>NC_067235.1:5837857-6150714 GCF_019924925.1 Ctenopharyngodon idella | reverse complement strand
GGAGTTTGAATAAATATCTTAAGGGTAAATTCTGCACATTCACTAAAATGAATTGATTATACAAGTGTTAAATCAAAATAATCTCTGTAAAACCTCCATTCAAATACAGAACTGTTTATGTAAGAATCATTTTTAAACGTCATTTTCATTAAGTTTTCAACAGAAGTTGGAAAAAGGTGGCCTAGTTCTGCTCTGCTCACACATTTCAGCGTTGATGTTGTTGTGGAGGTGTTCGTTTGGATTAAGTGACGTGCTTGAGATTTAAACACAGGCCACCTGAAGTCTTTTATCAGCCTGCAATCTGTGGTGAGAGGAGGCCTCCATTTAACAAACCATTACAACTGAAAGAGCCATAAAAGACTAATGCACATAAACACAGCCATTCTGTCTATTAATTACCTCTGGCCCTGTGGCAATGAGGGTACTTAACCTCCACTAGATCACATGGTGATATGTTTTCCTTAGAAAAGAGCCAAAACAATTAACATCCCCTCTCACATTTCTCTGCCTCTCTTTTTCTCTCAGTAGCCAATCACATCAGAGAGGTGACCCACCCGCTAATCAGCATTGACAATGCCCTTTGGGATGGACAGCACCCCGGCCAGCCTTTGATATGTGAGCATGCTGGGGTGGCTGGGAGTAGGTTTTGTTGCCGTTCCTAAAACCCTGTGAGTGTTTCAAGAGGTGTGGGATCCAGTGAGAAAGACACTGATTAACCCAAACACACAGCCACATCTACCAGTCCAAATTAGTTTGTTCAGCTAACTTTGTGTTTGTGGAGCTCATTTCCATTTTATTTCTCAGATATTTCAGATAGATATAAGATAAAAAATGTGGACACAAACCTAAAACAAAAGTTTTATCTAAAAAAAAACAAACAAAAAAAAAAAAAACCTACTGTGCTACTTTTACCATTACACACACACACACACACACACATTATTGTGAGGTAAGTTGGTAAGTTCACAATGGAAGATGCCATTCAAAAGTCTATTTCAGCCAAAAAAAAAAAAAAAGTATATATATATATATATATATATATACAATGAGTACAAGAGTACAAAACAATTCACGAACCTCCACTGATATAAATGTCACTACACTGTAAAAAATTTTCATGATTTATCACTTTTCTTTTTTTTTGTCAAATCAACTTCAATAATTAATGTGGTTCAGATAACATAATATTTTGAGTTTCTGTTGATTAAACCAGTCGCCTTCATTGTATTAACTCAAATTTTCAATTTCAGTGAACTCAAAATTTGAACGCATTTTGTTTGATTTTTTTTACAGTGTACATGCACCAATCTGACATTTATGAAAAATACCCTAACCTTTTTGTGTTCTTTCATGTTGTTAAATACATACATAAATAAATAATGATGTTGATACTAACATTCCCAAACATTATCAAACATTATTTAGGACCAGCATACAAAACACCTGCATAGCATTTTTCCATTAAACTTTTTACTCAAAATCTTATAGTTAATGAAACATAGATGTTGAAACAACTTCCATGTGTGACAACAAGCCCCAGACACCCCTACTTATTTGATATATTATTAAAATTTTGGTTGTTATTGTTGTCATGTGGAAAAATTTGATTTAAAAACATCACAATGTTTAATCGACATTTGTGTTGAATGTACCAGTCACATGTGATATAATT
The DNA here is from genome assembly GCF_019924925.1 of Ctenopharyngodon idella. Taxonomy (NCBI): domain Eukaryota; kingdom Metazoa; phylum Chordata; class Actinopteri; order Cypriniformes; family Xenocyprididae; genus Ctenopharyngodon; species Ctenopharyngodon idella. Next base: position 6,149,042 of record NC_067235.1, on the reverse strand, counting down.
GCACTTAGTTAATGTGTCTTTATTTAAATATGAGGAACATAAATATATAATTTTGTTGTCTAATCAAAATAATCAAAAAGAGAACAGGAAAATGAATCAAATGATCAAGCACACAAAATAATAAAGTCCCAGAAAAATGAAACAATTATCTGCTTTGGACCCAAATTTGTGATTGAGTGGAAAGTTTGTAGGCAAGTGCCAAACTAGCAGATGCCCAGTAGTGTAGAAGATTCACTGCCAAGGTGTCGCTACAACGAGGTAAAATCTCTTTCCATATGCTGTGCTGTCAGCCACACACACTGCACTCTGGCCTTATGACACTTCCACACACGTTTTTTATTAGCCTGAAATTCCCTCTTTCCGTACCTGGGTGTGGTACAAGCATTCCTATCAAATTCCTAGTGCAGGACTCTAATAAGGCATTTAACTGCTCTCTGGTTTATTGCAGTGTTGGGGGACATTTGGGGTTATTGGATAAATGTTATTTGTGGGCTGGGAACGAACAGCACATTGTGATGGTTGGTGGTAACTGCTTTCTTCCGAATTTAGCTGGAGTAGATTTCAGCACATATAATTTGTTAATCTCTCCTGGGCGAGAGGGGCATACCAGAAATTTTTAACCTCATGTCAACTTGCCGAAGACAGAGGAGGACAATAGGGGACGATCATGTGTGGTCCAGCAGGGCTCTGACTCAGACACTGACGTGATAAAGTTCCCAACATTGATAATCTCAAGACATGCTGAAGGACCATTTTCATTAGTTATGATTCCACCCTTATAACATTGCACAGGATCCTGTAATAGGTTTAACACATTCTTCATAAAAAATCTAGAGAATATTTTCTTTAAAACATGCATATTTTTATTCATGATGAAAATTATTACGGCCACACATTAAATTTTCAATATATGTAAAACTGAAATTAAAAAAGTTGCATCATTCATGTCCCAGTCATGCAGTGATTATTCTTGTACACAGACACACATGAGCCCTGCCGTAATTAGCTCACAAACTGAAATGCAAACAGTCAGTGCAGCCAAAACTGTGAATCATGGGCCTGTTCAATCAGTACACTTGCAGCGTCTCTCCCGAACGAAGACCCTGAGCATAAAATTCCACAATGATGCTTGGTGCAAAAGCTCCATTTGACCACTGCTGACTCAAGTCTGGTTCTGGTCATCTTTGAGTCCAGAGGGGATTTACTCAGTAACCATGGTTGGGAGAGATGTCCTGGTTCCCTTTAATAGCATTAAGGGTTCAAACCGTTAGGGCTGTAATCTAGAGAGAGAAGAGACTCCAGCGCATGCCTTTGATCTCATTGCTTTTGGCTGTTTAAAGTTGACAGTTTAGTTGAATGCCATTCCCTGCTTTCGTTTGTGCTACATGAGTTTCACAGTGTTGTAAGAATTGCCCTACACCTGTACTTAAAGAATGTACATTGACATGCTTGAGAAACGCATTGATTTTTGAGTTCTATGAAATCCACAAACAGAAGTCTGCACTGCAAGATCTGTCTCATGAAGCTCGCATGCAGATGACAGAAATGGTCTGAAAGGAAATAAATACTGGTGTTTTCAGAAGAATCCGTTTGTGCATTAATAGAAAGAGAGGTTGGATAAGAAAGCATGGAGTTTTTATGTTATAATGACACTTAGACAGCAGCAGAGTCACTGTACAGCAAGCCTGAAATCTGTCAGATTCTGAATATAAAATAGCACATGAAACTCCTCCATGAAAATGTGTGCAAGCCTCTTGTTGTTGTTTTGAAATGGTTTAAAAGTCTAAAATTATTTTTTTTTCCCTGTCTAAAAAAAACCTCAACCTTTGAAATATGCAGAATTCACACACTGTAATCACTGTTCTGCTAAGCTAAGGTTTCTTATTTATATGACAGAGGAAGAGCAGAAAAATGAGAGCTTGCTTAAGGGCATTGTGTACTTTCCAGAATTTATAGATATGTGTGCATACATGTATGCCTATCATTGCACATGCATGGTATAATTTTCACCTTGCATATATATATATATATATATATATATATACATACATACATGTGTGTGTGTGTGTGTGTGTGTAATTTTTTTAGAAACCTCTCTTAAACAGAGGAGAACATGCTTCAGGTATCCAGTAAAGTTGCATCGGTCTCTCGCTGTTGCAGTTGCAGGGAAAGTGATAATGGGACTTTAACAAGCCCCATAAATCAGTTAAGTGTGAACACGCTTTATTGCCCATAGATTACACGTGCCATTGTTTGACGAGGGTCAAACTTCAACCCCTTTACAATTTATTTCCCCCGTTTACCCGAAAAAGGAAATTTGATATTCTCGTCCCCCCAAAAAACTTTGAAAATAATAGTGATAAAATAACTGAGCATTACATTTTTGCAGTAAATATTATATAATTAAATTACGTGTAACCGTACAGCTCATAAAATGTTCCTTATTTTTATATCTTAATTAAATACAATGTAAAGGGTAAATGTTTAAATAAAAAGCGAGTAATTGAGCCCCCCTAACTTTTTTCCTCTACACCATTTCTCAAGATTGAATGTCCTTTCTTAACGTCTCTGTCTTCGTCGTTTAGAGATATTTTCTGTCATATCTGCATGATCTTCAGCTCTGCGCGTTTCCAGCGGGTTATCACCAGTGCCATTCCTCCTTCTGTCTGATGTGTTCCTCTGATTGGCATCAGTGCCCTCAGATATTTTCAACAGATCCTCCACTCGCGGCCATCTGGGGCAGATCACAATCACTGGCTTCATCTGAGCCGTTAAACTAATAAATCCACTATATCCTTTCAACGAGCACAACTTTAGAAGCGCTTGAGCAGCGACCCCATGACAGAGCGAGTCCCGGACCCTGGACACGAGGAGTGAATGAAGAGCAAAACCGCACTCAGTTCGGCTAAATGAAAACACTCATTTAACGCAAGCGTTTAATGTCTCGACTGAATTGAAACAATAAAACTGTACATTTCATTTACAAGTTTCATTTAGTTTAGAATAATAATAATAGATTGTTGTAATCAAATCGTAAACAAAAGATTACAATGTAAAAATTAATTCATTTCGAAAATCTCATTTTGTAGAGAAGTGTGTACATTTTCTCCCGTTTCTGAAGAATATCAATACGTCGCATGTCGCCTATATTAAGCAAAACAGGTGAGCTGCAAGTTCATCATTATTAGTAGGGGTATTCTGGTAAAGATGTGGTGGGATTAGTGAGATTATTGTTATCGCACACACATTAAATCATAAACTGTTAGACCACACGCGATCCCTTTATCTGTCATGACTATTATTAGTGGTATTAATAGTTTTGGGGGTTTTTGGCTAAATGGCGCTTGTGTGCATGTTAATGAAGTGCTCACGATTATTCACGACATCACCTCGTTCAGTATTTAACAATGAAACATAAATACAAAGTCCCCAACGCCCCCACCCCCGTGTGTATGCTTGTAAGTGCCTCTGGGTTATAAGTGTGAGTGAGTGAGTGTGTGTATGTGTGTGAGGAAAAGAGAGAGAGGGAAGAAATGGACGAGAAAAACGTGCTATAATGTTTTAGACTAATTGACACACATTTACTGCACCGATTGCCAATATCGAGAACAAATAATTAATGTTTTACCAAAGAAAAGGAATAGTTCCTAAGCTGTCGTCGCGCATAAATAGAAGTCCATGCATTAGAAACTGTATTTTTTAAAGGTACCAAAGATAATTTAACGGAGAAAAAAATCACGAGGTTTAGAGTATGGAAATGCACATCTTTAATTATTTAAGCTCACTTCAACAAAACAATAAAGCCAGTGCTTTGCATTTGAATAATTCAATTCAGTTTTTTTTTTTTTTTTTGCCAAATGTGTATCCTTTACACAATATTAGCAATCACTCACTGCAAAAAAAAAAAAAAGCACCTTCAAAAGAATACAGTTGTTTGATCGTCAATACCTTATGAAGATCAGTGTCATCACGAGTGTTGCTTTAATTCTCCAGTGTTTATAAGAATTATGAGCCATTCAAATAAGTTCCGCGTGCCTATCAGTTCATTTCCCCAGTGCTGGGCAGCTGTAAAATCGTGTAGACAGGTTGTCACACTACAGTGAATGGATTCTAATGCTAAACATTTAACATACAATCCTCCAAACAGTGCAAAAGTGGCCCTGGCCAATGCACTAACCACATGCGCCAACGAGGAGGAGCCTGGGACGCCAATCAAAGCATCAACTTCAAATTGTATCTGAGAGATCAGCCCAGGACCTAGGGGCAGAGACATCAGTTGGAGCTCAATTGTTGATCTGATCACATCCGACGGACTTGCCGCAAAAGAGAAGCTGAGATTTAAAGACGAGCATTTCCCATTCTCACTCTGTGCTGCTTGAGAGAGAGAGAAAGTCTTTCACTTCTTGCTTTGGTGGGCTATTTGCTTTTTTGCCTTGTTTTGGCTTCCGACGTGGCGAAGGAGATGTCTTTCCCCCAGCTGGGTTACCCGCAGTATTTAAGTGCCTCCCAGGCGGTGTACGGAGGCGATCGCCCGGGAGTGCTAACTCCGTCGTCCCGCGGAGGGAGCGCTGAGATCGGGGGAAGCGCGTCGGCGGCGGCCGCTGCGGTGTCCTCGGTGTTGGGCATGTACCCGTACGCACACAACTACAGCGCCTTTCTGCCTTACACCAGCGCCGATCTGGCTCTTTTCTCTCAAATGGTAAGAAAAGCAGATGTACATTCACTTATTTTTTTTTCGTCTGAATTTTATTGCTTTTATTCTGCGAGCGCTTAGTGCCAATTTTGGGATTGCCGCACAAGCGAGGTTAATGCAGCTGAAGCTTGCAATGTGCATGAGAAGTTTCTCTACAGCTTTTAACATTTACTCTAGGCTATGTTAAAATGACATTATGGATTTGGTACGCATACAATTTAAAATACGTACAATTCTTTCCGACCGCCATTTTACAAGAAAAGTTTGTCGGCTCGGTGTCTGAGTTGGAGAATTGTTGTGCGGGTTTTTAATAATAGCACGATTCGTGTAATTTCCAAATTCCTACTTTTTAAAAACATGCTATAATTGTTATTAAGCTAAATTTACATTAAATAAATCATTTAAATGGTTTCGGTCGAGAACTTTGCGGTTCGCGTTGAAAACCATGTAAAACGAATTATTGTTTGAAACGGTCCTCCTGGCTCAGAAACTACTTTAGAGTTTACTACATCATGTCTTCATGACTTGTACTAAATTATAAATATGAATGATTATAAAAGTGACAAAAAGAGCTTTTTTGACTAATGAAATGCGATACTTAACAACAGCGGAATCTCGTTGCATTTCCGAAAAAGAGATATTGAAAGTAAAATAAAAAGAGTTGTTATTAATCAGTTGTGCCTTTCGCTAACCAGAATTACAAATTGTATCCAGATTGCCTGCATGAATCGCTTTTGCATGGAAAATTATTTCAAATGATATAAAAAATCATTTAAATAGACCTATTACAAAATACTGTTATACTTTTTCGATTAATAGGAAACACTGCAATATTTACGTTGTTTGTTGTATAACATTGTATGAAGAATATTAATAATATTGGTAGGTTAAGGCCTGTACGCCACAGACGAGTCTTAAATTAAATATACGCTGAATTGTATAAACACCGGACTCGAAATAATGGGGTCATATTGGCCAACAGTGGCCGTGTTCTTTCTCATTTTCCAGAATACCATTAATATTATATTTAGGATATATATATAAAAATGTTTGTGTTATCTCTATATGTGGCCTAGCTTTTTATATAACAATGCTGGTCAAAGGTCAAAACAAATATTAGTTTATGAAAGATCGGGGGAAAAAACAATATTGCAAGCACAAAACAAAACTCATCAAGATTTCTGGAGGAGGTTAGATTAAGAAGAAATGACTGATACATTTGCAACGATTTGGACAGAAAGTGAAATTTCGAAATGGAATTTTGACAGTGAAATCCCGAATTATTTTGTGTGCATTCTTGTGTGTATTAAATGCAACATTTTTGATTTATTTTTTCCTCCTCTTGTCAACCTCATTGTAGGGCTCTCAGTATGATTTAAAAGACAGCCCTGGCGTTCACCCTGCCAGCTTTGCTGCCCACACGAGCCCTGCCTTCTATCCCTACGGTCAGTTCCAGTATGGAGACCCTGCCAGGCCTAAAAACGCCACACGGGAGAGTACCAGCACTCTGAAGGCCTGGCTCAACGAGCACAGGAAAAACCCCTATCCCACCAAAGGCGAGAAGATCATGCTAGCCATCATCACCAAGATGACCCTCACACAAGTGTCCACCTGGTTCGCCAACGCCAGGCGGAGACTCAAGAAGGAGAACAAGGTGACATGGGGCGCCAGAAGTAAAGAGGATGAAGATGGCAATATATTTGGGAGCGATAACGAGGGGGACGCCGAAAAGAACGAAGATGAAGAGGAAATAGATTTGGAGAGCATAGATATCGACAAGATCGACGACAACGACGGAGATCAAAGCAACGAGGAGGATGAGGAAAAGCGCGGGGAGCTCGAGAGCCTGCAGGAGAAGCGGCGCGCGCTTGCGCTGGAGGCTCACGAGGCCTACGAGAAATCCAAATCAAACGTCATTTCTGCCGGGAAAGAGCCGTCTGACGCAAACAACAACACCAGGGTTCTGTCGCCGGGTCGACAGGGAGGTTTTCAAGTTCCAATTAGCAATAAGCCCAAAATATGGTCGTTAGCAGAAACCGCGACCAGTCCAGATAGCTCGCAAAAACCTACGTCACCCTCAGTTCCCGCCACTCCCGCGGGCACACACCCGGCCTTCCTGCCCAGCCACGGACTGTACACGTGCCAGATTGGGAAGTTCCACAACTGGACAAATGGCGCGTTTCTGGGCCAAAACTCCCTGCTGAACGTCCGCTCTTTCTTGGGCGTCAATCAGCATCACCATAATCATCCTGTTCACTCGCAGCAGCAGCAGCAGCAGCCCTCGTCGGTGGTGGTGTCATCTATGGCAGCCGTGAACAGTGAGAAGGCGCCAGAGGACCTGAGTCCAAAACACATAGGTATGCACAAACCACACTAGGCCTGTATGTGCGCCGTGAGCGCAGAACAAATGTGGCCCACATGGCAGTGCCATTTTAAATGTTGCTATTATTGTTGTTGTTGTTGTTGTTGTTGTTACTCTCAATATATAGGCCCATATAATACATGATAAAATAATAACAATTAAATAAATAAAAACAAATCTGTACAATAATGCTGCGCATTTAATTCCGATCAATCTAATTCCATTTGGTTTTGTTTTTAAATCTTAGATCGGGAAAATGTCCTCAGAAATGAATCACCAACGCAACCTTTAAAGTCATCGTTTCGTCCTCTTCATGACAGGTACTTTTGAATTATATTTCTTCTTCTTCTTCTTCTTCTTCTTCTTATTATTATTATTATTATTATTATTATTATTATCATTATCATCATTATTATTATTATTATTATAGTAGTAGTAGGTTATCATTATACCAAGTGAAATGCATGCAGCGGCAAATGGTTGTTTTTAAAACTGCTTATCGGAGAAAGACTCTTGGGATAAAGATTTCCAAACAGACAGACAGAGAAAAATCTGCGCTTAGCGCTTATAATAAATAGTTGTGCTTTTCCTGGTGACAAAAGGCCACGAATCCCCCTCCCCACACACACTCTCTGCCTCTCAGGAGAATAACTACTTATCAAGTCACCGAGGCTGTGTGCCTTTCCTAAAGACCCTTGGGAAAAGTGAACCTCGGGGGAGCAGTATTGCTGAAACTTTCCCCTTTTAAGTGCCACAATTTTAGCAGGCCCGTTGCATTTTTTTTTTTTTTTTGGTGACTTGACTTAGTTTATTAGTTGCGCCAGTGTATTTGCTGGTAAACAGCAATGTTATATTAAAAGTCTTCTATTTAAGACCGAAACAGACTGCTTTTGTAAAATTTCATGTGGATGGGAAATAATTTATAGCACGGTAACGCTTTGAAAAACAACCATTAATAACTTAAGGCTTTAATGCTGTGTGTGTGCGTGTGTGCGTGTGTGTGTGTGTGTGTCTATATATATATATACACACACACACACTACTGATCTGTCATCCTATAATTAATTGCTATTGTATTACGTTCAGGAAATTAGCTGTTTATTTGTAACAGTGAAATGCCTCGGTGTTTAATTCTTTATGTTGCTGTTGTGAAGGTAGGAGCTCGTATAACAATTCTCTCTGTCCGTCTGTCTTCACAGCCCGAGAAACCAGCAGGAATCAACACAGAGGGTCCTAACAGCTCTCTCTTCCGCTTGATCAAGACATTTGCCCCCCAAAAAGGACTGATGGCACTCATAATGGGACAATGAAAAAGAAATCAATTCAGCATAGCATTCAGTTACTCTAAAACAAATGGCCGAGTTTGATTAGCACCCGGTGGAGTTGTATATAATGACACCTGTGATCCCTTCCTTACCGTGGGACATTGGTAGGCTTATTTTGTCTTCATGTGTTGGTGTTTTCCTTTAAGGTGACCCACATTTGTAAATAGTGAGTTGACGGAGTTTGTCCAGATCATATATTTTGTCTAATAAACTAAATGAAATTATAGGCAAATTCAAAGAGGTTTTTTTGTGGTTTGGTTTGGTTTCTGAAGGGGTAAATGTTTTAGTGACGTTACTGCACTTATGTTTCAGTTTTTTATTTTATTATTATTATTATTATTATTATTATTATTAAATCCATCATAATATAATTTCATTATTAATCATCTAAAAATTACAATAACGAATGCTCTTAAAAGTGGGGGGAAAGCTGTCGGTTATTTAGATGCATGAGGCCCAAAATGGATCTGGAAATATTTTGCGGGAGTGTTCAGATTCAATTGTTAAATGGAGCTGGCTGCAAATGCATTGAGGTGCTAATAAGAGACCAGATGGCTGCTGGCGGCGGAAAATGGACCGAAGCAGCTGGGAATATCATTAAGTAATAATGTGGGAACGCCCTGTGCAAACAAAATCAAATGGTTAAAATCTAATCTGTCAGAGGAAAGAGAGAAAAAAACCTCGATACGATAATAAATTATTAATTCGTTGAGGAGAGTGACATTCAGTTCAGAGGGAGTGCGGATTGAGGCCTCTCTGCGTCATCAACATGAGACACTACCGCTCATATTGTTTACAATTTATAAACGAATAATTAAAATTAGTTTCCCAATATTAGCCAAATAGTAGCGTTTGTCACATGTACATAACAATTGTAAGACAGGATGTGTTTACTTCTGGAAGCTAAAATCATTACTTTTCAAATTCAATAATTCAAATAAGTAAAATTAAGAAAAGAAAAAACCCTCATCAAAGAGTAGCCTAATATCTCCGTCAGTGCTTTCAAATTGTGACTACAAATCTATAGGTCGGCTACACATAGACTAATTTCAGATTTTTTGCCACTATATCACAATAATCACACTGTTTGTATATCGTTAAACTTGCCCTCTGGTTCTCTAGTTCCATTTAAAACTCCATTGATGCAGGAAACCAGAATTTGCCCAATTGCAAATAAATTAAAGCTTGCAGCGACCTCTATAGATTGGTAGAGTCATTACAGCTGGTTAACATGGAAAAGACAGGAGAAATTCATGAAATCACAGAACATTTTTTTCCCCATGAAACTACAGACATTTCAGATGAAAAAATAATCGAATAGGCTATACTTTGAAGAAACAGCCTTTTCTGAAATACTGAATACTGAAATTATATCTAACATATTATTCCAATAACATTAAATCAAATTATGGGGCCGTTTGCGTATTGTTTGGACTAAAACGATCAAAGTGTTTTGCTTTTAAATTTCAGTGGTCCACTAAAAATGAAGTAAAGCGTTAAAATCTCCAACAATAATGGCAAGATTGAATTAAAACAGTTCAAAACATACAGAGAACATTGAATGAGATCGAAATACTGAGATATGCTTTGTCTGTACAGATTGTCTTTAAAAATAAATAAATAGGTCTGTATTATTTTAATGTATTTGCTTAATTTTTTTGTTATGTTAGTAACATTAAATAACCAATAATAAGAACGAAAAAGTCAATAATAAAGGCCGCTCAAGTTTTAAGTTTATTCTCGGCATTATTTAGCTAGTAGTGAATAAATAAATAGCAACAGACACTTATGCTCTGTACATATTATTATTATTATTATTATTATTATTATTGTTATTAAAATCTCTCTACTAATCGTTTTGAACGAATCCGAGCCTTCCCCGACTTTAAAGAAACAAATAAGTAATTGCGTTCGGCGCTGCACACAGACAAAATGTTAACCAAAAATGTGCTTAAATTAATTATAATTGTATGCTAATAATAATAATAATAATAATAATAATAATAATAATAATAAAACTTCTCCCTTTCTAAATGGATAGAGATCAAATGCAGGGCAGGTGTGCACATTTCCCCTCGTTATTTCGTCTTCATCTTCTTTCGTGAGCTTGTTGTGTTTGAAATGAAATAACCTCCCGGTGTTTCATTTATATCTTTTGTCCTGTACTAGCATGGGGTTAGTGCTGGAGGCCATCGGGGTGGGATTCGCTAATACACACGCAATTACTCATTCTGTACTTGATGTACAGTCAATTGTCTAACGAGAAATAAACGGGGCTGGAACCCATAATTACTCTGACACTTCAGCTACTGTCACACGCCGCCCGGGGCAATAAATGGCAGCCAAAAAAGGACGTAACAGAATAAAGGGAAATGCAAGTGTGGGAGGGATAGAAATATAGAGGAGACAGGGGTTAAAAAAATCCCGATAATCGTTTAAATCATTATCATAATCTTATATGAAAGACATGAAAATGCTGTGTGGTGTGTGACAAAACAAAACTGATGAAGGACATAAAAGCCAGCTGATAGAAATAATAAATAATGCAACATTTTTATACTTGCACATAAACTGTTGCTCCCATGATTCTCTCCCGTGATGCTTGTGTCTCTGTCACAGTGTAAAAGAGAGAGAGGAAAGTTTATCACTGTCTTGTCTTTTTGGCAGAAACAGGTCATTCATACACCCCCCGCCCTACGACACAAATGCCCCCCTTCATCCACCCCTCCGAACCGCCCCACGGTGTTGTCTTTTTGAAGATGCCGCCAGTATCTCTGAAGAACTAATCCATTTATCTAGTTTCATGAGTGCACTGGGTGAATACCTTCAACAATGGTCAGGCCCTGCTGGGAACTGCAAGTCGGGGAGTCCAGTAGTCACACACATCCACACTTGCCATACACCATGTTATGGTTTGACTACTTTGCTGTTCCTTGTTTCCAAAACAACAATAGAGGTTGAATTGGACGAATACCTTGGTCATCGTCTTTTCATCCCAGGAGCGATGGGTTGCTGTAGAACATGCCACCGGATGAGGCAGGGCCCCTGGTTCCACAGAGAGAGGGAGAGAGAGAGAGAGAGAGAGAGGGAGGCTCTCACGCTACTCGCACAAATAGCAACAAGGGAAAACTGATATATATATATATATATATATATATATATATACAGCACATGAAGACTTCAGATGAAAAATCCTCTAAGTGCCGTATGAAATTTTCTTCTAAAATGAGCATTTTTATTAGGTTTCTATGTTTTTGTTAAGTTATTTCACTTTAATGCCAATGGAATACTAAAATACTAGCAGTATATAATAATAGCTAGCAGTATATAATATATGTATATATATATATATATATATATATAGATAGATAGATAGATAGATAGATAGATATAGATATATCTTTATATCTTTTATTATATCTTTGTATTTTTTTATTGCCCCTGAAATATTATGAATTTAGGCAAGGAAAAAAAATTATAATGCAGTCAGATTCCTTGGCATTCTAGGAAAAATTCCAGAAAAATCAAACAGTTAAGTTCAAGATAATTCATGCACTGTAAAAAAAAAAAAAAAAAAAAAAAAAAAGAATTGTTGATTTAACTTTTAAAAAAAAGTGTTACCTGGTTGCCTTAAAATTTTGAGTTCATTGAAATTAAAAATTTGAGTTAATACAATGAAGGTGATTGGTTTAATCGACAGAAACTCAAAATATTAAATTATCTGAACCACATTAATTATTGAAGTTGATTTGACAAAAGAAAAAATGCTGTGATAACAAATCATGAAAATATTTTTTACAGTGTGGATATAATTGATGATGCATAAATTATTAAATCACAAAGCAAAGCAAGTATTTTTGTATTTTAAAACAAGAATATAATCATCCTCAATCTTTTTTATTCATTTATTCATTTCTTTTCCAATCCACCACCGTCATCAGAAATTTTGAATTTATGTTGTCATAAACAAAACCAAAAGGGCTGTCATATAGAATTATGAGGGTCAAAGGTCATCACTCATGTAACCTTACACTCTGAATGGTTACAAATTGTTTTCTAAAGTTATTTTTAGACACATCCTGGCAATATTTAAAGTGGATTACTTAAATGGATTTAAATGTTTGGGTATTTAAACTGTAACACAAATCAAACAAACAAACAACAAACCCTCAACCACTAGTAGCAAAGATGTTATGCAGGCAGTTGTATTCTGGAGTGCCTGCTATATGTCTGCTTAGAATGCACTTTTCCTGGTGACCAGTCCTCCAAAGCCTAACACAGACCGAGAACGGACTGTCTGACCCTTCCCTGAGGCTGCTATTGTCTTGTGCTTCGCCTAATAAACAGCAGACAGCCGTTACAGAGCTTTATCCCTCCGCATGAATATTTCCACAGAGACGGATAATAAAGTCAGACTTTCCTGTGCTCCTTTCTGATGTGATGCCATTGTGGGTTTGGGTTAATTCCAGAGGTCTGTACAAAGAGAAATGGATGTATCTGAAGTGTCACCCAGCAGCTGGGGCCTGGCTCAGTTATTCCCCCTCCGCACATGTGCACGGCAGAGGCTGATATCAGATCAGTTCCTCTAATCTGCATCGTGGCCGATGTCGATTTTTTTCTCGAACTTGCCGTGGCAAATCAGGATATAAACCCCCCAGTTAACAGACTTGTGAGTTATCGGACGAGTGATGACTGCTGGCGGTTTGAAGCGGCGTGAGCAGCCATAGATGATGAATTAGTTTGATGTAGCAGATCAAACACTGATATGGTTGAGTATATATTACAGAATGTGGACACAGTTGAGTCGAACCAGTTCCTTATTCCTGTTTGGCTCGGTGACCTGGAGGTGTTTGATGTTGCCAAACCCTGACACATGGCAAAAGACTTGTAAGCGTTCAGGGTGTGATCGTACAGTATGGCACATCCTCAGTAACATCACAACGCCTAAACAAACTCTTCAAGATTCCGAGACAATTCTAATGAAGCTGAAGTAAGAATTCATATTTTCACTCAACACCCACACATAACTACATGTCAGCATGTGGCTAAACAATCACGTTGCCTTCGGTATATAGAGCCCAAAAGTCGGGTTCCGGAAGTAAAAATCCCAATCATTTACTCCACAGGGGAACTGATTTTTAACAATAGCTTATGAAAGACAGACCTACTGTGAGCTATGAGGTAGCTCATCAGTTCGCGTTATTTCATCTTATTTTTTAACCATCGTGGGTTACACTTCATATCGATGGTCCACTTTAGACATTCTTTAACTATAGTAACTTTGCAACTACATATTAACTAATTCTCATTAAAGTATTAGTAGACTGTTGGTAGACTGTTAGTTTAGGGTTCGGGCTAGTAGAATAAGTTGACATGTAGTTGCAAAGTTACTTATAGTCAGTAGAATGTCTGTTTGGGGAGCATCAAAATAAAGTGTTAGCAGATACTAAGCAGACAGTCTACTAATACTTAGTTGACATGTAGTTGCAAAGTTACTTATAGTTAGTAGAATGTCTAAAGTGTCAAAATAAAGTGTTACTTAATCGTGTTTAACAGCATAATTCCTGGTGGAAAAACTATATTACCCATAAATCTTCACCAATAGTGACAAGCAAATTCTTTAGTGTTCACCCACTCCCATGAAGTACTTCGAATGATGTAGAGTCAATTTCCCTATGCTCTCAATCTGTTTAAATATTGTTTCTATGTACGTTTTTAATTTGATTATATCATTTACAATGCTTCATGGGATTGTAGTTCTTTCCCTCATTAAATCAGTAAAGTTCACAGTCTTGTAGTTTTGTCTTTTTGTCTGATTTTCAAAAACTTTTTTTTTTGCTTCAAATCAACTTTTGTAATGTTGTGATTCTCCTCGTAGCTGGTTGGCTTAGTTCATGGCTTATAACTTTCGAAACCAAGACTGTTGAAAAAGTGGGCCGTTACACTCTATTTGCTTTTCTTCACCTGTTGATTTCAGAAACGAATCAAGTCAAGCATTACTACAACTATTGCAATTTTAAATTCTAAACCCTTAAGTGTTAAACTTTATCCAGCAGTGTTTTCGCTCCAGAGATGAATGATTCCTCAAATCATGCGTGTTGTTGAGGAGAAGCGTGCTGTTACTTTACTAAGTGATCAGACACACTGTTTTCACCTGCTGGATCATAAAGTAGGTGAAAAAAATCCCACAGATGCACATTGAAGGACCCAAGCCATAACTACAGACCAACTGCATAGCAAAAAGCAAAAAACTACTTAGAAACGTTTGCAACGGAAGCCAGCTAGTGAGACCTGTGCAGGTAAACCTCACTCCCCTGATCTTGAAAGGCACACTAGTGGCTGGTGCTAGAAACTGTGATCTTTAGTGTCCTTTTTAGCGCGCCTGCCTCCCATGCCAGAGATGCCGGTTCAAGTCCTGCTCAGAGCGGGGTGAGTAGAACCGGAGGTATTACATTGGTGCTGTGACCCAGATGGGATTGAAGTTTAGGGGCTGAGTGTAACAGAAGCCAGCTAGTGAGAGCTGTGCAGGTAAACCTCACTCCCCTGATCTCAAGAGCAGCACTAGCGACTGGCGCTAGAGACTGTGGTCTTTAGTGTCCTTGTTAGCGCACCCACCTCCCATGCCAGAGATGCCGGTTCAAGTCCCGCTCAGAATGGGGCGAGTAGGACCGGAGGGGTTACGTTGGTGCCGTGACCCCGGATGGAAGTGAGGTTTAGGGCGGTGAGTGTAATGGAGGCCAGCTAGTAAGAGCTGTGCAGGTAAATCTCACTCCCCTGATCTTAAGAGGCGCGCTAGAGACTGTGGGCTTTAGCGTCCTTGTTAGCGCCTGCCTCCCATGGCAGAGATGCCGGTTCGAGTCCCACTTGGAGCTGGGCGAGTAGAACCGGAGGGATTACATTGGTGCCGTGACCCGGATGGGAGTGAGGTTTTTGGGGGTGAGTGTAACGGAGGCCAGCTAGTAAGAGCTATGCAGGTAAACCTCACTCCCCTGATCTCAAGAGCCGTGCTAGAGACTGTGGTCTTTAGGATCCTTGTTAGCACGCCTGTCTGTCATGCCAGAGATGCCGGTTCGAGTCCCGCTTGGAGTGGGGCGAGTAGGACTGGAGGGGATACAATAACATTACCTTGGCATCTCACTATGACACGCTAACATCAAAACAATGAGTTTATTTGCACTGGGAAGCACCACTGGTTGAAATATTTCACCACGGACAGCAAAAATGCAACTGAAATAGCTCTCCGATGAATAATTCTAATCATCGTTGCTACCCTCAAAGCCAAAATGCAAGGTTCACTTTTCAGTTTATCCCCACGATTGACACTGCCAGATCAGATGCACGCAAAATCCTACATATTTCTGGAGAGCACTCACATCAAAGTTTCAAAAATATAGTCTCATCCTGAGGAAATACCATCCTGGTTTCACTGTGATCTGGTGGCCACATCTGCCACCAATATTGTCCAGCATGTGATCAACTCTCCTTGCCTTTCTTTATCTGTCTCTTTTTCGACTTACTATCTGTTCTGCACCAATAATAGCTGAGCAGTCACTTAGTGTGAGTCATATTGTGCGGCAGATAGAAGAAGATTTACGCGTACACTGACACGAATGCCACTAATGTCAGAGATTTGCTGAGAATGAGGAAATGATCAGATGTATATCTCAATACCCTGGCAACAATAAACTGCGAGGTTTGGGAAAGAAAGCGATGGATGGGTGGGGGTGATGGTTTAATAAACAGTAAGACATTACTTTGAACGGCAAGCCGGGGTATGATTCTAAAACAGCCTGCAGAAGATAAAGGACACGACACAATAAGTCAACCTATTGTTACTTCTTTTTACATTCCGTGTAAAGCAGCTGCCGGGACAGTGTTGAGCTGAGGGAATTATAAAAGAACATCTTGACACCGATCACCTCCAATAACACTATTATGTGAAAAACAAACCATGCATCATCACGACTGTAAAACGCTGAGATAGATTTTCACGGATCTGCATTCATCACTCTTATCAAGCGTGTTTGTATCCATATTCTTTTTCTCAACCCTTAAGTGGGCATAATATAGATTAATTTGAGTTTCTATTTTCATTGTCAGGACATATTTTGAGTCATTTTTGTTACTGCATGCTTTGTAATATATTCATACATCCAGAACTTGTAGCATCATATAACTTGATTGACTGATCGACTGATTGAATGACTGACTGATTGATTGATTGATTGATTGATTGATTGATTGACTGACTGACTGACTGACTGACTGATTGATTGATTGATTGATTGATTGATTGTGAGGGGCACCATTAGCAGTCTAGTAAATCTAATAGTCTATAGCTATGCAAATGCAAGGGAACATGTCATGTTCAAATTGCTTTATATAGCAATTTGAGTTTTGAAAGATATGAGACACTGGATAAATGAAAGAATTTTCAGTGTAAAGCAAATGACCCGTGAAAGGTCCCTTTTTTTTACCCATACTAATGAAGATGAAGATGAAGTGTGTAATCATGAAAGATACAAAGAAATATATATTTTTGGAAGCTACTTTCAAAATCCACTTGGTTCAAAAGTCATGTTCCCCCTTTTGTCCAGCACCAATGTACGTTTGACCTGTGTTTAAAACTGAAAAAATGAAAGATTGTCTGTCCATGCCCAGATCACGAGACTCTCCTTCCAAGAGATTTCCATCAAGAGTCAGTGGGCCACCACACTGAAATCTGTGTAGAGCGCCGCTCCTTTTAACTAAGATTAGTACAGTTCTGATGCAGCGAAGCCTTTAAAATATGTATCAAAGCTGTTGAAATGCCAGCAGTTGGTGTGTGGCAGGCAGGGGAGCGAAGGATTGGATGAAGAAGTCAACCCAACTTCCAAGTCTTCTCAGCAGGCCATTCCAGCCTGTTGTGTTCAGGCCTGACATCAATATCAGCCACTTCTCACTCTTAAAAAAGCAGGGTTGGGGATGGGGGGTCCAGAGCCACTATCTGCCATCCTTTTCCGCATTGTAAGGTCTGGCACATTGATTGCTTACCCTCCATCTCTCCTCAGGAAGCACTGCTGAGAAATCTTTAGGAGCTCCTTCGCCCATCAGCAATGCTTAAAAACCTGCCAGTTTAACAGCTGTGTGAAAAAAAGCAAGAGAAAGTGTGTGGCTCCCGCTACGACGAGCCTTTTTTTTTTTTTTTTTACAGCTGCTGCTGACGGTGTTAATTGGCTGGCTCTGAAGTGCGCTATACCTGCCCTCGTCTAATCCCAGCACGGCTGGGGAAAGCAAACGTTTATCCAGCACCCTCCCCGTTTCTGCAATTCACTCCGACTGCTGCCCTCTCTGACCTTGCGAAGAAAATACAGGCCTGTTCCGATTGAGTATCAGCCAGAGTCTTCTGTTGTGTTACAGAATAGAAGCACCCAACCCCCCAATCCCTTCACCCCCATCCTCCTCCTCCTCCTCCTCTCTTTCTCCTCTGCTAATGTAGTTTCTGCCCTAGTGTGACAGAGTATGGGAGGATGTGATTTCCTCTGTGCTCTGTTTTGACTTAGCATCAAGGTGGATTGGGGGTAAAGCCATCAGTGTTTACCAGTCCCTCTGAGTAATCAAACACAGTACTGGGTCACAGAGAGGTGCTCAAAATCGGTGGAGAACTGTGGTCAAATTTGTCTGGTTTGTTAATGCTGTGTGAAAATGAGGGCTTGACACAGAACCTGTCCATGTTGACATCTGCCTAATGTTTGGCAAAATAATGTGCACTTTAATTGGACAAATTGCCTTTGGCTTAACAATAAGACTTACAATACAAGATATAGGAAGTGCTTCTCTTTTAAAAACGGATCAGCCTATTATTACTATGCACGGTTATGCGGTTAGTTGCATTTTATTATTTGCATTTATCTTTTTTCCCCCTTCCCCATGTCTGCAACCCTATCAAAAAATAAACTCATTTTTGGATTGCAACCCAATATTTGAGATGAAAAAATTAGGAAAAGAATTAAAGCTTGAATGTACAAAAGACCCACATTTATGCCCATGTCTTCTGCATGATTATTGGTATATACAATATTTTGTTCAGACAGTTGTGGTCAAAAGTGTTGTCCAGCCTTTTTTTCAAATGTATATATATATATTTAAATGCATTAAAGATTTTTTTAAATTCTTTTGAATGTTTGATGATTGCATTAGCTTACATTTGTCTAGGCACACTTCTATCGCTTGTTTCTGCTTCTTCTTCTTTACCTGATTTTGGATATGGAGTTTCTGTACTATCTAAGAAGATGCATAATAGTGCCCCCCTACCGTATAACAGTTAACCAACTTTTATAGCACAAACCTTCATTTTAACCTTTTTTCAAACCTTGACAAACCCGGTGTTGGAACAAAGTATTGCAGCACATACGTATATGAAAAACTCTTTGGAATGTATGCATGATTGTGCAAACGCTGACTCACAAAGCTTTAGTTCAGCACAAAATTCGTTAAACTGCAGAAGCACCACAAAAATGCAAAGCGATCGCTGTACAAATGCAGAGCTTCATGCCTCACAGTAGTACAATCGATGGCGTTGACCCAGTCGCGCAGGGTGGGACACGACAGTCAGGGACTCGGGCAGCGCGACAGGCCACAAACCTGTCCGTGAACCCTTCCACTCAGCAAATTCTCCTTCTATGACAAATTGATTTATTATGAGTACATCCCATCCAGCAATTACTGCACACATGAAAGCCTCATAAAAGCAAACCATCAGCACATACCAGCGGATGACATGTTCAGCCAGAGATAGCTGATGTGGAATGTAGACAATATCAGGAGGGGGAAAGACAAGGGGACTGGAGTGAGATGAGCCAAGCATAAGGTCTCCAGATGAGACCTGGTTAACCACAATCTGCAGAGAAGAGACACACACCCTGCTGTCCTCTGTGTGCCTTCTTTGTCCACTCCAAAACAACTGTAAACATTAGTTCTTAAAAACCCTCAGCAGCCTGTAACGATTACGGCGCTACCAAAGGCGTGGCACGAGCAATTATCAGCGCACAATATTTGGTTTGTAGGAGGATTTTTGGAGCAACACTCCTCAACTGTAATCTCACCAAAAGTTTGAACAGGAGTTCGGTAATGACCGGTCCTGTTTTCATTCAGAGGTTTAGCTAATCGTCTCCTGCAAACAGCCACATACAGAAAATCATATTCAGTTGCTTTGAGAATTCTGAAAATACAGCAAATCTTCATGGAGAGTATACTGTATTATATTTCTGTAAATGACAAAAAGTGGCTCTGCCATATAATTAAGGGTGAAGAAAAGCTCATAAAGAACTTCAGCTGGAAATGAAGCATTAATTATATAATGATTATTAGAATAATAAAAATAATAGCATAAAATAAAACCCACATGTGGTTACAGTCTGCAAAATAAGTAAAATAGTTCAAGTCAATGCTTTAAAATACATGTACATAAGCATTATTGTAAAAAAAGCACAATCAAAATGACCCTATTATGCTTTTTCAAATATTACCTTTCATGTAGGGTGTAATATTGCTGTTTGTGAATGTAAAATGTCCGCAAAATTTTAAAGATCAAAGTGCACAACTAATAAAGTTATTGTCTCCTAAAAGAAAGAATCAATTCTGAACTAGGCTACTGAAATGAGTTGTCAGTAGGGATGTAATGATTCTCTCTACTCATGATTCGATACGATTCACGATACGATTTTCTAATGATTTTCTCACAATGAGATTTAGATTAGAAAGTGTCTATTTATTATTTCTCAGACAAAATGCAGTATATTTCTTTGTGAAATTGAAATATCTTTATAACAAAACTAAATTTTAAAACAAATTCTAAATCAAATAAATAAATGAATAACACAAATAAAAGAAATCTCTTTATATGAGTACATGAACAAGATGTTTATTTGCTCTATTACAGGCTGAACTATCTGTAGCCATTTAAAATTAGAGGCAACCACTGCATTTTAATCACGATCCCAACAAAGATGCTGCATACATGCAGCATGAGCAGTTTTTAATTTAAATTATATTGTATACTTTTTAATTTTTGAAGAAAAAAAATGTTCAGACTTTAGCTTTGTGAAATTATGCTACATAAAACTTCATAACAGCAGACGGGCTACATGACAATGCAAATTCACTGTCTTGACAGCAGGTGGCACTTATGGAACAGCAGCAATACAGCGCTTCCATGGTTACCGCTGTAAACAAAGCAGTGCTGCACGCTTATAAAAAACTACTTTAAAATGCATTGTACGGAACTAAGATGAAAAGAAAATACCATCTAAACTTTTCTGAACCCAGTCAGCTCTCCTATAATATACATTCATATAAACCCCCACCCCAAAATGTATCGCCATTCATTTAGCATCTCAACTGACTTGACTCGTCATATTTTAATCGATTTTCAACAGATTCCAGAAGCAATCCCTAGTTGTCAGCAATTCCTGTCTCACTTCCTGTTATATAATTAGTAACAATGTAACACATTTGAAAAATGCCCTCCATTCATTGGCTGCCCGAGAACAACGTCTACTTTGACCTGCCCTCAAACACTAGCTATAGCTGAGGCCTGAAAGAGTTTGGTTCGTGTTGTCAACATGTTGGGAAGATACTGTTTTCAGTGCTGCAAATCCACTTTGATGCACTTTGAAGGAAGCCTCCGAGCTACAATTCAGATATGGTAATTGCCGTATTGTTTCTGACACATACTCTAAGCGGCAGACCAATCACAACAGACTGGGCCGTCTGACCAATCAGAGCAGAGGAAGCTCTCAGAAAGGAAGGGTTTAGAGAGACTGAATCTTCGAACAAACCGTTTTCAGAAAATCAAAGTGTTTTTGGACCTTGGATGCATGTAAACCTGTTGTAGGAGACTCCAAAACAGAATGGGGCACTTTAAAAACACAATAGCACTAATAACACTAATTAAAATAAATAAAACACAATGAAGAGAACTGTAAATATAACAGCAGAAAAACAGATTTTATTGTAAATAAACTTTTTTTTTGAATACTGGAAAAGGCTTTCTAAGACCTACTTTCTTCCAAATATTGGCATAATTCGAACACCGCCATAAAGTTTACATTCTGCAGGCCTCGCTTTCAAAAAGCGCTTGGTGAAACGCAGCATATGTTGCCGCAACAACGTCTCGCATCCATCTGTCAAATAATATTTGAATTAGTTTGAAGTCTAATTTGTTTTAGCTGCATATCAGTTCCACAATTGATTAGCTCTTTCTCCCAAACAAGGCTGGACAGGCTTGGTTTCATGCGCACATGCTGGCCAACATCAGTCAGTGCAAACGTTGAGAGAAGCCATGCCTCCACGTAATGACCCAACAGCAGACCTCTGGGGAGAGACACGGCAAACTCTGGGTAAATACACAAGTCTTTTCAACAAGGCGTGTGATTTAAACGCTCGCATACTACCTCTACATGTGTCAGAAATGGGAAACCCGGGATTTATTTTTCTTTTGGCCCCCTTGTGGTTTGTAGCCTTTCTCCATTCCTTCTGTTATAAATTGGAGAATCACTCCAACGGGTTAGGTAATCCTTTTTACTGCTCAACTACCCTGTGAAGTCTGCCAGCAGTCACACAGATTCAGAACATATGTTTGACTCGTTAACTGTGTAGCGTGTCATCTTACTGCGGTCTCTAATGTGTCACACATTAACTCATTTAGGTAAACCACCACTCCAAACATAAAGTACTTGTTTTACACTTCCCAAAATGTGCTTATTTAAACTACTGTTAGATTCATTCACTTGTTTCTTTATTTGCTTTATCCTGTTAATCTATTTAATATTAAAAATGCAGAATTTCTTGACTGATTGTTCACTATACTTACCATAAATCATTTTGCTCGGTTTTCTTTCCTTTCATGATGTATTTCTTGGTGAAAGAGAAAGTTGGGATGGGACATATTTGGATAAAAAGAAACTATGGCTATATCAGAAATCACATATTTACCTACTATATAGTAGCTGAAAAACAGAATGTGACAAAAGAAGTATGTCTGAATATGAAAAGAGTAGGCAAAAAGTATCCGGATGACCTACTTCTTCCGGGGAGATTCTGAAGTGTGCATACAATGGACACTTTACTATCCCATGAGGCCACGGGAGCATTTGATTAGATGAAGATTTAAAATATCCATCAACAAGATTTAAATTGTGCCAAATTGTGTCATTTACAGGTTGCACCTGTAAAATATCTTGATCATTAATATTTTTGGATAGTTTTCCCACTGTAGAAAGAATAAATAGCATTTTAATTATGTTAATTTCATTTAATAAGTGTTTTTGACCCACTTAAATAGGACCTAAATACTTCTTTATATGTAATTTCATAATTTTCATAATTTTTCATAATTACATAATGACTGTTGTCTTTTAAATATGGTTAAAGTGTTTTGCTGAATGTACTGGCAATTTTTTGTTTAAATTTGTTTAACTTGAATTAAATAATGTAAGTGTACTTCTTACAAGCACAACAAAACTTTGTTAAAACATAATGATTTAAAATTAAAGTAAAACGTTTAATTTGACATTATTACAAAGTGCACTTTTGGTGTATAGTGTTCTTAAGTCATGAAAGTGTATTATCTTTAAATGCATTTAAGTGGCTTTTTATTTTATTAATGTTATATTATCTGCAAGTACAGCTTTTTAAACTTTTAAGATTTGAAGTACACTACAAGTGCACAATCAGTATAATTAAGCACACTTCTTTTTCATGCAAGAATTAATAATTCTCAAACCTAATTCAGACTTGGCTGGGAAAACACTTGAAACACCCTATACATGAACTCATTTCTACTCATGTCGACTTAAAACTCAGACCAGAAGTTTATTATGTTTGCTGGTGTGTGTATGAAAAACATATCTTGTTTAATGATGGAATTTGTCATGAACATTTACAAAAACTATAGACACATATTATTGGATCATGTTAAGTCACTGCTGGAGGGTAAATTAATTTCGCATGTATTCGAGTAAAGTCAACAATTGTGGCTCACTCAGCCTCGGCCTGAACACTGTCAAAATAACCAAAACACTGTTATTTCTACTGTGGTATTGTAACGTTCACAGTACATTCTGAGAACAAATAATCACATCATAAGTTTCCATGAAATAATGATGTCAGTGCACCCCACAGTTTGATGATTCCTCCGTGAAAAAACACTGTTCAGGAAATACGAAGGCTCCCCCGGACTACATGAAGACGCATTATGGGACAGTGGTTCCCTCTCGAGGGGCCCTCTCAATCTTTGTTCATATAAATTGAGAATAGGGCATTATTAAAGTGCATCTATTTTCGTTAGCCAGACACAAACAACCACACATTGTCAACAACATGTCTCAGTTATAAGGCTGTGGCTTATAGGCCTCAACCGGGCTGATTCAGGGAGAGAAGGAGGGAGGGAGGGATGTCGCTTCCCATGGTGTCCCTGTAGACTGAGTCTTTGTGTAAGTAAAAGAGCGGCCCCAATAGCTGCATCCTGACTGCATGGTCCTGGCTCACATTAGTGCCATTCTATGCCTGAATCTTGATTCATTCAGCTCACAGTGCCGAGCAGCCAATCCCTGCTGGAGCTGGAGGACACATGTCACAGTGACTCCATAACAGCATATCCACCAACCTTTGTTGTGCTTAATTAACTTTTGCTCAACAGACACTTCATAGTAACATTTATTAATAAAATTAACAAACCTTTGTATAATGCTTTACAGATCATTTGTATGTTACATGCTCATAGTAACAGCATTGACTTTATTTCATATGTTTTTCATAGACATTTGATATTTTATGTACATGACCTACTGATCTCTGAAACATTATATAATGTCTGATTGGTTCTTGAGTACTGGGTCAAAACAGGCCACAGAAGTGAAAAAAAGAGAAAGATTTATGTATATTGACAAATTATTTTGTATTAATCAGTTTAATATGTTTAGATATTATAAACATGGGAAAAAAAATATGTTATTTGAGGAAGTACATCTAAAAAAATCAGTGTTCAAAATGTCACTAACTTCACTATGGTAAGCCTGCAAACTCCACAACTGATGCATAAAAAAATGCAAGTATATGTTTTAACCACAGGAGGCAATAGAGAGGCCAAAGTTATGTTGTGTAGCTGTTAATGAAGTAAATTTCCCTCAATTTAAGTAAAACCTACTTAAATTGAGGGAAATTATCTAATTTATATTGCAACCTTGTTTAACTCATAATATGTGAAACATGGGTGACTGTGATTTTTAATACTTCCATGAATGTCTGATATATTTACCCATTTTTCTGTAAGGGCATATTAATAATGTTTTGTTTAAATTTCTGTTTTTCTTAAGTTTAATATATATTTTAATCCATATGAAGGATTGAGTTTTGAGCTTTGACACCCTTGAGGACATAATGCATAATCTTCAAAAGGGGTCATGAATTGAGAAATCAACTTTTCCTTGAGATTTTGATATATAAGAGGTCATTGTACGATAAGAATATCCTGTAAGTTTCAGAACTGAAAATTTCTTTGTTAGTCCAATAAAAGCTCTTATTGACACCAGGCCCAGCGAACGACTGATCCTGGAATGTGCCTATCTGTGATAGATAGGTGAAACACCGCCTCCACAGAAGAAATCAACACCTACTTCATCATTGCAACATTAGCCCCGCCCACTGGCATGTTAGTGAGATGACGAGGAGAGAAGAGCGATGCAGGACTAATAAAATATTAACTTTCAAATGATCCTAATGCTAATAATATGGTTATTTATTTTCAACGATGTGAATGTCTCAGTTATGCATTATTTATTTGTATTCAGTATTTCACTGTGGATTCTTTGGTAATTCAATCGCATTTCAGTGCAGGCTTTGCAAACAGACTTTTACGATATGAACTCGACAGTAATGCAACAACATGTAAGTAACTGTTAATTTTAATGCCTGACCTGATATGTAATAATTCATGTACAGTCAGATGTTCTTTGTCTATGTGTCAGTTAATCAAATGGTCAACTTCACTTTGTTTCTCTTAGTAGGATGAAAATAATCTGTTATTTAAATGGTGATTAAATGATATATAAAGAGATCAAAGAACACTCCCTTTACAATCGCTAGAGCTGTCAATCAAACAGCGCAAGTTTATCAGTGACTGAGTTCTGGACTCAATCTTAAACTCCCGTTTTGTTCAACGAATCTTGTAGTTACATCGTGTTTGCACTGTTAGTTATGATGAAAGCATTCGTTAGTGTGCAGAAATTGAGTTACAATGACAAGATCACTGCTTTCATGCGCTCAACATGCTCATCACTGCAACCTTTCGTGCCACGATCTAAATATAATGCCATAGATCTAAATGTAATGCTATAATCGAAACTTTTCACGATTAGTTAACCTTGAGAGATGTAATAGCAAAAAATGTGCTGAAAGTTTTTGAGCGATTCATACTTAACTATTTCATATGCAAAGATGTTACCCAATCACAGCAGTAGGCATTTACACTGAAGTCTCACAGCAGACACGCCCCTTAAAACAGAGCGTTTGAATCAGAGGGCTAAAATCAGGGTAGGAAAAATGCTTTTTATTTCCAAATTATGAATTTTTTGATGTAAAAAGTATACTAACATTACAAGTGCACCCCAGGAAACAATAAAACAATGCAGTTCATAAACACTTTAAGAAGTAAATAAAATAAAATAAAATAGTATGTTGTAAAAAAAAAAAAAAAATATCACTATTTCTAAGCTTATTTTTTGCAATTGTATAATTGCAGTAAATTGCAGATGGAGACGTAGACTTTGCGCTGAGCATAAGGTACATTAATAATCCTGCCACATTAGTAATGCTGTGAATATAAACTCACAGAAGAATCTGACTCATTCTTTTAGGCTTCTCACAGTTCTGTTTCTTCTTCATGTACATTCATCTCCTGTCTTCATATCTCCAAAACAAAGCAGCAGTTTCTCTCTATGCAGTTGCTAATGGGCTGAATGATTAAAAACAAACCGCCCTCCATGTGCTGGAATGAACTCGAGTGGGAGATCAGGGGACACGAGAGCGTGATCTATGGCCCACATGTGCGCCATCTACGGCATGCTTGAAGGGGTTTTTGGAGAGGTCAGACGCAGGTCCTTTCTGCACATGCCACTGAGATCTGCCACCCTCATGGTTCAGTACCGCGGTACATCTGGTGTCCACCTCACGCCCACATAGACCAGGATTCAGAGCTTCTATGAAGATGAGTCCTGATCAGGATGTTGGTTTAGACAGTGTTTCCTGAAATATTTCTGACTGAAGTTTTTTTTTTTTTTTCAGACTCATATGTAGCACATAACATTTCATAAAAAACACACTCTGAAAGGGCAAATACTCCACTGACTGCACACTGATTCACAAATAGTTTTTTTTTTAAATTTGAACATACACTGCCCGGCCAAAAAAAAAAGTCGCTGTTTGGATTTTAATAGGCAAATACTTTAGAATCTATGAATGGATCATTATTACAGTGATTACTATATTTCTCGCATGTTATATGTTTTGCAAAGGTTCTTTTAACCCTTTGGGATGTGCTGGAGGAGACTTTACAGAGTGCTCACCTCTTGCATTGTCAATACAAGATCCAAAAACTGATGCACCTCTTGCACCTCATTTCCATCCATCCATCCTTCCATCCATTGAAAATTATATCTGCTAAAATTAGATTACTCTAATTATAGGTATAAATAATCTATAAATTACATAACTGTATTCAACGTAAATAATTATAAAAGGTTTCCAGCTCTGTACATTAGTTCCTTCCTGTAACATGTCAATTACGGGGAAGTGTTTCAAGTAACTTGAAATGAGATTCTTTCTCCTATTTTTTACATTTGAAAAGCATTCTTTACCATCATTTTTCTTTTACTATTTCGACGGTTCTCGCTTGCTTAAAAGACAACTTTTTAGAGAGAAAACAGAAAAGTTTTCTTTGCAATAAGACTCTTGAGAGACAGAACAAAAAAATAAAACAGAAAGAAAGAGTACATTTAAAGAAGTGCGAGGTGTAGATTTAACTTCAAGTCCTGGCCAGTCTTCTTATGTTTTTGCGAGAAATCAAAGCCTCTTTGTGGGGATGCATTTAATCCTTTTTCTGGCACATAAAGGATGTACCTTTAAACTTGCTTTCAGTCCAGTGACAACCATGCAAATTTCTGTGAGGTAGGATGCCATCTCATTGACACTGTTTGTTGGAAGAACACAGTGGAGGGGAAAGGTCCCGTCTCTGGCATTCCACTGCTGCCCTCCCCTCTGAGACGAGAGGAGAAGAATTGTCAAAAGCTTGTTATTTACCATTAGTTTCTACCATTCCCGCCCTCCCACCACCCCCCTAGCTGCCAAGCTAATTCAATCGTTTGGGGTAATCTCTCCGTCCCCCTGGGAGGTTTCTGCCTTTTTTTCTTTCCTTTTTTGTCTTTTTTTTATTTGCAGGCAGCAAGAGACCTGACCCAGTTTGAATTGAAAATTCCCTCTCTATTCCAGTTGACTAACAAACATACTACGAAGGTTCACATGGAGTGAAATGTGCTTCAGTGGCTGAGCTCCAGCGTTCTTATAAATGTTTATTAATTATGTGTGTATAGGTGTTTTAGTCTCAGGATGTAGAAATCAACTTCATCCATTCATGAAACAGCGACTTACCTTCATTATAGTGACTCTTGCTGAAATCATAAAATCATTCCAGTTTAGGGCAGTTTTGAACTGTCAACATACATAACCATATTGGTATATATATAAGCTTTAACAACGTTTAAGCTGTGTCCCAATTCAGAGGCTGCATACTTCAAAGGACTAAGATTTTGAAGGCGTGGCCTTTGAAGTCCGCGTCCTTCAAGGATGCAGCCTCTGAATTGGGACACAGCTTAAACGTTGTTAAATGGGATGGTCTAGCCCATACGGAGGATTGCTCTTGTCGCCTAGAAACTGTGACAGTAATGTTTGTACTGCACTTTTTTGTTTGAAAACAAAACAGGTTTCACAACCTGTCTAAATATGTTCACCTTGGACCATTTATGTACATAATAAACAGTATAAACTATATAAAATTGCATATTGACAAATGTTTAAAGGGTTAGTTTACTCAAAAATGAAAATAATGTCATTAATTACTCACCCTCATGCCGTTCCACACCCGTAAGACCTTTATTAATCTTCGGAACACAAATTAAGATATTTTTGTTGAAATCCGATGGCTCAGTGAGGCCTGCATAGCCAGGAATGACATTTCCTCTCTCAAGATTCATAAAGGTACTAAAAACATATTTAAATCAGTTCATGCGAGTACAGTGGTTCAATATTAATATTATAAAGCGATGAGAATATTTTTGGTACGCCAAAAAAAAC
Source organism: Ctenopharyngodon idella (assembly GCF_019924925.1). Lineage (NCBI taxonomy): Eukaryota > Metazoa > Chordata > Actinopteri > Cypriniformes > Xenocyprididae > Ctenopharyngodon > Ctenopharyngodon idella. The sequence continues at coordinate 6,120,277 of NC_067235.1, read as the reverse complement.
AAAATAACGACTTATATAGTGATGGCCGATTTCAAAACACTGCTTCATGAAGCTTCGGAGCTTAATTTGCGTTCCGAAGATCAGCGAAGGTCTTATGGGTGTAAAACGGCACAAGGGTGAGTAATTAATGAATCATTTTTGAATGTAAGCTGAAACCCAATACTTACATTTAAAAGTGCAATCCAGCAATCTCAACAAAAAAAAAATAAAATAAAATAATAATAATAATAATAAAAAAAATAAATAAAAAAAAAAAATGATAAAAAAAATAAATAAAAAAATTGTGTTGTCACCGGCGCGCAATAAATTCCGAGGTAGGGTAGGCCGAAAATGAGCCATCTGTTGTATCCTTCATTGCCCGGGAAACAAAGAATGCCTTTCGTGGCCGCATTTGAAGGAGTTTTTGAACATCAGTATCTGGAATTATCTATTATAAAATCTATAATTTTAAATTATATTGCTTCAGTGAGTAAATATGGAAATAACTATACATTATAGTTATTGAACATTTTTCACCATTTTAACATTCTATTATTCTCACTTCCACAGGGGGTTTTACCTCACTGCAGAAGAGCATCACTGCTCCAACTGAATAATGCTTCATGTTAGAAGGGTTTTGAAAAACGAAACAAGAAAGAAAAAGACAGAGGGTCTGAGAGACTGAGCCTGCAATGGAACGGCACGGCACAGCTTTGCCCCAGGATGGTTTGTGTTCGGTAGAAGGTGTCTTTTTACTCTCTCTCTGTCCTGTTTTTTTAGAAGGTCATCAACAGGACATTTCATACCAGGCATGTAACAGGAAGACAACATGGAGTCTACGATTTGTCACCACTCCTCCTAGATAATTGAAAGCATCCCAATCGTAATTAGTTATTGCCATTGGCTGGATCAGTAGGATGGGTGAAGGGGTGGGAAGAGAGAACAAATAATTAGACTGGTGTAGTCCATATTTGTTGAAGCCCTTTAAATCAGACAGTATTAATTGTTACATGAAGAGCCCTTTTCCATAATGTGCACTGGGTTTTTTGACTGATCAACAACATCAAAAGTTTTTTTTTTCTTCCTGTGCTGACATATTTCCTATTGAAGTGGAGGCAGGACATATCGAAAAGCTCGTAGCCAATAATCTTTAGTTTATATCACAGTCATGAACATGATTTGATACTTTCTGTTGCTCATCAGAGACAGGCAGTCATAGGGGAGGGGCATTCTCATTCTGCTAGAGGATTGGACAAGTTATCTGGATATGCAAATGAGTGCAAGTTTTTTTTTTTTTTTGGTTTCCCTGAAGAAAATTATTAAGAAACATGTCTGAACCCAAACTTTTAAACAATAGTGTACATTCAGTACAACATTTCACAACATTGCCATTCCACTAATCTCTAGTCTCATCAAGTTTTACAAGATTTTGCATTTTATTTATAAATTTTTCTGCACATATCACACAACTCAAGACTCTGCTGTGTGTTTGCTCTCAAACTACAGCTGGTAGTTTGTCAGAGACTGTGAAAACATAGTGTGAGAGGAGAGACATGCAATGATCATCGCCTATGTGATAGTCAAACCCTTCAACAAATCCAAACTACGCCACTCAGACTCTACAGCAACACAACCCTAACTACTTTACGTTCATGTGCCAGTATATTTGCGTACAAGACAGAGTCTCAGCGAGGGAAAGCGGCATGGCTGACAATGAGTTCAAAGTGCTGCAGGATCAAAAGACTGTCACCGCTAGAGTTTGAAGGACAGTACACAGGTTTCCATTCAAGTCGTCTCAGTGAGAGAATGTAGCCGTTCAGAGCGTGTTATGAAATCTGAAGTCCTTCCGTTCCTCGGCGTAGTTTTCTGTGACCTTTCTCTCACTGGGTCGCACCAACCTGTCAAAAAATTTGGCAAAAACAAAGACTAAAGACAAGTTGTGGATCCACAATGCACTACAAAGGTGCAGATTTGGTTATAGGGAAGGAAAGAAAGACGAGAGGAGAGAGACAGACAATGACCAGAGATCAACACTGAAGGTCAAAGGAGTCCTTGAAGAGCCCGACGGTCATCGCCGACAGGTCATTTCGGCCATCTGACGTCAAAACAAAGCAGCCCAAAAACCCCGTCCAGAGAGTTTATAACAGTTTCTGTTGAAGAATTTGCCTGCGAGCTCAGCTTGACAGATTAGCTGGGTACCCAGACAAAGCGGGGTGATAGTGAAACAAGAGCTACTTTTATGAGGCACGTAACACAAACCCCGGGTTGCGACGCAAGGGCTGGAAAACGATCCCTTGATGAAAGTGAGGGTGCTGCTCCACCTCATGTCTCCATAGGTCTTACTCTGGCCGACCACAGCCGTGTCTGCAGACAGAAATGACAGACAATTAAGATCACACAAAGGCAAGGGAAATTCAGTATCGGGCTACATGACCCCAGTTGGCCCGGCAGGATTTCAATGCGCACGACCGGCTTTTGTCAAGAAATTCCAAGGAAAACCAAAGCACAAATAAGAGTGACATGTTGAAGAGGATGTTTACGCACATGGTTTGAAACTCATCACTAGGAGCATCAGGATTCGGAAGAGGCAGAATATGGACTGATGATCACTGCAGTTACAGTTAAAGGTGTATGCAACAATAAGAAATGCACGTCTACATGTTTGCAAATCAATGTTCATAGAAACATGAGAACAACACTGGAACTGTTTTATTATAGCAGAGTGGAGAATACCATCACTGATATTAAAATACATTTATAAAGGAACATCAAATTTAACAAAAAACACAGAAACAGCATAATCAACAGCATTAGAAAAGCTTGTTCTGTAGGAAAAATCTCCATATACTGTAGACCAGGGATGCCCAGTCCTGTTCCTGAAGATCTACCTTCCTGCAAAGTTCAGTTCCAACCCTGAACCAGCTGATTAAGTGCTGTGTTCGAAATCGCCCCCATACCTTCATTCACTATTCCCTACATTACTTCACTAATATAGTCCACTTGAAGGAATGAATGAAAATGAATGAGTGAATTTGGACACTGAGTGCGCCAGAAGGGCTTCCACTTTTGCATAGCTTGCTGTTTAATAATCTTTGAAACGTAGCAAATAATTAAACCATAATTAAACAATTTAATAATCAATTAAATATGAATTTATACCTGTATGATATTATGCCGTAGCCACATTGGACCAGAGGTTTGGAAAATGGATGGATGGATCATTCAGCTGAGGGCGCCATCTTCTGGTCAGACGCGGGAATTCACAGCGCATTATGGGTATTCTCTAGTGGTTGAGCATACGTCAATTGTACACTCATTATTGAGGTGCATTGTGGGATTGAATGAGTGCACTCAATAATGTCCACTAAGGTTTTGGACACCACAACAAATGGCTGCCCCCTCAAATAGTACCCTATTTAAGGGTATAGGGGGCGATTTCGGACACAGCACAGATCTTCAGGAGCACTTAATAATTACAGACAGGAGTGTTTGATTAGGGATGGATCTGAACTCTGCAGGTAGGTAGATCTCAAGGAACAGGATTGGGTTCCCCTGCTGCAGACTGTAGAGCATGACCTAAAATTAATGCTCATCAAGAGCCAAATGCAAGTAAAAATCGTGTTGATGAGCTAATGAAACAGTGTCAATCACCAGTTGGCCAGTAACATTTTTAAGAATTCTAACAATGCAATACTGTGAGAAAATGAATGCTGGGGACTGTTGACGTGCCAGTGCTGCATCATCACGAAAGTTTAAGCCTTGACAATTTAAATATTGAAGCTCAAGAAGCTCGTGTGCTGTGTGGGAAGTTTTCTGTGCGCAAACATCTGAAACGCACGCCCCAAAATCCACATCTCAGATAACGTGCGAATACTGAATTGAGTTCTCTTTCACATCTTCATGCACTTGAACAGACATATTCAAACAAAATTATGTCAAAATGCCCGTCTTGGCAAGTATCCTTGTAAACATAGTGAGTTATGTCTGAAGTGAACGCAAACAGTTGACAAAGAAAACGCTTGTGTATCAGTATATTGGATCCGTGCATTGGCTCTTAAAGAGTTAGTTCACCCAAAAAATTTACATTTCTGTCATTAATTACTCACCCTCATGTCATTCCAAACCCGTAAGACCTTCATTCATCTTCGGAACACAAATTAAGATATTTTTGGATGAAATCCGAGAGCTCTCTGACTCCTCCATAGACAGCAATTTAATTACCACTGTCAAGGCCCAGAAAGGAACGACATGAGTGTAAGTAATTAATGACAGAATTTTCATTTTTGGGTGAACTAACCCTATAAAGTGACAGCAGCCTAATATCCCTACTGCTGTCTGTGTTTTTACTGTTAATCAAATAACAAAAGACAAAGAAAAATCACCCATTGCTCTAGACTAAATAACTTTTGTAACTTTAATAAGGATTAATCCATGTTTCATGGCTGGTAAAAATAAAAATATTTATGGCCGGTAAATTTTCATAAGTCCCTGCTTATTGGCAGGTGTTGCAAAAAATTTTAGGCCCTGCTGTAGCATCTACAGATGAAGGATCTTTTTTTCCCCTCGGCAGAACTTTAAATGATGCCATTGAGGCTGAGGGTTTGGCACATGTAGGATGAAGCCCTGCATTTGAACCAGTGAGGCAGAGGTGGGAATCTGACTCTATTTTATGACTAATATCAAGGACACACAGGTGAAGCTTGCGGGGGTTTTGCTAATCTCTGTCTCTCACCTCACTGTCTGCTGCACACCGTCTGAAGAGAATTGTGCCGCATATCAGCTAAGAAACCCAATATTTCGTCAGCATTGTCCTTTCAGACATTTGCCTGATCTCATATACTGACATCTTTTTGGAGAAATATTAAAAAAAATAGAGGAGACTGGGGCTAGTTGTCACACTTTTCACAGTGAACATTTCTCATTTTAGAAAGTTTCTGTGGAGACACAAACCTTAAAGTCTTTAAATGAATGAATGAACAAATAATTTTAAATAATAAAATAAACAATTTAAAAAATACATAAATAAACATTTATGTGTTTATTGCCTGTTTTAAGATGAATCACTTGTTGTAAAGGTAAATGTAAAAAGTATTTCAAAATACATTTTTAAAATAATAAATAATTTTATAAAGTTTCTGTTGAGACACAAACCTTAAAGTCAGGAAATAAAAACAAACAAACAAACAAACAAAAATAAATAAATAAATAAATACATATTTTAAATTATAAATAAATATTACTAAATGATAAATAAATATTTTATGTATTTATAAATAATTAATACATATTTTTAGAAAATTAATGAATAATTTTCACTGTTATTGCACAGACAAAAACACTATTGTCAATGAACACACATCCACACTCATTCACGCTAGCAATGTATAAAGCAGGCCTACAACACATCTGAAAATTGCCCTTGATATTTTTTTTTTTTTTTTTTTTTTGACAGCCTGCCCAGACTTGATAAAAACTTTCTTTCTCCATAATGTTTGACATTTAGCGGCTATTTCAAGCTCAGTCGTGATCTTAGCAGTTAGCTATGCATTAAGGATCCATCACATCCTAAAGCAGTAGCAGCAACACACAGACCTTTCCAACACAGCATTTGGCTAAATGTAGTAATGTACCATCTTTTCCAGCAGTAGCATTTGTTTGCGTTATTAGCTAATAATCGAACAGCTAGCTGGTGCTATCCTGTCATAAATCTGAAGCTGCTCGAATCTCGCCTGAGATCATGACGGATATGCTGCTATATCACAGAGTTAGCCCGTCTCATATGACACAAGTGATTTTCAGCTCTGGTCCTAAAGTGATCTCCATCCTGCCGTGACTTAATTACTTAATGGAGACGTGTCTTATTCCACCCTTGAGATTCTGTGGGATTGTGTTTTTAATGAAGAGCTAAAACAGCTTATTTTCCCATCTGTGCTTGTGCTCATTCACACCAACACCGTGGAAGTGTTTGTCTAAATTAATCTTTTCAAGAAAGGCAGTATATTAGGAAAAAATCCTCAAGAGCAGACTAAGGTGTTGGAGTTTGACTCACTGTCACCAATTTCTTTAATAACCACTAATCTAATTAATTAGGAAGAGCACGGAGCACATTGTGCTTTCCATTAATTCCCAAAACAAGAACCGGTGAGGTTTTTTAATACCAGCTACTTCTTTAGCACAGGCTACTTCTGTTGCATCACATGTCCACTATAGTGTCCAATGATACATACAGTACATTATAATTCAACAAATGAGGCAGATTACTTCATGAAGTAAAATCATCATACAGTATATAGGCTTTTGGTGAACAGAGATACACTTTCAGTCCTTCATTTTTGTGATGGGTAATTTCTACTAAGGGAAAATTACGGAGCCCCGCACATGACATGCAAGAAAAATTTTTTAATTGTGTGCACGATTTACTAATTCGTTCCCTCGACTTACTAAATCGTGCGCACGATTTACTAATTCGTTAGCTCTATTTACTAAATCGGCGTTTTTTTTGTTTGTTTTTTTTGTTTTTTGTTTGTGGCAATGGAGAGCATTTTATTAGGAAGTAAGATGTCTTTATTTTTCTCTTTCTGCATAAATGACATGGTCAGGGTTATTGTTAACTGAACTAAAACTATTAAAAACATTTTTGTTAATTGAAATAAAGATGCAAAATATAAATATATAAAGCTGCATTTCCACCACAGAAACTTTAGCCAGGATCTAGGGACTTTGGGGTGGTACTTGGTGTGTTTCGTCCGTAGGAACCAGGGTCTAAATGAAGTTCCGGGTAAAAATTTCCCCCTCAGAAAATCCCTGCTCATGAGGTAGTATTTTTTCAAAGTTCAGGAACTTTCAGGAGTGGGACTTGGGCACTGAACATGCTGATTGGTTGAGTTCATGCAGCATTTTATTTCAACCACCATTTTAAAAAGTCTGTTGCAGTGTGTACAGTAAGAATTGTTTGCTATTTGAATCAACAATGGAGTTTAAAAACTCGACCGATGGACCAACGATGAGGATCAGGCTTTATTAAGCTTATATGCGGAGGACGAAATCCAGTGGGAACTGGAAAGTCGCGCGCAGTCCTACGTCACCGGACTAATCTTCATGGTACTTTAGACCATAATGGAAATCCAGACAGCAACAGGTCTGGGGGAAAAAAGTTCCTGGGACAAATTGTTCTGGGTAATTTTGGTGGAAAGGCGGCTTAAGATTAAAAAAACTTAAAGTAAATGAAAAGGAAAAACTAAAATAAGTTGAAAACTGGAAATAAGTAATAAAACTGAAATAAAAATAAATTAGTAATATTTAAAAAAAAAATAATAAAAATTACAAAAGCACAAAATTAAATAAAAAAAATATAAATATAAAAATAAATATGACAAAAAATAAAAAAAATGTTAATTAAAACTATAATAGCATATAAATAATACTAAAATACAATGAACATGATTCAAATTAAAACATGTTTTCTTTGAAATAGTGTCAGTTGGTGATCAATTTGTAGGATTTTCTCTTTAACTGACAAAAGCCAATTCCTTCATGACATCATCATCCTTCAGGAAGTGACATCAGTTTGGAGGGAAAACAGCAGGACAAACAAAAGTGAGTTTCAGCAATGAATTCTGTGATTTTGTGTATTGGTTTGTGTCACTCTTAAACATTCCGTCCTGTTTCATAAAATAAAATGCAGATCTGTATATTTTCACAATTAGAAAACTGTCTAAATTGTCATTATGCAAATTACAAAACATTCATTTTCAAGTCAAAAAGTACTGCACAGAAGAAATGACCTGATTGTTGGTTCTGTCTTTGATTCACTGGTTCTTGGCACCATGTTGAGCAACATTTATCACCTCTTCACTTTTCAACCCACCATTAAATATACGTCACTCCAAGCTGTAAATCTGTTTCTTCTGGATTTGGCTGTAAGGTGCTTCACAAGTACATTTAGGCCAAAATAAATCCTCCAGCTCAGGTTCAAGAGTTAGCATAGCATTTAAGAGTCCTCTCAGTAAAGCAAGCTTGTGTCCCTGACAAACTGAGACAAGAGAGGTCACTGCCACATTACATGGCGATTGGATTTTGTGATCATGTTCCCCTGTTGTCAGGTCACATATGCTGTTTAAGTCCCTATAGTGAAAGATTTATGGGTGCTCCACAACAAGTCATGTTGATTTATAACATTTAACATATGCAGGTACAGGATTTAACTACACCGAAGAGCTTAAAATCCCAAACATAAATGTACTTAACATACAACTTGGATTAAAAATCTTTTGAAGAAAAAGTTTTGATAACTTAGAAACATAGCCATAGATAAAGGTGGAGATTTAATGATGCAGAATTTAATGATGGAGATAATGTTGTGTAGCTGAATCTTTACAAATACAACTGTGAGCACATCCAGAGATTTGTGGCACGTGTTGCAGACTGAGCTGCATAGCTCAATATTTATTTCCCACAAAGACATTCGAGATCCGAGCAGGAAAGGGATCGCTGCGCTGTTAATATGGCACAGATCTCATCTCGCTATGAATAGAAAGTACAAAAGGTCATATTGAAAGAGTTTCCCAGCTGATCAAATGCTATAGTGAACCTTTAGTGCTAGTGGATTATACGGGTATAAGCAGTAGCGCAAAAGCCAGATGGAGCACATTTACCGTACAATCACAGTAAATCACTGGAGACAATGTTCTTATTCTACTCACTGTACTTTAAACGTAAAAATTCTAAATGAAAACAGTTAAAAACATTGTGGGGAGACTTCAAGGTTTTCATACATTTCAGAGATTTAGAAAACCACAGTCAAAATAACTTTGGAGAAACGCACTCTTTACCTTCTCATGCTGGCCGCTTCATTTCCCTACATGAGGAAAAAAAGGTCATTCTACTAAATTGTCATGCATGTACATACTTCCCAGTTCTATTATTTATGCACCCTCATTTAATTCCAAACCTGTATTTCTTCCATGGAACACAAAAAGGAGAATTTTTGAAGAATCTTCATGCTGTTCTTTGCCAAGAATGGTAAATGGTAAATCAACCGCATTTTCAGTGCAGGCTTTGCAAACAGACTTTTACGATATGAACTCAACAATAATGCAACAACATGTAAGTAACTTACTCCTAAGTTAAGTTAACAGTAAGTTACTTAAGTTACTGTTCTAATGCCTGATCTGATATGTAATGATTCATATACAGTCAGATATTCTTTGTCTATGTGTCATTATTTAAACGGTAAAAGTACTTTTTTTAAAGTATGCTAAAGTGTACTTCTTTTTCACAAGGGCTCTCAAATCAAATACACCACGTGTGACTCATATATGGACCAAATTTATTGATTAATGGTGTTTTTTGTCCTTTATGAACTGTTGTTGGGTGAATATGAGCTAAATAATCCTCATTTTGTATTTTATGGAAGAAAGAGTCATATAGGTTTGGAACCATATGACCGTGAGTGAATAATATCAGAATTTCTTTTGACTGAACTCTCCGCATTCATTCAGAACAAACTCTGATGAAAAATCATTGTGAATCGACCGGTGGTGGGCACGGCAGTCTGAGTGTCTGCAGGACGTAACCTGACAAGCTTTGGATATTCACCCAACGATCTAGTGCTGACACAAAAGCTCTCTTTGCTGCCCTGCCAGTCACTATCCTCTGGATGAGGAACTCAGCCACTGTTATCATGCCTGCATTTATTGATTTCAGCCCAAATTATGTTTTCCTCCAGAATATAACTAGAATCTGTGGCTCTGAGGTTTTTAAGCATCTGTGTAGCAATTAAAAGTTGCCGTGGTAGTTTAAGAGGTCATGTTTTGCAGTAGGGAGGAAGTTGTGATCAGGGTTTTTTTTTAGGACTATAAGCATAGTAACTTGATAAGGGAATAAATAAACTACCAATAATAAGCTCAGAATTAATAAAACTATTTTTTTTTTTTCTTTTAAGGGAAGTGTCCATACTGTAAAAACAAACATCACTGTGGCTCATCGCACTGGAATGATGGAGTATAAACAACAGGAAGTGACCATCCTGCCATTCCCAGTCCTGCAATAGTTAATGGAGGATATTCCAGTTCACAAAAGGCCATGTAGATGCAATGCAAAAAGTATAAACTATCACAATAAATGATCATTTTGATGTTACTTTTTTCTTTGAAAAACATTTGCGGCAGGAACAATACGTCTCCGTGCAACATCTGGTCCACAGAAAGTGAATTATGTCGAACAGGATGGAAACTGTATGTCGGACGTGGCCGGCGGACCGCTGGAGTCCGACTGATACAAAAAGGTTACAAATGAAAGCGGAGCTTGGTTTTCTCTGAAGAACATGAGCTGGGCTGTTATTTAATTCCAATAAACCCAGCTACAGCGCTTGGCTCTGGTTCCCGTCTCTCTTCGGCGTGTAGATAGACGTTAAACTGGTCACCTGGCCTAAGGATTAGAACGCTAACAAGTTTACATTCTGCCCACAGCTTTTGAAATGATTCAATTTTCCTAATCTTGTTTAGCTTTAGAGTATGCCGCTTTGAGCCTCAGAGACATCCTTTTTCAATCGGCCTTCCTTTTGAGGGCATTTGCATATCTACATTTGGACTCCAATTCAGGACAGCATGCTTTTGGCCCCCATGAAAAAATGAACTAAGAAAGCTTCCAGTGTCAAGCCAGAGGCTCAGCACATATTTGATGTGTTTTAGATAACCACCTGTTTTTTCGAGCTCTACCGAAAAGAGAGCGAAAGAGAGAAAGAGATGTTACATTGGCTCGAGCATCTAATAGAATTGAATGTCTTTATTGCTCTTATTTTTGCAAGAAGAGATGCTGATTTGTTTTTCATCTTTTTGTAAAAAAAAAAAAAAAAAAAACAGTGTCTCATTTACATGGATGTGTATTTTTCCATAGTTTATTAGATTATGCTGCACTAGTCTTTGGTTAGCTGGTCCCATCCGCAGATGTTTGTGATAGAACAAATGAAAGAGAATGGAGTACATTTATGTGGATTACATTTGCATACATATAGGAAGTTTTCATTCAAAGCGAATCAGGAAATCAATGCTGTATAATAATTTGCTAAAAAGAAAAAAAAAAAAAATTCTTTCTTTGTAGTTTGACTGATGTATTTTACTTGTATAACGTACAACTGGATTAGCATACTGTGATTCTGGCTGTATAGCAGGATTCATTTTAAAATGTTTTGGTAACACTTTACAATATACAGTAATGTGTTAATAGTCTTGTGCCTCAACAAGTACAGTCAGAACATAATGATATCTTTCCAAATCATTATTCAAAATGGCTGGAAGTTGAAATGCATAGCTTTAACCCATTGTGCTAATTAACACATTTACACTTTTAGTTAATATTAGATGTCGATAGGGAATTAATTCATGGTAACATTAATCCATGATTAATAGCAATTTATATATGACTTAGATGACTTAGTTTACATGATAACAATGTACTAAAAATGGAAACGTTTGCATCTTTTTCCCGTACAGATGACAACGTTGTCAAAATGATCCCTGTTCACATAGATCCGAGAAAATGATTAAAAATGCTGTATTATTCATGCCAGGCCACTAGTTGGCGATGTCACTTTGTAAAGAAATTCTACATGCCTTTAGACTGAACATGAAATATGCATACGCATGACGTCACCATTTTCATAAATTTGTGTTTATGTAGTTTACACAGAGATGATAATGGTATCATTTTCAAAAACTTGCACTTTGAAACCCGTTTTCAGGCCCCCAAAACGCCATTGTCATGTAAATGAACGACCAAAACGCATTAAAAGATTTCTGCTTTTAGTTGAAAATGGTGTTGTGTAAACGGCCCCTTAATCTATAAATCAGATTCTTTATTAGTTGCTGATGCGGTAATCATTAATGAATGGTTTAGTTCTTCATGAGTCATACATTAACTCATGTGTTAGTTAAAGTCCCTGTGTAGTCAAAAAATTATCTCTTAACACTCATCTTTGATCACCAAAGTGACATATTTAAAAAAAAAAAAAAAAAAAAAATAGCTTGAATGTAACTCTACACCCTTGCTTCATTTAGTATACGTGGATCTATGAATATGCTAATTAGCCCCACCTCCTTACTGAGGTAAACACTGCACAATGGTATCGTTTTTTCAAGGTCGGACACACTGACGGTAATTAATATGATTAGCCTTTTGCTTGACTACATTATTAAACAGCTAATAATGTGTTGCTAATGTTACACAAGCCATGTTCCCGGTCACGAGTTAGAAACGCTTTGAACAACTCAGAACGTCAGTGGAGAAATGCATATAGTTCATCATAACATCGTTATATACAACATACACTCTATATTGCTATATTGCTAAATCTACCCAATTTTTAATTTCAACAGAAAAAATATACCAGGATATATTCTCTTAAGGTTGTCCTGCTTCAGAATGCTCATAGTTAATGATATGCTAAAGCCCGCCCACACGTTGACGTGATTGGTTACAAGGTAGTTTGTGACGTCAGAAACACTAGCTATTTCAAACCGCGTTATTGAGACTGTCTTTAAATCACTGCAGTTTTAAACAGAAAATACTAAGCAATGGTGTTGACTTATGAATTTGCACATGGTTTGTCTTAAAGCATATTAAAAATACCACATAGACATATAAACAACATTAAATGTTTGTCAACACTTTAGAATACTGTTCCATCATTAATTAATAACTACACAGGAACAAATGAGTAACACAATATTATCATTCTAGTAACTACTATTAACTAACAAGAAACTCTGATTAACAAATTAGTAAATAATAGCGCTCAGTTGAATGAGGTAGTTCACTATTAGCTAATCAGTAACTACTATGTTTTCATACCTCCCAGAAAACTCTCTAGTAATGACTGAAGTCATTGTAAGCTTTTGAGGTTTTTGAATAGTAATGACTCAAGTGCTACATCCTTCTTAAGGAATTACTGGCCATTTGGATCAGTATTCTAAAGTGTTACCAGAAGTAGTAACACATGAGTCAATACTAGTGGGTTACCATGATCTTGACTTTAGAATACTGATCCAAATGGCCAGTAATTCCTTTAGCAGGATGTAGTAACCTGTAGTTACTTTAGCTGTTGTTTATCTTTCAGTTTTGTCTGTGTCCATTCACCAGCCTTCATAGAGAGCTGCATTCACACTATAACCTCACTGGTAAGTTCTAAAAATTGTAAATTAATACAGTAGATGAATTTGCTTCTGGATGTCAGTGGCTCAGATTGATGCTTTGCTAGATATACTGGCACAATCTGTCTTTATATTCTGTCTCTTTGTATTCCGCACTTTGTTTGTCATACAGTGCTTCTGCTTTGTGCTCTAGACAACGTGGATCAACTTGTCAGATGGCATTCGGGATTTTGGCGTTCGCTTGGTGGCTCTGAATTGTCAAAACGTCTCTCAAAATGCGTGCCACGGATGCGAAAAATGCAGAAAACCGAACCGATTGTACCGAGCGATTTAAAGTTTTCTTCAGGATGTCAGGCTCAGTTTGATATATACTCTTTGTATTGATTAATACTCTTTGTATTCCGCACTTTGTTTGTCATATAGTGCAATTGCTGCGAGACGAAGTGGATCAACTTTTTTTAGACACCGTTCTGGATTTTGGCGTTCGCTTGTACGGTGGCTCTGAATTGTCAAAATGCCTCTCAAAATGCCTGCTACGAATGCGAAAAACACAGAAAATTGAACCTGATCCAATTTTTTTTATTTTTTTTATAATGGACGAAAGTTTCAGAGGCAGTGTGTAAACGTGATTGACACAACGTGAGGTCGTATTTATTTTTTAACATGCAAAAAATTTCGGACAAGAATTTCGGACTCAGTGTGTAAGGACCTTTAATTGTCATGTAGGTGGAGCATTTCTTATAGTCAACAGAATGTCTAAAGTAGACCATACAAAAGTGTAACCAAATTGGCTTCTGCTGGCTTTATCAAATGGGGGATTGTATTGTATGTCTACTTGAACATTGTGGAAGACGCATCCATTTTCTAATAACATTAGCATGTTATAATAAACTGAGTGTCTGGTATTAGCAGATGAATATGATAATAATAGCCTGATTTACATACTGTGATACAATGCATGTATATTATTTTTCTTAGCTTATTTTACTGGCATCTCAAACTAAAGTCAGTTCAATGTTGATTTCAAAAGGAAAAACATTATCAGGGACATGCATTAATGCCAGAATAATTCATTAAAATGATGCATTAAGCGTGGTATTGATCCACTAGTATGTTTAACATTAAAAAGCAATTCCAAACTCAGCGTTTGCAGAAACAAAACAGAAAGAACATTCAACATATAGAATCACACAATCTCAGAAACATATCGCAATGCATGAATATTGTTTCAGAGGCTTGATACATGAGAGGCTGAAATGAATCTTTTTAATCCTGAAAGAACATCTTGATCTCTGAGCTCGGAGGCTTGCTGGGGATGGAGTTGAAAATATAAAAAAGCGCTACAAACATCTCTCCCCGTGAGATGAGGCTGATAAAGAAAATGTCAGCGAAAAAAAATAAAAAATACTAAAGCTGCATGTCAGCGGCGCTGTGACAGCAGGGAGGGAAAAGGTAGAAATGTTCTATCATGTCCAACAAGGTGTTCTTTTTGAGATTTAGAGATCACTGCGCAACTTTAAACATGTTTTGTCACTTTGGCTCTGACTGGAACTATCATGGGTTTCACAAGAACTTTATCAGCTCGGCTACGGGCGAGAGGAGGAGAAGAAAACAGTCCATTCCCATTTATCTTAGCCAGGTTTCCTTCAAAGCCAACAAATAAATTACAGTGTACATTTGATACAAATTGATTTCTGAACTCAAATAACAATGTTGTCCTCCTGGCCGGGCCATGTGTCAGTCAGCGGCCGGCCTGAGTGAAAGGCTCAATCTGTCTCTGTGATAGAAGCGCGGCCGACACATCTCCACCAAGGAATGCTAATCACGCGGGCCTGGCCTGGTCCTTTGTGGGCCGGCCGTGATAAGGAAAATCAGTTTCCCTCCTGTCAGACGCTGCCTCCGCCTGATCTCTGTCTGGAAGAAAAGAGCCGTTCCCCCACAACTTACTGTCCTGACGGGCTGCTTTTCTCTCTCTCTCATTCTCGCTCCTTTTTGGGCTGTCGTACATGTGAGAAAAGAGCGAAACGGATGGCCGAAAGACAAAAAGAAAGAACGAGCGTGAGGTGGTCCGCCGACAGCGGCGGTTAAGTCTCAGCATCTGTGTGATTGAGCTGAAGTGAAACCCATTGAATATCTTGAGCCGATCTTATCGGCGGCAGGAGAAATGAGATATTGGCAGTGCTGTTGAGTGCTCTCACAGCTGAGCAGGTTAATAGGGTTGGGAGGCAGGCCATGGGCTAATTGGATTTGCTGTGGCTTGATAAACAGTGGCAAGCTTTTTTATTTACTTTTTTTTTCGGGGCAGCCGAACGCGCGCACACACGCGTTCAGGGACCCTTTTTTCTCCTCCATCACCCAACAAGAGAAGCACCACATGATGGAGCTGATTTTTCTCTCTCTATTCCCAGCAGGCCAAAGCAACCCTGGGAAAAAGGAGTGGGAAATCTCCTGATTTTAATCAAATACCATTTAACCTGAGTAACCTTTAGGAGTCATCTGGCTGACTCGTATCAGGCCAGAAATGACTGGCTCAGAAACTAGGGAGTAGTGCTGAGTGCTATGAGCTTTTGTATGCAAAATAAAGCAGTGAGGAAGGACAGGCATTGTGATTTCATTAAACACAATGCCTCTTGTGGCTAATTGCATAGAATAAAGAATTTCGTCAGCTTTTGCTTATGATAAAATACATCAGTGTTCAATAGTAAGTATTTTATTTTATTTATTGGTTTATTTAAATAGAGACAGTACAAAAAAAGTGTACATTGTACATACAGATTATAGCATATGCTAATTTGCATCTCAGGTCCCTAAAACAAAACAAAACACCAAAACTATCAGCCCTGTTTACAGATCTTTTTTTGGGTCGTTGATTGTTCTTAACTTTTTATCATGACATCATCAGTTATTTTTGCAGCCCAGGCTCATTGGAATACGTGACTGCCTATGTTTCTGCAAAAACTGCTAAAACATACATTTCACTGCAGTTTCCAGCTGAAATGAACAACAACTTTCATTCCTTTGCACACAATTTATGATTACAAGGGCAAATTATCAATACATAAAGACTTATTTTCATGTAATTCCTTGCACAATACTAATAGTGGTTTTATTATAGATCCAGACTTTTGATCTTTAAATATGAAAATCCATCATAAAAAAATGTTATTGCAATAAGCGGTAAAAATGAATTCATTGTAATGCATTATTTAAGATACATAAATCCTGAAAAAAAAAAAAAAAAATGACTTAGCAAGAAAATGGAGTCAGTCATTTGATTCAAAATAAATAAAAAAATAAATGTCCCTTCTCAGGACGTGCTGTTGAACATCATAATTTGAGGTGTGATGGAAATGACATTTGTTGATTAAAAAGTGACAGTTCAGGGGAAAAAAAAAAACAAAACAAAAAAAAAGACAATTCTCTTGCAATACATGCATGTTCATTATTGGACATTGGACAAACTGATGGCACTTTATAAAGAGATTAATTATGTTAACATTTTTTATCATGAACTAACAATGACCAATCCTTTTACAGAATTTATTAATCTAGGTTAATGTCAATTTCTACATATAAATTTGTATAAATTCTACATGTCTGTGTATTCATTGGGTAACACTATTTTAGGGTTCAATTCTTACTTTTAACTAGTTTCTTATTAGCATACATATTACTAGTATATTGGTTGTTTATTAGTACTTATAAAGCAAATTTTAATGTCTTATTCTGCATGACCTCATTCTACATCCCTTAATCCTACCCAATACGTAAATTTAATCGCTACAAAAACTACCTTAATAATTATTAATAAGCAGTAAATTAGTAGTTAATTAAGATAAAAGCTGTAGTTAATAGTGATGAATACGTGTTCCCTATACTGAAGTGTTACCAAAAGTTGTAATATGAACAAACATGAATTTACAATGAACAATAGTTAATAAATTAATAAGGTAATACTTTAGTTTAGGGTTCAATTACCACTATTAGCTAGTTGCTTATTAGCATGCATATTGGCTGTTTATTAGTACTTATAAAGCACATATTAATGCCTTATTCTGTATGACCTTATTCTACATCCCTTAATCCTACCCAATACCTAAACTTAACAACTACCTTCAGATTAGCAGTAATTAGGAGTGTATTGAGGCAAAAGTCATAGTTAATAGTTATTTAATAGTAAGAATTAGACCCTAAAGTGTGACCATTAATATTAACATGGATTAATAAAGGATTTGTTGGGAAACTGTTGTACAATTAGCTAATTCAATCAGAATTTAGAGGAACTATCTGTTTTTAATAATTCTCGACATCAGCTGGCATTGTGTGTGAACCTTTAATTTGCCGAGTAGCATTTGTACCTGACAGAACTTCAGATTAGCTGGATAAAACAAAAAACAGTGTCATGAAGCGCTCAGCCAGGCGTAATGGAGACACTCCAAAATGATTGATTGATCAGCGCCGCATGTTTCAGTGCGTCTGATTGTATTGACCAAGGTGGAAAAGACCTTGATGGCAGGTGTATAATTAGCAGGGTAATGATCCACGAGACCTGTTAGTGTTTGAAAGACCACATAGGGATGACTACATTGACCCCTAAAGATTTACTTGAACTTAGACCTGACCCATTCCACTGTTGTTTTGACTGGGTATTCATGTGTTTCTAATCCTAACAGCACCCTTCAGTACAGAAAAATGATCCAGTATCTAACTAAGTTATTGTTTTTGAGATGAATGGTAATGCTAACAGTTAGCTAGGTATATAGGAAATTTAAAATGTTTAAAATGACATGAGACAGAATATAAAATAACAGAATATTCTTGCAGAAAACTATTCCTTCAAGTGCCTTTCACAGTTTATAAATCAGCTCTTGTGTTGTTTGAATCTACCAACCCAAATCTTTAACCACTAGGCCACACCACCCCAATTTTCATTTTTGGGTGAACTATCCCTTTAAAGTGTCTGTCTGAGGAGCATTTTGCAAAGTATACTAATCTGCTGGAGTCTATCAATAGCTATAACATAGTTAAACTGAATGAGGTATACTGTAATGCCATGAGATTTACTCCTGGAGTAAAGTACTGTATGTGACTGACTCTGACTCGTTTAGGAACATGGCGGCAGACCAGAGGAGTTTGTCTTGCAGAAGAGACACACGGCCGGCTGCAGTTACTGTGCACAATGCCCCGGGGTGTTCCCGTGTCCCCGATTACCCACCCAGCTGGTGAATGCCTCCTCTGCGTGGTGGGGACCATCCAGATCAGCTTTGTGACAGAGTGCTGGAACCTCCAACAAAGAGCCAGAAGAGCTCGCCTCATACAGACATCTATTTACAGAGCAAACAAAGTGGAGTTTGCTAAGTTGGAAAGCAGGCATGTTGGAAAAGAGTGATGGGCAACACAGGCCAGTCTTAATCCAACCCTGCATCTTCTTGTGCAAATTCCCCTGAACACATCAAAGGCTGGGATTCCCAGTGTGGGTGGGATCAGAAGTGGCATCCGCGCTAACGGCACTCACAATCAACCCCCATGGCCCAGCTGAGACAATATCATACACATCAGGCTTAAGGTCCAAGAAAAGATGCTAATGAGAGTCTATGAATGCTTGTTTCATATGGCAAAATGTGTTATGCTGATATTGCACTTTGTCGGTTGTTTTTGCCCTCCACACCTACGGGAAATAGCGAAGATGTGATATAGTCCAAAATTCCCGGGCTTTATTACAGTTGTAGATATATCACTATTTAGTACTTTTGGTTGGAAATTCAACCCCAAAAATGACTCATATTTTTCTAAAGCTGATGAGGCTGATAAGATTTAATGTTTTTGACAGAAGATACTCACCAAGGCTGCATTTATTTGATAAAAATATAGTAAAAATAGTAATATTGTAAATCATTATTACAATTTTTTTTTTTTTTTAGATGTATTTTATTTCTGTATATGTAATTTGTTTTCTATTTTCTTTCTCTGCATTTCTCTTCTTCTCTAGTTGCCTAATTTAGCTGTCTAATAAATCTAGCATTGTATATTATGAATATTTTTGGCTCTTTGACAAATTACTTTTGTTCCTCTTTTGTGAGTTACTTTATGATTTCACATTTTTAACTTTAGTTAGTGTTTGATGTTGCTGTAAACAACATCTGAAAAGTTGCAATGCTCAAAGTTCAATGCAAATGAGATATTTTCTTTTAGAGAAATCGCTGTTTAAGGGCTACAACGAAGTTCTTCCCGGGTTATGCTGGGTACACACTAGATTTGTGAGATTTTCCAAATGTGAGAGACCACAAACATGAGGACAAAAAAAATCCTAGTTTTAACCGTTTTGCTCCTATAGTGTGTGGTGTGCCATGATGTGACAAACACAGCACACCACACACTAACAGATTTTCAACCAGAATCCCGACTGTGAACACGGGAAATCTCGCAAAATCTCTCGAGACTTCAGAATAAGCATGACATACGATAGGTAGGAAGAAATTGCATTGATAGTGTTTGGAATGATTTTGGTATGTTTTACTGGACACTCTGTATCAACACTTGTGCTGTTGCCACAAATTGACAAGCTGATCCTCCATCTCTGCTGTCCAAATCCAACTTTGTGCTGCGCCATGACTGCGTTTGTTATGCTTCTGTCTTCTGTCAGCTCGCTTTCTGATTGGATATTGTTTCGTTTCACGTGATCTATAAGCATGCGTGCGTTTGTCCTCAGGGTTCCCCCCACACATCAGGATTTCAGGATTCGCGATCGGGGCGGCTCCGACGTTCTTCCAAGCAGATTCAGTCACTTTTAACACACCTCACACCACAGGAAAATCTGATAAGATAATCTGTAGAACCATTGAGATAATCGGGACATTGCCTAGGATTGTCGGAAGGGAGAATTTGGCCCAAAATCAGCCCGATTATCTTGTGGTCTGTACCCAGCATTAGTGACATCACAAACCCAAAAATTTACATAAACCATGCCACCGAGAACACTCAAAAAAGTAGTAGAGTGTTGTTACCATGCCGTCATTTTACGCCGGACTGCTTCACAGACGAGGGTCAAATCAACGCTGGATTTGCACCAAAGATTAACATGACGGCACATGCTAGCCGATGAGTTGAATCAACTCCACAGCAACTTAAATTTATCCATTAACCATTCAGAAATGTCCAGTTTCATTCTAAAAGTTGTAACTTCTTCCTGAGTCTCTCCATCAGTGTCGACTCCGGTTTGAACAATGTAAAGCTGAACACCGTTACTGACAATCCTCATTTTGGCTGTGGGAAATTCTCCAGTTTTGTTGTTGTTGATCAACCAAATCGTGAGCTGTTAAAGCTCTGCCCTCTTCTGGAAAGCGGGCGGGGAGGAGCAGCTCATTTGCATTTAAAGAGACACACACAAAAATGTTATGTTTTTGTTCACACCCAAATAGGGGCAAATTTGACAAGCTATAATAAATGATCTGTGGGGTATTTTGAGCTGAAACTTCACAGACACATTCTGGGGACACCAGAGACTTACATTACATCGTGTAAAAGGGGCGTTATAAGTCCCCTTTAAAACATCTATGCTCGGTGTATACATGTAAATGAATAAAAGCATCTATGCTCAATGTATACATGTAAATGTTTGAATAGAAGCTTCTGCTAAATGCATACATGTAAATGTTGAACTGCACGGGTTGATAAATCATTTCATATGTGGCTCTGTCTTGGCCTGTTATATGCACATGGGCACACACTGAATTCATCAAGTTTCTCCTGCTTCTTATGTAGACTAGATGAATCCTAGTTAATAATCATCTGCATCCATTTTCCTGTAGAAGAAAGGAACCCTAGAAAACTGCCCAAAGGAAGCGCCATTGTATCCCATTAGACTGCAGCACTGACTGTAGATGCTGCATGTGTGAGTGCTTAGCTCACCATCCAAACAGATAACGCAATCAGATTCACACTCTTACAGATGTTCTACACTTGGAAGTAAAAGCAAACACACTGTGGGGTGATTCATGAATTTTGGGAGAAGTTTGCATGCTGACAAAAGAGAGCAACTGCGAAATCTTCACTTCCAGGAAGCGAAAGAGCTGTGGGATACAAAGGGAGAGAGAGATATCCAGAGGACAATAAATAGAGGTGTGACATGTTTGTGTAGTGAGAGGATGGAGCAGTGCTGGGAACGAAGAGCGTATTTTAACAGGATCACCATCTTTATTCCTTTCCCAAATGCATTCCTGAAGCTGCATGTTGTTGAAGAAGGAAAGGCACTCTTGTGCCAACTAATCATTTACATCAGTCTCTCTTTTAAAGGAACATTTCATTTAAAAATTAAATTCAGTTTTCCAGTTTGAAAGTGTGAATGTGATTTGACAGCTACAACTGCATTATGTACGATCTTTTACTCGAACAAATATTGAACAATTTCAGAAGACTGGAAATCTTGTTCAGTACTGATATGGTGCTTGTTTGGTAATTTGGAGCTTGATAGATCTTGATCATTAGCCGCATTTCCGCTGTTGGGCCAAAAGCGAGTGTGTCAATGCATGCTAGGGCCAGTCGCGTTTCCACTGTTGCTTCCAGGGCTTTATCGGGTCTCCTCTGGGTTTAGTTGCTGTTGGCAAGTAAATTTCTGCCACCTACTGAGATGTGGAGTATCAAAGTGGATTAAAAAAAAAAGAAACCCTTTATCTAAATTCTTTTTATTAGATTTGTTGCCTTTAAAAAGTCTAGTGAAACATTGAAAACTTGTAGGGTTTCTTTCAGAAGTGGCAAACCATTTATACCTAATGACTTGATTTGTTTTTCTAACATTTTTCTGTCATTATTATATCTGATGTATGCAAACATGCTCCTCTGTCTCTGGGATTCTACATGTGCTACAGAAGCCTGTACATGTTTTCCAATGATATTTAAAGACTGGTTGAGTGCTGTATGTCCTATTAAAAGATGAGAAATAACCAAATCTTCCCTTATATTACCATAAACTGCTCTCTTATGGCCTACTACTCTTCCCTTTCCCTCATTACCCTCCATTTCTTGCCACATTCCTTTTCTTGCTTTTTTTATTAGTCCTTTGATTTCGAATTTGCTTAACCCTCTGGTGCTTTTTGGTCATTTTTTAACTGATTTTTTTTTTTTTTTTTTTTTTGGTAATAATTTTTAATAATTTTTTTACTTCATTTTACTTTTTTTACTTCAACTTGGTAAAGGTTTTGGCACTTGCTATGTGAAACACACACACACACACACACACGCACACAAAACAAAACAAAACAAAACAAAACAAAACAAAACAAAACAAAACAAAACAAAAAACAAACAAACAAACAAAATCATGGACATGATTCCCATGCATTCGAAATGAATGGGAAACAAATTTCATGTAGTGGAAACTTTTGGTACTGCACTCAAACAAAATCTTACAGAAAGCTTTTTTTTTTTTGTGAGATATCAACCTCAAATTTGGAAAACAACTTGTTTAGATTTATGGCTTTGAGTTTCACACAGTTTTAGAGTAAAATGTGTTTTGGAAAATATATATTTCATATAAAAATTGAAAATATAATTTTTATGAATTTTCCATAACAATAAATGTAAAATTCTATAACTTTTTTTTAAGTTCACTCTTTTAAAAAACTTTTTTTTTCACTTCAGCAATAATCAGCCAAGTATCATCAAAAAGAGATCAAGCTGACGTCTATATGCGCCAAAGCATTCCAGATTTATGAAAGTTTAAGTTGGAAATTTCATTTTCAGGTCAATGCTCAAAAAGTTAATTGAATTATAACTACTACATAAATATAATTTAGTAGCATAAAATTTCCTAAAAATACAAAATATTAAATAAAAAAAACATTATCGATCAAAAATATAGTACATTCATTTCACTGAAGAAAAAAAAAAAATCGGTAATTTTTGACCATCACGGGAAGAGCACCAGAGGGATAATGGCATACTTATTCCTATTTCTAAATTACCCCAGGTTTTCTTGGCTAAAGCATCTGATTCCTCATTCCCTTCCACCCCTACATGAGATGGATCGAGGTTTTCTCGGGGCCAAGGGCCAGTAGGGTTTAGCCCGTCGAATACCTTGGTCTGAAGTGGGCAAAGAGGGGCTTGAGGAGTTAGAAGAAGGTCCGCACTACTGCTCATTTCCCATGTTATTATATCAGGCTACCAGCTAACCTCAACATTTAAGATATTTAAAACAATTTTCAGCTCAAAAAAGATCACTCAAACCTCATCAGATCACATATTTTCGAGGAATATTATTAGAAATGCTCACTGTTTCTAAAAAAATGTGATGCAAACATATATTTTATCATCAAAGCCTTAATGGAGTTGTTTTGTGCATTTCTGTGATCACAAATAAATGGAAGCAGGTGCGACTGAACAAGTATGTGTGTTCTTTTTTTATGTGAGATAATACAAAGGCACTGAAAAGTAAAAAACATGAGATGGGAGGAAAAATTATTTGTCAATGCTTTTGTGTTCTCTCGCAAATATTTTTTTGCGTTCCCTGAGTGAACGGTTTCTCGGAGGAACGCAAACATTTGCGAGAGAGCGCAAAAGCATTGACTTATTATTTTTCCTCCTGTCTCATTTTTTTTTTTTATTAACAACATTTCCCTTTAGGAGCTCCGTAGAGATAATGATAAATACCAGTTTGATTTAGAATTACTGATGTGCACAACACAAATTTATAAATTACTGTCACTGCAACATTTTTATTGTAGATCATTGGTCAAATATTGATGCTGGAGTCTTAAGTCTTTAAGTAAAGACCAAACGTCATGTTCATTTTGCAATCTAGCTAGATTTCCGTCAGCTAGTTTCCCCATGCTAATGAAATGGTGGGGTCGTGTGACATTGCTTGGAGGCGTGTTAAGGGTGGGTTTTAGGGTAGCTACTGACCCGACAGTGGAAACACGGCTTGATTTTGGCCTCGCAGCTCCAGGTCCAAGGCTATTTGCCCCGCCCGACACATTGTTAGCCCTGGCTCGCACTGGCCCGTCAGTGGAAAAGCAGCTATTGTGTGCTTTGATTGTGGCTTGGAAATTACTCAAAATTTCTCCTTTTGTTTTACATGAATGAAAGTGATACAGATTTAGAATGACACGAGGATGAGTAAATGATGAAAGATTTGTCATTTTTGGGTGAACTTACTATTTAATCTGAAATTTTTCACCTTTTCTTTTTGACTTTTCTGTTTTTGAAGCAGTAAAGCACCAATCCCTGGGTCAATGTATGTCTGAGGGGAATAATAAAGGCTATATTTTCAAACATAGACTCCATATAATATGGGACCCCTCATACAAATGAAATGTTTCAATATGAAATATGTCCCAACCTTTTAAGTAGCACATAATTAACAGAAGAACTGCATCCTGCGGTCTGGGCCACTTCATGAGTGTGGACAAAATAAAGTCCTTTTTGGCTCAGATACTGTTTGTTCAGCTGACCGTTTCTTGTCGGACCCTCTAAAATTTCATTGTGCACATTAACGTACAGTTAACATTCATCTTCTGTTGACATCTGCACAGAGCTGTGCTTCAGTAATGTAATGGTTCTGTGGATTAGATCTGTGACATAAATGGCTGTGTGTGAAGTTTTGCCTAATGTGGTTTATGGTGCTCAGGAATCTAATAATAATCTTGTGTAAGATACAGTCATGTTAATATGTAACACAACACAGCCAAAGTATCCACCCTGCTGTTAACACCAGTAACTGTAGATGCAGCACATATTCATCATTGTACCTCAGCAGTAACCTATTAAAGCTCACAAAATCCACTTTTAAACCAACAGAAACATGTGTCATGCAACAAGATGTTAAAAGCAGCTTCGTTCAGAATTACAAGGAGGATAGTATTTCGCTTCATCTCGCTCTTTTAATACTTGCATGCATTCACACCCTTTTCTGGGAAATTTTGAGGATCAAATCTTCCAAATTTAAATTAGAGCGATTTCCTGTGACTGCTGAAGAAAATTAATTCACGTTATTCCCCTTTATGTAACAGACCCAAGGATATTCGATTATTAGGATAAGAACATAATAACATATCAATTGCTCTAAGACAAACACTTATAACACAAAACCGTATTTACATCATTTTTACCAGCTGAGGACCGGTTCTAACGGTTCTTGAAAGTCTGCATTTTTTTCTGTGTTATTATTGAATTTACAGTACTACTGCAGTGGAATTATGGTTTATTTGTGCATGATCTCTGTATTGTTTAAGCACTTGCATTATTTCCAGATTTACTATTTCAGACATATTATTTGGCTTTTAAAATTCCAAAACTGGTTCACATGCAACACATGTCTGGTTGTGATACTCTTCTTCATTATTTGATTACTTACTGCTGCCATAAAAAAAAACTGAAATTGTAAATAAAAATCTCTTTCAAGTAAATTTTTAGGTCACACTTACGATTAGGGTCCAATTCTTACCATTAACTAACTACACTCAAAAAAATGATTTTTTGATGCTGTTCACTTTATTTAAACAACTTATTTTGATTCAACACCATTGTATTAGGTTTCTGGTTCAAATTTAATTGCTTCATGTTAAATTGACTTGAAACGATTACTTTTTGACTTAACTTGATGTCTTCATATTAAAATAACAATCAAGTAAACTCAACCAGGACTCAATCAAACAGGACTTTCACTTCCCATCATGCTTTGCAAAGGGGCTGATCTGGGAGAGTAAATGTTGAAATAAAGTGTTATTTTAAGCAGTTTTTAGCAACATGAGAAAATGGAGGGACTTTTTAATGTTTACTGTTCTATTATGTTGGTATTTAAAAGTTTCTGTTATGTTAATAGTTTTGGGGTTACCATTGTGGTGAAGTGTAGAACATGTGCTTGGGTTGAGGACCTGCTAACAACAATTAAAGTTGTTTTAATAATAGAAACAACTCTTTTGGGTGTGCTATAGATGGAATAAAACCATCTTCTGGCTAACACCTAACAAGAGTCTTTACAGAGTAAAGATTTTGTAAAAGTTGTGAAAATTGTTCTTAAACACATCCGCTAAATAAACTATTCAATTAAACTGGATTATTTGTTTTAATTTTAGGATAATTAAACTTAATGGTTTTGGACAAAATTAAGAATGTTAACCTGATTCAACTAAATGGCATTGAGTTAACCTTATGTAATAAATTTAAGTTAACTGAAATAAATAATGTTAATTAAATGCAACATAACCAAATTACGCGGAACCTGTTGACATAAAAAAATTAGGTAAATCCAACGTATCATTTTTTTGAGTGTATTAACTATGATTTTAACCTCAATAAACTCCTAATTACTGATTATTAATAGTTAGTAAGGTTTTAAGTAAGGTAATAAGTAAGTATTATATGTATTAATATGTGTATGTATTAATATTAATGTTGTATTAATATGTGCTTTACTAAAGTACTAATAAACAGCCTAGTAATAACCTAGTAATATGCATGCTAATAAGCAACTAGTTAAAGTGAGAATTGGACCCTAAACTAAAGTTTTACTTTGTTTTTTTGTTTGTTTGTTTGTTTGTTTTTTTTTTTTTTTTCATAGCTTCAATCAGTGTAATTTGTTATTTAAGTCTGTTAGCTGTGCATGCTTACAAATATAAATGTCATTCATCTTTGTTAAGTCTAAACCAGGTATATTTATGAGAGATGGCATGTCATTTTTATATCATGACACCCCAGACTGGAGGTTCCCAAGTGGGATGAAATCATACAAGGATAGGTTGACCTCTAATGGATTTATCTAGTACTTATGTAACGGAAATCTGTGAACTGAGACTGATGAAATTTTCTCTCAAAGACGATTTTATGAAAAATAAGAGCCAACAGCTCCTCACATAACTGATTTCACAATGCGGATAGATGCTATAGAGTTGAGGTCCATTCACTTCACATCAAGCCTGCAACGAGCCATTGCTTTTTTTACTATCAGTCTAGATCTATTTTGTCTAATTATTCAGAGGTTGCATTTACTCTGGTATCTGAACATATTTTAGAATGACAATTAAGGCATCTTTATGCAGCTGAGTTAAGGCTGCTCTGTCCCTGCTCAAAATTCTGTGTAAAGACGCAAGGCAGAATAAAAAACAGACTAAATTAGTCCTGCTCTGACCCACCTCAGCCCCTAGTATAACAGTATGCAGTTCAAATTGCTGTGTAAATGCATTTTTGCCACCTCTGAGCAGCATTATAGTGTTAAGACACCTAATTGCCACTTAAGAAGCACTACTGTGCCACCTTTGCAGTGTAAATTTAGCATAAGGTATCTCAAATTGTATTGGTGAGAAAAACGTATTGCGTTTGACATGATTCTTAGATTCACACAACAAAATAAACAGCAACTCTTGTGTGAGTGTTTGTTTCCACCACAGAATAATAATAAAAAAAGATTATTTTATCTGACAATTCTGACTTTTTTCTCAAAATTGCGAGTTTACATCCCGCAATTCTGATTTATTTTCTGAGAATTGTGAAATATAAACTGAGGGAAAAATGTCAGCTCACAATTCTGACATTTTCTTATAACTGCAATTGCGAGATTATATCATGCAACTGATTATATCAGTTTATATTTCGCAGTTCTGACTTTATATCTCACAATTGCGAGTTTATATCTCGCAATTCTGACTATATATCTCACAATTTTGAGTTTATATCTCGCAATTCTGACTTTATAACTTACAATTGTGAGTTTATATCACAATTTTGACTTTATATCTCACAATTGCGAGTTTATATCTCGCAATTCTGACTATATATCTCACAATTTTGAGTTTATAACTCGCAATTCTGACTTTATAACTAGCAATTGTGAGTTTATATCACAATTTTGATTTTATATCTCACAATTGCGAGTTTATATCTCACAATTCTGACTTTATAACTCACAATTGTGAGTTTATATCTCACAATTGCGAGTTTATATCTCACAATTCTGACTATATATCTCACAATTTTGAGTTTATAACTCGCAATTCTGACTTTATAACTAGCAATTGTGAGTTTATATCACAATTTTGATTTTATATCTCACAATTGCGAGTTTATATCTCACAATTCTGACTTTATAACTCACAATTGTGAGTTTATATCTCACAATTGCGAGTTTATATCTCACAATTCTGACTATATATCTCACAATTTTGAGTTTATATCTCGCAATTCTGACTTTATAACTTACAATTGTGAGTTTATATCACAATTTTGATTTTATATCTCACAATTGCGAGTTTATATCTCACAATTCTGACTTTATAACTCACAATTTCGAGTTTATATCTCGCAATTCTGACTTTTTATCTTGCAATTTTGACTTTACATCTCGGAATTCTGACTTTATAACACAAATTCGAGTTTATATCTCACAATTTTGACTATATCTCGCAATTATGAGTTTATATCTAGCAATTTTGACTTTATAACACAATTATGAGTTTATATCTCGCAATTTTGACTTTATATCTCAGAATTCTGACTTTATAACTCACAATTCAAGTTTATGTCTCACAATTTTGACTTTATAACTCACAATTGCAGTTTATATCTCGCAATTTTGACTTTATGACTTACAATTGCAGTTTATATCTCGCAATTTTGACTTTATAACACAATTGCGAGTTTATATCTCGCAATTTTGACTTTATAACTCACAATTGTGAGTTTATATCTCGCAATTCTGACTTTATATCACAATTTTGACTTTATATCTCGCAATTGTTAGTTTATATCTCGCAATTTTGACTTTATAACTCGCAGATGTGTTTATATCTCGCAAATCTGACTTTATATCTCGTAATTGTGAGTATATATCTCACAATTTTGACTTTATATCTCACAATTGTGAATTAATATCTTGCAATTTTGACTTTATAACTCGCAATTGTTTATATTTTGCAATTTTGACTTTATATCTCACAACTGTGAATTTATATTTCGCAATATTGACTTTAAAACTCACAATTGCGAGTTCATATCTCGCAATTCTGACTTAATATCTCGTAATTGTGAGTTTATATCACAATTTTGACTTTATATCTCGCAATTGTGAGTTCATATCTTGCAATTTTGACTTTATAACTCACAATTGCAAGTTTATATCTCACAATTTTTACTTTATATCTCGCAATTTTGACTTTACATCTCAGAATTGTGAGTTTATATCACAATTTTGACTTTATATCTCGCAATTTTGATTTTATAACTCACAATTGCAAGTTTATATCAAAAAGTCAGAATTTTGAGACGCAATTACTTTTTTATTTTTTATTCAGAGGCAGAAACAAGCTTCCATAGTTTTCTCCCCAAATTTACAAACTATTCTGAGCTCCAATTTTCCTTCAGTAGAGAAAAATCATAAGACCTGGTAAAAAAAAAAAAAAAAAAAAAACATGATTGCAGTCTCAGCACGTTTGAAACGAACACCTTCACAGTGAAAGTGATGCATAATGAAAACAAAACAATTAAAACTTGACACACACTCAGAATACATCCCCGCTAAAGCCTTCTGACTGATGCTTTAGTTTTACAAGACATTTTGCAAGTGTCTTTAACCTGTACTCGGTTAGAAAGATCTAATCAGCCGATGCTGTGAATCTGAAACACTTCCCTGGGAGAACGGATCTTGAATATGAATGCTTGCTGTCAGAGCAGCTCTGCTAAGACCAATAGAAGGCTTACGAAGAAGAAAGAGCTCTAACCAGGGTAATGTGTAAAAATAGCCTTTCATGTCAAGTCGATGTCCCAGAGCAAGATTAGGATTGCTGTGAGCATGTTTGACTAGTCATTCTATTGCCTGGGGAACATCTGCAGGCTAAATCCACTGCCTCATCTCTGATGTCTTCAAAACCCTTCAGAGGAAATTAGCCTCTCTGTTTTAGAGAAAACTGGAGGAGGAAAATGTGATGCGGAGCATTTACACCGCTAATTGATCACATAAAAATTTCACACCTGAGCAGCTAACAGTCACAGATCCTGTGATGTGCTCAGTGCACATCAACACACGACTAGCCTCAAACCAGGTTTGCTTTTATGTTGCAAAGGTCACGTCTTTTCTCTAATGCTACACATTAGTAAATTTTTCTCCTGACACTTGTTTGTTTGTTTGTTTGTTTGTCTTTGCAGCATCGACACTGAACTGAGTTAAAACATTGAACATTCGTGAACTGAATTATGACACAGTTGCCTTTTAGAGCTGATTTACAGTTGAAATTGAATTTGTTTGATAACTGATGAATTTTGCAACATTAATACTGCAATTTTTCTGTTAATTACTGTGAAACTGCTTTGAAACAATATAACTAAATAGAAATAAATTTGTCTTGACTAGCATAAACAGCCTAGCAATTTAAAATGATCAAAACTATGAGGACTCCAGACACCACATGTACAATTCTGTCTGATACACTGCAAAAAGTGAACTTCTTTATCAGTATTTTTGTCTTGTTTTCCAGTAGAAATATCTAAATTCTTAAATAATCATTTACTTCAGAAACAAAATGACATAAGATAGTGTCTTGTTTTCTGAAAACAAGATTAAGTGAGTTTAAGCTTACAACAAGAAAAGAAAATTGCCTGTGGGGTAAAAAAAGCTAAAATCGTTTTCCCTTTGAAGTAAGTTTATTCTTCTGTTCTCACTGGCAGATATGTTTTCTTGTTTTAAGCGTAAACACTTAATTTTGATACAGTTTTCGGAAAACAAGACTTACTATCTTAAGTTATTTTGCATCTCAAGTAAATGTATCTTGATTTTCGAATGTTTAGATATTTGTACCAAATATACGATGGAAGAACACTTTGGTAACACTTTATTTCCACGTTAAAATTGTACAGATGTACAACATATCTGCTGATGTGTCCATATTCCAGGCTATGTTATCCTATTCAGGAAACCATATTAGCTGATACATTTAAAACTCTCACTTATTTCAAGAGATCAAGACATTTAATTTTGCTTCTCAAGTAAGAATGGCTAGATATTTGTACTGAAGAAAAAAAAAAAAAAAAAAATACTGAGTAAGGAAAACTTTTTTTGGACAAAATGACATCACTGCTGGCAAAAACATCGGGACGAATTAGGAAGGCTGAAGTAATTTGGCTTTGTATCATTTCAAGTGCTTTAATCGCGTAAGTTTAATCTTTAAAACTGCTTTCATTTTACAGCTCTTAAGGGAATTGAAACTGTGCAGAACCAGAGTGGAAACCACAGCAGAATGAATGACTGCTCCTCCCTTATTTTTTACACAGTTGCAGGGTTTAGAGTCAACCACAGAGGCAAGAAGGCCTGAGAGAAATTTAGAACAAACAACACATTAAGTTGTGGAAAATTGCATCTGCAGTCTCTCAGTGACTGGAGATGACAGGGAGGAACATGAATGGCTGTTTCATTAAGCCAGTCATTAAGACCTTCAATGTCAAGGCTGTTTATCTTTAGTGACTCTGAAAGATTCCAGAGCTTTGAAATCTCGCAGTGTACACAACCATACCTTACCATTTAATCATCATCAAACTCAATGATGTTAGTTAGAATATATTTTGACTATTAAATAAAAAAATAATGCTGAAGTAAAAGTTGTGATGTTAAAAGTTAGAGTCACTGAGTTAGAAACTTTATCGACACACAATTTTAAAGGGATTCAATTAAATATAAAATACAGCTCAAAAGTTTGGGGTTGGTCAGAATTTTAATGTTTTCTTTTGCTCACCATGGCTGCATTTATTTGATAAAAAAACACAGTAAATTAGTAATATTGTGAAATATTAGTATAATTTAATTACAATCAGCATCATTACTCCAGTCTTCAGTGTCACATGATCCTTCAGAAATGCTGATGCTGATTTGCTGCTCAAGAAACATTTCTTATTATTATTATCAGTGTTGAAAACGGTTGTGCTGCTTCATATTTTTTGTTGAGACCGTCATCCAAAAGAACAGCATTTATTTACAATAAAAGTCTTTTACTTTACTATACTCTCACTTTTAATCATTGATTAAAAAAAATCTGCTTACTGACCCCAAACTTTTGAACGATAGCATAGTTTATGTGCAAGCTAAAAGTTCCATTATTTAAATTATTTTGGCTTCTTAAAGGTACAGTAAGCGAATTCCGAGAAACGCTGTTGAAAGTGGATCGGACCGAGCACCAAAACACACTTGTAGCCAATCAGCAGTAAGGGGC
This sequence comes from Ctenopharyngodon idella, assembly GCF_019924925.1. NCBI lineage: Eukaryota > Metazoa > Chordata > Actinopteri > Cypriniformes > Xenocyprididae > Ctenopharyngodon > Ctenopharyngodon idella. Next base: position 6,087,969 of record NC_067235.1, on the reverse strand, counting down.
TTAAAACACTCATGAGTGGGGAGGTGTCTGTGTTGCATAGCTTTTGTGATTTTGGGAGCAGAGCTATTAAGATCCTTTTGGGTATGGCGCATTTGTTTTGGTGATTTCAAATATCAACAGCGTTTCTCAGAAATTGCTTACTGCACCTTAAATGTTGAAGTGTGAAATTTCTGCACCATAAGCAGCAAAAATTGCAACTATATAGTTTAAAAGAGTTGAAAGTGCGAGGTAAAATAATCTACATTAAATAGAGTTGCATTTGCAATGAGAAACAGTTGCTGAACTCAGTGTTTTTTGTTTGTTTTTTGCTGTGAATTATTCACTCCCAAGAGCATGAAACCATGTCAAATTGTAATATATGTCGAATAAGTTAGCAAAACTCAAAAAATCGAGGTAATCGGTTACATCAATTTTTTTTTAAGTTAAGAAGTTCAAAGTTTAAGTAAGCAGAACTGGCAGATTTCAATTTTGTACTCATACATTTTAATTGCTCTTAACTTGAAATTTTTGAGTAAGTTAATTCATACATTAAAATTATCTTAAGATAAAATTATCCTAAGTAATCCTAAGCTATATAGATTTATTTTTGCCATTTTTGCCTTTACTATGATAGGACAGTAAGCAGACAGGAAGCGAAGTGGGAGAGAGAGAGAGAGAGAGAGAGAGAGAGAGAGAGAGAGAGAGAGAGAGAGAGAGAGAGAGAGAGAGAGAGAGTTGGATGTGATCAGGAAAGGTCCGCGAGCTGGGACTCGAACTCAGGTTGCCCGCAGTGCAATGGAGCAATATGTCTGCGCGCTGCCCACGAGGAGAGTGAAAATTTTGCTAATTCTGCAAATGCTAATTGGTAACACAATGCTTTGATAACATTAGCATAGCAAATACTGAAAGAGTACGGCAATATGGAACATTTATGAAATGCCTGTTCTCAAATTAAGCCCATGCTCCACTCGTCACCATGATGGTAACCCCCCCCAAAAAAACACATAACAGAAAGACTTCCATATTGGGATAGCAAAACATTAAACACTACTAAATCCCCCACTTAACATTAATCTAACACAAAAAACAAACAAACAAATAAAAACATTATAAAACACTTAATTTTAACATTTATTCTACCTTTCGAGTGTCATGGCAAAGCATGCTGGGAAATAGAAATCTCAGACCAGTTTCAGGTAAATTTAAGTTTGTCTAAATGAAAAGAAACAAGTTCATAAAACTCAAAACTTAAAATCTTAACTTACTTAAAATCTGTCAGTTTTGTGAACTCAAAAGGAAAAGTAGGTTCTAAATACTCAAAAAGTTAATTTGATTGAACCAATTTGTTTAATTTGAGTTTGCCCTACTCAAACCAATTCATTATTTTGAGCATTAGGGTTTACAGTGGCTCCTGGAGCAAAACCAGTAGAGAAGCACTGACACAAAAAGCCATCTAGAAAACACAATGGAGCTTAAAGGTGTAACTGGACTGTAGTGCAACAGAATCAAGCTTTTCTCCAAGTATTTGGGGGCATAACTCAAGTCTTGTGTGAAAGCTGGTGAAATAAGGTGATTAGCAGACACGCATCCAGCATTTCCATTTCGTAAAGTGAACCGCAATCTATTTGTAGTGCCACAAATCTATCAATGCTGGCAATCTAGGGAAAGAAAATGTTTATTTCATTTCAGATGGGCCTCCATTCACAACGGGCAGCCATCCAGGGAGAATGGAATGATTGATTTTCCTCCTCCAGAATGAGGACGAATGAATGAGCGGACATAGCTTCAGATGAGACTCTTTTACTTTCTCTCCAGGTTCGGTCTAAAGTAAACCTGTGAAAACCGACTAGGAGCAAAGGAATAGTTTGCATCTCAGGTTACCTAATGCAATATTGATGAAAGATGAGAAGCGAGGGAGGAGGACTTGAGGAAGCGGCTTCCTGTAGTCTGGGACATCTCTGTCATACAGCTCTCAATGAGACGTTTTTAGTCTAATTTAATGTGACTCAGAATGAGGCTGTATCAGAGCTGAAAAGTGAACTAACGTCCCTCTACAGGAGCAACTGTCAAAGCCAAAGACAACCGTTAGAATCACACCCCTTATCAATATTTCACAATAGCTGTCAGAGATCTCTAGTGCATCATTTTAAACGCCTGTGAACGTGAGCCTAGCGGGTCATTTTTACAGTGAATGCATCTTTAAATACACTATTACCAGGGTAGGCGACGTCAGTGCATATATTCTGACATTTTCCCACACATTACAGGTGCTCTTCTGTTGTGAAATAAACATATCTGACAGTTTCGCTGCACAGAAGCATGAAATATTATTCCTCCACCCATGATGTCTTTTGTAGGGCCATAAAACGGCCTGTTATTGTGCGCTGCCGCACGAGCGGACGCGAGCATTGATGTGCTACTGCTTATCTGCTTCCCACAGATCATCATCACCATCACCATGACAATATGTTTAATTAGCGATGTTCCCCGCTATTGATGAAAGGGCCTTCCCAGCCTCCATACATGAACATACGAGACACACTCCTCTGGCGTTGCTAATTCAAAACCCTTTTATTCGGCTGTCACAGAGGCAGAAGGCGATCGAACAGTCAGATAACACGCATCTAGCTATTCCTGTCCGCACATTTACCTCACAATAGCTCTATTTATTATGAGTTTATTCATGCTGCTTTGAAAGGTTCAGTACTTAGGTGGTCTCTGTCGTGAGATCTTCGCTACAGTGCGGAAATTTAACGCAGAACAAGAGCAGCGTTTGGAGCAACTATATCCAAACTGTAATATGATTTATTACAATAATCTTGAGAAATAATAATGTATTTAGTTAAAGGGTTAGTTCACCCAAAAAGGAAAATTCTGTCATCATTTACTCACCCTCAAGATGTTCCAAACATGTATGAATTTCTTTCTTCTGCTGAACACAAAAGAAGATATTTTGAAGAATATGGATAACCAGACAGTTGATGGACCCTATTGACTTCCATGGTGTGGATAAAAAAGAAATTCATAATGGTTTGGAACAATTTGAGGGTGAGTAAATTACGACAGAATTTTTGGGTGAACTATCCCTTTAAATCCTGTTGCAGTGTAATTTTAGCATCATCAAAATACTATTATCGTTTTTGAAAATATTTTGATTTAGATTTTTTTTTTTTTTTTTTTTTTTTACTTTTCACTTTAATTTTAATTAAAGTTTTAGTATTTTTTTTTTATTTTAGTTTTTTTTTTAATTATATATAGTAGTATTAATGTATTTATTAGTTTTAATTTATTTAGCTTGTTATTTTAGTACTTCAACACTTCAAAATATGTTTACATTTTTTAAAATATATATTTTATTTCAGTTGTATATTTACGGAAGAGGATTAGTTTATTCTTGACATTTTATTTCAACTTTTTTCTCGAAATTTAATGATTTTTTTCTTGAAACACAACAACTTTGTTCTCAAAATTTAAGGAATTTATTCTCAACATTTTATTTCAACTTTTTTTCTCGAAATTTAACAAAATTTTTCTCAAAACACAATGACTTTATTCTCAACATTTAGTGCATTTAATGTCAACATTTTATATAGACTTTTTTCTCGAAATTTAATGAGTTTTTTTTCTCTAAACAATAACTTTATTCTTGAAATTTAATGATTTTATTCTCAACATTGTATTTAGACCTTTTAGACCTTTATTATTTATATAATAATAATAATAATAATTATTATTATTATTCCTTGGCCCTAATCCTCTTCCATAGTATATATTTTATTTCAATAAACTAAAATAGTTTTTTTTATGGTTTTAGTTTTAGTTAAAGATAATAACCCTGTCATGTTGTTATTTATGTTATGCTTTTAATCTAGTTTTATTGGTGTATAAACTAAACAATAATTTGACAATTGATAATTATACATAATATAAGATATACATACATATTACCCTGTTACTCTCAATGTAGTTATCAACTTTTTGTGAGTAGCTTGTATTGCATCTAACAACTTTTTCAAAAGGTTGGCTTAACTCTAGCTGAACAACTTTAAATTATGAGCAGCTTGCGAACTACAGTTTTAGTCTATCTTCCCTAACACTGAGGAAGAGTCTGTTGCCTTCTTCACAGTGTTCTTGTCTCTTTCATCCTCACTGCAGACAGTAGGGTGAGTAAATCTTGAGCGACACTACACAGGTAATTAGACTAATAATGGCTATCACCTTAAAATGTGTTTATTTATTTACTGAGAAATGAAATTGAGGAAGGCACCTCCAGCACTCATGCAGAGTGCCAGTTTGTGTGAAATCCATGGGCACCGTTAGTTCTCTGAGAGTAGTGGATCTGTCAAAGTGTATTTGTTAAAAATAATAAAGAGTTCTTTAATGTGTTTGTATCGGAGGAGAGAGCTGTCTGCTTTCATCATATTCTCAGTTCACCTTTGCAGCAGATGCTCTCTTAACAAGTGCACTGCTAAACTAACTTTGACAAGCTGCAAATTTATGCATTATTATAACCTCTGAATTCTCCACAACTGGCCTTTTGTAGATTCCTTCTGATGTAGTTCACCTTTTTAGTTAAACTGACAGACGTCTACTTTAAAAGCATAACAAAATAGGATCATTAAAACAGTAAGTGAGCTTAGAATGATTCACAGATGGAAACATATGGGAATATGACCTTTGTCATTCTTAAAATTCTTCCATTCTACTTCAGATTGATATTTAATTTTAAAGGTGAAGAGTGCAAATTCTGTGCTGAATAGAACTGCAAAAATAATGACTGTTTTCTAACAAGTTTCATTTTAAAATCTGCCATCTGCCAATCAGCCTACACTCTAAAAAAATGCTGGGTTAAAAACAACCCAAGTTGGGTTGAAAATGGACAAACCCAGCGATTGGGTTAAATGTTTTCCCAACGTGCTGGGCAGTTTTTATTTAACCCAACTATTGTTTAAAAATGACTATATGGCTGGCTTAAAATGAACCCAAAATAGGTAGGAAAATAAAAATCAGACACAATTACTAGAGGCAACAATGATAATCAAAAGGTGAATATTATAGCCTAAGCAATTTAATATTATTATTCATTCAGCATATTAATAAATGTTAATTTCCAACATATTTTGGGTTCATTTTAAGCAAGCAATACAGTGATTTTTAAACAATAGTTGGTAAATAAAACTACCCAGCAGGTTCGGCAAACATTTAACCCAAACGCTGGGTTAAAACAACCCAATCGCTGGGTTTGTCCATTTTCAACCCAACTGGGGTTGTTTTTAACCCAGCATTTTTTAGAGTGTATGAATGACTTGCATATTGTAGCCTCCGCATATTACGCAGGGTTCAATACATTGAAAAACTACACCCTCACAAGCAGCTGAATAGCTTTTAGACAGATTTTTTTGTAAATTTGTGTTTATGTAAGCCACCAAATCTCTTTAGGAATGCCGTACGAATGCAGCAGGCTTTTTACATCGTCAAAAGCTTATTCACATGCAGCTTCCTGCTAACACAGGTGAATGTTTGAAAGCATATCTCTCTGTCAAGCTGACATATTCCTCAGACACTATTTCATATGGTCAGTACGCACAAAAATGAGGTAATGGTCTCTATTATCACCCCTCCCCTCCCCGACGAAACATACTCCGCAACGGTAAACCCTGTCTTCTTTTTGCTATCTCGCTCAACATGATGATGGTTAGTCGGCGCTAATCTGGTAAAGCCAACCTTTAGAGAGGGAGCCGCATAAGGGCTGGGGGGTGATGGGCTACAGTGTTGGGGATTGCAGTCTTGCCGGTTGCTGCCCCTGTCCACATCCAATGTAAGGTTATAGCAATATCATAATCCCTTCTCAGAGCCCCTTTGCGCAGAAGATGATGACTAAATTTCCAGTGTCTTATCACACACTCCCAGGCTGGAACTAGTACAAGGCGTTCTGAGGGAAACACAGCATGAAAAGTGGGGATGAGATGATCAGATTAGCCCTCTATTGGATTTTGTTTGTGGCACTGTGCAATCGGAGTTGAGCAGGCATTGGGTAAAATGCCCGTGGAGATTCAAAGCCTCCACTGATTCTTTTCACCCATTTTTGACTCTTCTTCATGGGGTTCGTTGAGGCTCCAGGGGAGGGAAGGTTGAAGAGAGGGAGGGAGGGAGCAAACAAATTCAGCACTTGAGGGCTTTGAGTTTAGGTGGGTGGGAGCTGGACGGCACCATAGAGGGAGACGAGTACAGCTGACTAGGGGGGATATTCAACAGGATGGCGAAAGTGGTCGCTGTCGGATGGGAGGCGTCTGGGAAGACCACCTGAGGCAAAGGTATTGTCATTTCACGAGGCCGTTCCGCCTCAAACCAACTGAGAGAGTGGAAACCGTTGAGATGCTTTAATGGAATTAGGTAAACCAGCCACCCCCAACATAAAAGACTCCACACCAAACTGAAAGTTTGGTTAAAATAAAAACATCCCAACTCGACCCTCATTGCGCTTCTGCTGCGTCAGCATTGGCTTTTGTTTTTTGGAACCGTCAGCGCATAGATTTTTCAGTCCATGAAGTGTATTTAAATGTCCAACAGAACTGATGAATGAGCAGCAGTTGGGTTTGAATCATTGTGGTGCTCATATAGAAGACTCCCCACAGACTGCTGTATCGATGAGAGGCCCATCTGGGAACGAGACATTGATTTTTGTTATGAAGAACAAACATTGGGTAGAAGTTCAAACTTTGCAACATTGCTTCTGCTCAGTGAGAAATACTCTCACAATTATAAAGCCCCAACATCTCTGTAAACATGCATCATCCAGTGCAAGCACCAATTGACTCAATGTCAAATTGGAGTTGGCGTGTTCGTACTGTGACTTTGGTTCGATTTGGAGACCATGTCCTTCACATTTGTAGCAATGAAACGTGTTTGATTTCCCATCCAGAATGTGTGTCTTTGCTTCAGTGCAACATAATTCATTTGTGCTCTGTTTCACAGGCTCTCATATCTCAAGCCAGGACCCTTCAGCCATGGAAAAGTCTGAACTCAGCGTTAGCCCCGTCAATAAGGTAATGGCAAAAATCAATGGCAAAGATTTGGGTCAGATCTTAATTAAAAGAAACAACTGCTGATACAAATGATGTTTCCAATGTATCGATATTGCGAGAGCAGAAGAGTTGAGCGTTGAAGAACATTGATCAATGTACTTAACATTTGCATCCTCTTTCATCTTCTGTGAGACATCACTTAAGGGTCTCTCTCTTCTTTCCTCGGCTTCTTGCTCCCCTGCAAGGTGAACTGAAGGTCTACAAGGTTGTTCTTTCATTTGAAGCAGTTCTTTTACTGCTGCCCTGTGCTTAAAGACCAGGAGAATCAAAGATCCCATTAAAATCAACAACGGGAGCCCTGCATCAGCCTTATGAAAATCAATGCACTTTCAGTAGGGACATACATTGCAGACTTTCAAATACTAACATGCTAATGCATGGGGAAGAGTCTCTTCTGCTTCCAGGTTAATGGCGTAACCCCAGTCCTGGTTCGGAACTGAGTCTTTCCTTTTAGTGGCTTCTTACATTCACTGTGATTCTTGCTTTGGTTTCTGAGGTCGAACTTTCAAAGCAGGGGCTTGTCAAAGCTTAGACGAAAGAACAACGTATCCTCAAAGAGCGGAGAAAAAAGATCTTAATGCGGGGACTTAAACAACTGTGCTGTCTCGACACAACTGAAGCGGCTTCAAACTGCTCCAGTCTCACACGAACCGTAAAACAATGATTATTAAAAGGGAAACTGAATTGATGGATCCCATTAAAACCAACCAAAAGTCTCTGGGGGCTTGGCTGCACAAACACCCAAAGTCAATAGCACGATTCCCAGGGTAGCCCTGACCAGGGACCTACTTTAAAGAGACATCAATCTGGCATGGCAGTTTCCAGGTAATGAAGCTACACTGGATCAATATTCAAGATTTCTTTCTTTAAATAAGGTAATAATGTTTGTGTTCCTCTTCTCGCAGGACTTTTTTCAAGGCCTGCTCCAGTTATAACACTGAGAGTGGAATGACAACTTAAAGAGCTGTAATAAAGCAGGGGAGTATTACTGCTGTACTTTGTGTATTAAGCACTGTTTTATTTTTATTATTTTTTTTGCTGTCTTAATACCCAAACAGGGTTTACTTGGTCACAATCCCACAAATTCAATATGCACTGTTTGAAAATCATTACAACATGATGTCGATTGATCACAGCTAGTCACTTAGGATCACCCAGGCCTTTGGTTCTGACGAGCCCACAGCACAGATGGGAATGTCTCCAATCCCATAATGCATTGAGGTGCACAGTCCTGTCAGATGAGAGAATGATGATTTTTCTATGTTTACATATACATGATATACATGAGTTGTATATCACATACATGTTGTGTACATACATATCACTTTACATATCGATTTCATTTATTTTATTTTTTTTAAAGATACATAATTTAATACATAATTTATATGTGTCACCCACAATGTGAGTTTCATATCATATTTTGGTAGCACTTTATAATAAAGTCTCATTTGTTAACATTGCATTAACTAACATGAACAATGAGAAATATATTCTTATAGCATTTATTAACGTTTGTTAATACTGGTTAATAAAGATGTTCATGTTAGTTCACAGTGCATTAACTAATGTTAACAGACACAGCATTTGATTTGAAAAAATTGTATTAGTAATTGTTGAGATTAACATTAACTAAGATTAATAAATGCTGTAGAAGTATTGTTCAATGTTAGTTTATGTTAAAGGGTCAACCAAAAATGAAAAATCTGTCATTAATTATGCACCCTCATGTCGTTCCACACCCGTAAGACCTTTGTTCATCTTCAAAACACAAATTAAGATATTTTTAATAAAATCCGATGGCTCAGTGAGGCCTGCATTAACAGCAAGATAATTAACACTTTCAGATGCCCATGATATATTTAAAACAGTTCATGTGACTACAGTGGTTTAACCTTAATGTTATGAAGTGACGAGAATACTTTTTGTGCACCAAAAAAACCTAAATAACGACTTTATTCAACAATATCTAGTGATGGGCAATTTCAAAACACTGCTTCATGAAGCTTCGAAGCTTTTACGAATCTTTTGTTTCGAATCAGTGGTTCGGAGCCTGCGCAGCACCGATGCATCTCGAACAAGCCTATTGAAATCTCAAAACACTAATGACGTAATCAAGCCTTGTTTACTGAAATCACGTGACTTTGGCAGTTTGATACACGCTCCGAACCACTGATTTGAAACAAAAGATTCACTGTAGTCACATGAACTCAGTATGTCTTTAGTAGCTTTCTGGGCATCTGAAAGTGTTAATTATCTTGCTGGCAATAGAGGCCTCACTGAGCCATTGGATTTTATCAAAAATATCTTAATTTGTGTTCCAAAGATGAACGAAGGTCTTACGGGTGTGGAACGACATGAGGGTGAGTAATTAATGACAGAATTTTCATTTTTGGGTAAACTAACCCTTTAACTAATGTAGTTAACTAATGTTAACAAATGAAAGCTTAGTGTAAAGTGTTACCCATATTTTTATTTTCAGTAGTTAGATTTCATTATTACTCAAGCTATGGTGTCCATCTGAGCACTCATTTCTTCATTTTTTTTCTTTTTCTTTATTCAGCCTGAATAACCATTAATTTCAATGTACTCAACCCATGCAGAGACAGCAAGTTTCCCCTCAAATGGATCAGGTCTCTAGTCAAAATTTGATAAACATATCAATAATGCATTTATGCTGGATAGAATATTTTCATTATCCATGCATGTTCCTCAAGAAGCATAGAGGATACTTTTTGCTCCAAAGACTGATTTTAGTCCCTTTCTTCTGCGTTTTATGCATCAAATGTTAATGCCTTTAAAAGTTTTATTATCCGTCTCCATTATCCTAATGCATCTGATTCAGAGAAACTCTCTGAATCATGTATTAGGCTATTGTGCTATGTAAAACAGCCCTTGAATTATACTATTTTAGGGACAACACGAGCCTCTTTGTTTAGCAAAAGGAACTACAAATACGGCCAGGACGAAAATAAAACCGGATGAACCACATGTTATTTCAGGTCATTTCAATTCTGCTTTTACTTTAAATTTGGTGAGAATGGCTTTTATGTTTCAGTCATGCAAATCTGACCAGAATTTTAATAAAAAGGCAAGAAATTAAAATTATATATACAGTAGTGTTGGTTTCAAAAACATGTATTCAATTTCATAATTCAAAATCTTCAGATGTTCAGTTACTGTGAACTCTGACACTCCTAATAGTCTCTCCATATGATCAGTATAAAAACGTTGGCTCTGTTCTGTTCATCAAGGATTAAATATTGCTTTTTAAATTTTTTCTTACACTGGTTCAGGTCTGAAATGGAAGAGCAGAGTAGATGTGTTAGAATACAATATCTCAGTCCAGAGGGAGAATAATATCACATACAATAACATATGCACATTATATGGAGACAGGTATTTAAGCAGGGGAAATAGCCATGTGAAATTGTTAATAAAGCAGGCTGGTGAGATTGACTGGCATTGGATAAACTCAATAATTTCCTCTTTTCAAAGCTCAGCCGTGCGCTACAGGACTCACAGTGATCACATCAAAGAAAAGCAATGAAATGACTTTTTTATGTATTTAAACAGACGGAGGTTGCGATTGTTCCAGCTACAATATTTCCACCGTGTATAATGTGATGTACTGATACAACTTAATTTCCCTCCAATTGCTGTCTGTCACCTAAAAGTAAATTTGTCCGGTTTTCATCTGCACCATTGTGTCAAGTTGGAAGACCACATCAAACGTTTAATCTGATCAACAGGAAATGAACACACACACCAAAATCCAATGAGTGAGGGCTAAATGATTGGTCTGTAGATGAGCTGAATGTAAATTAGTGCATAAATGCGTATGTGTATGCTTTTCTAAAGAAGACCTGTCTGCTTTCAAATATCACTGAGGCGCTACCGCAGGATTTAATATCCCGGCGTTTGCAAGCACAACGAAAACTGGGTTACATTGAAGATTCAATGGCAAAACTATTTTAATATAACCATAAGAAGTGAAACAAATGCCATGATCCACTGTCAAGAAACATAAAACCTGTCTTGGTTAATCAAAATGACCATCAAAACCTCAACTTGACAGGTGGTATAAATCATTGTATGTGTGGTTTTATCCTTAGCAGAAATATGGTAAAAGAGAATCTCAAAGCTAATATAAAACTAGATGAGGGGCTCTAAGAACCAGTGTGGATCAGGTGTAAGTGTTTGTGGTTCAGATCAACTCTGGGTCTGTTTTACTTGCAGTCAGTCAATACTTCCTGTCAATGGCCACCAAAGAGAGAGGCCTACAACTCAGAAAGGAGCGTGGGACTCTCAGCCAGGGCTAAATGTTCAAGAAACATGTGGTTAGTTCACGCTTTTTGTGTCATGATGCATTTTTTTCCACTTTGCCAGGTACGTGTGGTTCTTTGGACTTGTCACAGGAGGAAGGAACATAGAATATAGATTGGAATATGGGAATATATGGAATATACACTCTTAAAAATCTTGGGTTATTTTTTTCTACCCAAGTCCTGGGTTGAGCCTTTTTGGGTAATTTTTTGGGGTTATTTTTCCAGTGTTTGGGTAGTTTTTGTGTTACGCAGATCCTGGGTCAGACGTAATAACCCAGTAATTGGGTAGTTTTTGTTTTAACCAGATCCATATGTCAGACATATAACAACCCAGGGGTTGAGTTTTTTATTGCGGGCTTTTTGCGACCTCTTCAGGAGAGAGCACTGCAGAGAGAGAGCATTGGGGCATGTCTTCGGTAAAATACAGGTTTGTCTACATTTTATTTTATCTAAAAAATCGTTATTGTTCTGTATATCGTTCAATTTTATGCAAAGCAGCATATACAGGGGCAAGATGTGAGTCACTTAAACGAGTGTCACGTCGGACTTTTTGCGTGATGGAAAAGTCTGATGCCTTAAAAATGATAAAATTGTATGTTTTTATTCAAAAAGATACAGAATATAAATACTTAGGATGTTAAAATATGTTCTCAGAATTGTACACTGATTATTTATGGACAGGTTATGGAGTCAGTCACAGCATTTTTCGGCTACGAGTGAAACAAACGTGAGCCATTTCCGGCATGAGATCCAGCGTCGTTACGGTGGAAACGCGACAACAGAGACTGGTTGAGTACACTTGAATTACTTCTAAATGTTACATTTTTACTTCTAATATTTGTTAAACAAGCTTAAATATAGGCAATATGTATTAAAAACGCTATAAAATTTGCTATACTATAAAATATGATCAAAAATTAGGGAATTATCATGCAAACCAGTGATTGTGTGGAGTATTTAAAAAAAAGTTTAGAGGATTTAAGTTAATCCGTAAACATTAATTCATATATGAAGTAAAAAAAAACAAAAAAAAAACATGTGTTCTGTCCTATATTTAGCCAGCCCTTGGGTTGAAAACAACCCAAATTACAATCCCATGAAGCATTGCAAATTACATGAGACTGAGAAAACTGACGCCACATCATTCGCAGTGCTTCATGGGAGTGAGTGGCGCAAAAGAGTTCTTTTGACGAGATTGCCTTTCACAGTTCTCTGGAACTATTAATTTTATGTGACAAGTGACATGACATGATGGCATATGGTAACCCATACTCAGAATTTGTCCTCTGTATTTAATCCATCCAAGTTAATCCAAGTTAATTTAATCCATCCACATGTTAGGAGTAGTGAGTGGTGAACACACACACAATGCAAACCACAGACACACACACCCGGAGCAGAGGGCAACCACTTGCTGCGATGCCCAGGAAGCAATTGAAGGTTAGGTGCCTTGCTCAAGTCATTTCCTGCCAGTATTGAGAATCGAACCTGCAACCTTACCATTCTGACTCTCTAACCATCAGGCCACAAATGTTTCCCCCCGTTTCCCTGTTGTCACATCACTCCAGGCCTGATTTTTGCATCTTTCTCAGTGAGCATTTACGTAAACAATTACAATCGACAATATATTTCACACCCAAGTACCTCATGAGCTCATTCACAAAGGTTACATAGAAACACAGACGTACATGTTTCCTTCAGCTAGGGCAACTTCAGTTCAGTCTGCTCCAACAGAGTCCATGTTAGTCACGCTCCGGTGAGAGGAATATCTCTAACACGCATTGAGCGGACGCCTTTAACCACAGGACTCCTTTCTGTTGACATCACCTGTTTTCCAGAGCATTGAGAGTCATGAAACCCTCCAAGAGATTAAAAAACATAATGGAGTTTGAAGGTCTTTTGTGCGGCTGATATTGTCTCGTGGTCTGCTGTTTGCCTTGAGGAAGAGGAGCTTCTTGTGGGTAATAATATACACCAAATAAAGAATTGAATTTGAAAGGAATCGGGACAACAGCAATAACAGGACAATGGAGCACAATAGAGCACAATAGCGGCTATTTAACTGCCCCGCAGATGAAGGATGGGTTTACAGCCGGGGCTTGAATAACGCTCTCCGACCGGGCTGAAGAAAAGGGAACACAAAAAAGGTTCCCCTAGCTTTTGAGGCCAGTGTCAATTTATTATATTTCCTGAAGCTTTAACCACAGATTCATGACCAGAGTTTTTACCATCTAATTAGTCAATGTCTTTCTTTGGGTTTTTTGGTCTCAGCTTGATACATGAGGTTGCCGTGACATACCTGCCCCAGGTGGAGACTTGACAGAGTTCAAAGCACTCTTGTTAAAGCCACAATGTGGTGCCACAAGGCCAAAAGTATCAGGACACCCATTATGTCAGGACCATCTCATCTCAGGTTCTTCAATCTACCTGAATGACGCCAGCGATCGTCTGACCCTTTAGAGCTGCACCGTACAAAGGAGATTTCCAACAATTGGCTATCTGCAAAATGCTGATAAACCTAGTTAATCCCTTTTATTGAAAGAGCGCAGCTCATGTTAAACAGTCAATGCTACATGTGTTAGCATCTGTCCTCCCATTCAGCTCGACTAATCAGAGGCATATCAAACTACTCAGAGAAATCACAAACTCATATGAATGGATCCATTAGGTGGATTCTTAGTGGGCAAATGGATCTGTTGTATTGTGTGAAAGTATTCTGAAAATCTTTCCTTCCAACGAAGCTCTGAAATCTAATTTACGACCGTTTTCAAAAACGCCAACGCTATTGGTTCAACATCGACATTCAGTCATTTAGAAGATTAAGTAATTTTTTCTCGCAAGGTCCTTACATGCCTTTTTGGAGCTTAACAGATCATAACTGCTACATGATGGACAGAATATATTTCTTTTTTTAATTCCTTTTGAAAGCTCTGAAGTTAACCTTATGCTTCAACAAAGAACTTGTACGTATCTTGCAGAATGTGGCTCATGTGGTTTTAGGGGACGCCACTGTTTGTCAGTTCCGTATTGTGTTCGGAGAGAAAGATCTTTATAACTTCATGACACACAGACTGAAAAATGACCTTGAGCCTCCACCACATATTCAGATCCTAACAACCAGTATGAAACCTTACAACACTCACCAACCCCAGTCATTGTTGTGATGTGGTGTAGTTTAGACCACCAGCAGCTCCAGAGAGCTGAAACTATGATAAAACGCTGCTATCAGGACTGTAATAAAGTGATCAAATAAGTGACTTGATGGTATAACTACTTGTAAAGTTGCTCCAGTTTAAAATGCTCTAATTATTGTGATCTTCAGACCATGCTTGCATGTATATATTAAAGATGTAACATGGGAAAGTTCTGAACAATCAATGTTTCCATTTTTTTTAAATGCATGTTGTCTATATGAGTTGGAATGTATTTGCATGTGCTGTTTGTGTTGTTGACTAGGACTAAAAACATTATATAAATATTATCTAATATGCTGGATGTTCATTGCACTGAGATGTGTCTTAGAAGGTTAGTTCACTCAAAAATTGTCATAATTTACTCACCCTCTTGTTAATCCAAACCCATAAGACTTTCACTCATCATCTTTGAAACACAAATGATATTTTAATGAAATTGGAGAGATTGACAGTCCATTGACAGTCCACGCAACTACCAATTTGATGCTTCAAAAAGTTAATAAAGAGATCGTAAAACTAATCCATATGAATTGAGTAGTTTAGTCCAAATTTTCTGAACAGACTTGATTACTTTATATGATGAACAGATTGAATTTAGGCTTTTATTCACATATAAACATTTATCAACGCACACATCAGTTGAGGTAAACAGAAGTTCAAGCATGCTTGCTTGATGAGCAAGAACCAATGAGGTTCATTCTTGTGTTACGCAGCACGTTTGAGCTTCTACAGGAACCAATAAGGTTCATTCTTGTGTTACGCAGCACGTTTGAGCTTCCACAAGAACCAATGAGGTTTGTTCTTATACGTATCAATCAAGTACAGTTGTTTATGTTCGCTAATCAATATTAACATGTGAATAAAAGCCTAAATTCAATCTGTTCATTATATAAAGTGAGTCTCTTCAGAGAATTTGGACTAAACCACTCAATTCATATGAATTAGTTTTACAATCTCTTTATGTACTTTTTGAAGCGACAAAGTGGTAGTGAAGATGAACGGAAGACTTACAGGTTTGGAAAAATATGAGGGTGGATGATTGATGACATTTTTTTTTTCTTTTCATTTTTGGGTGAACTACCCAAAAAGATAAAAGGCTAAAAGAACTAGATTTTTTTTATGTGCATGATGCAACAGACTACACATTTAAAAATCAAGGTTCTTTATTGACATTGATGGTTCCATTCATAGAACCATTATATTCCACAAAAAGGTTCTTTATAGTATGTATAACAAAAAAATTGTTCTTCACAAAGTTTCTTTTAAGAACTGTTCACTGAAAATTATTTGGGGAACCACAAATGGTTCTTCTATGGCATCACTGCAAAAAACACCTTTCAGAACCTTTATTGTTAAGAGTGTAGCATTATCTGGCAGACTTGACAGTACAGCACAGTACAGCATGGGCATTTTCAAAACACTGCTTCGAATCTTTTGTTTCGAATCAGTGATTCGGAGTGCCAAAGTCACATTATTTCAGCAGTTTGACACACAATCCGAATCACTGATTCGAAACAAAAGATTCGAGTGTTTTGAAATCGGCCGTCACTAGATATTGTTGAAAAGACATTATTTATTTATTTATTTATTTTTGGCTCACAAAAAGTATTCTCGTCGCTTCATAACATTAAGGATGAACTACTGTACTCACATGAACTGATATAAATATGTTTTAGTACCTTTCTGGGCGTTTGAAAGTGTTAATTATCTTGCTGGCAATGCAGGCCTCACTGAGCCATTGGATTTTATCAAAAATATCTTAATTTGTGTTTCGAACATGAACGAAGGTTTTACAGGTGTAGAATGACATGAGGGTGAGAAATAAATGACATTATTTTCATTTTTGGGTGAACTAACCCTTTAATTGTGATATAGTGCTATTTCAGCACAGATCCCTGGATAAACTGGATTGTAGGATGTTAGAGGTTTTGCTTTAAAATACTGCATGCAAATGTGGTGCAACTCATCCTATAGTCTCCACAGAAGCATCTACTGTAAGCTCCTGGACATGTGATTTACATATTCTAAAGAATGAAGGTCCACCCAATATACCTGCACAGAGGCCACAGCGGCCCTCGTCTCCTGTCCCCGTGGGCACACTCACAGAGACAAGGACTGCTCTTTATCTCTATCTAAATGGCTCTCCACACATCTCTGAATAATACCGACCTGCTCAGAGCTGATAGGTCAGAGAAGAAAGGAAAAAACACACCCCGCAGCAAATAAAGAAAGTAAGCGAAGGAAGAAAATGCAAAAACGATAAATAAGACAGATAGTTTGTTTCATTGTTCTGGGCGGCAGAAGGGGGGTCGGTTCTTTTTATGCACACTAAGCAGAACAATACGGCCGAGACCACTGATGAAACGTCGAGTCCTCCAGCAACTGAGTGTCTCGTCTGGGTGGGCCGCCACTCGCCAGCGGGCCGGGCTTGATAAAAGTAGCGCTGGCTGATAACTGATAGAATTGGTCTGGGTGAATCTTCTGCCGCGGGGTCCGTCTCCGACAGCCTGTATGAGCTTTAATAAAATCATTAGAATGTAAATGCATTATTGCAAAATAAGAGCCTAACGTCGGCTTGACATTATCTGTCAGCGGCGAATGAATGTGCCGATTACCAGTCTCCGATTAGATGATAGCGACGACTTATCTTTATTAAAATGTTCTCAAATGGAGTCTTCATTTCGTATGATTGAGTTTTAAGCAAATGTAATATCCAGTCGTGCTGAAAGGCAGATGCCGGCCGCAAAATAATTAGTGTAGATTTCGCATTGCATACAAGTGTTTCATAACAAATCAGATTTTGTGTTCCGTCTCTGTATTTGCATAAAAAAGAGACGGATGTTCTAATAAGGAGATTATTGAAAGAATTACCTTGTGTAACAAGTTTCATAAACATGTAAGGAGGAAAAAAAACAACATTTGATTCGCCTAAAGTTTTTACGTGTGACGATTATTGTGCCGTTGTTGGGTTTCAGTTTCTAACGCACATTCATTTCATGTCAGATCAGAGGCAGAGCTTTTCCTGAAGTCAGTCGGTGATCTGAATGCAAATGTCTGAGAGCTGGTCGAGGGAAATAATAAGCTGTAGATCAAATATCCCTGAAAATTGGGTTCGGTGTGACATAAAAAGTAGTTAACTGTAATATTGATCTGTAATAGACTCTGGCTAATGCTGAATTCATATGTGAGCTCTTTAGAAGCACCTCAACAAATGACCTGTTCATCTGAGGCCATATGGAATTGGGCAATGGTAAAGAAAGAGAGAAAGATATACAAAGAAAAGAGGAAAGAAATAGTCATTAGACATGCTGAATTATTCATGTCTTTCCTTCCTATTTATGACATAGTGCTGTTGTAGCATGACTTCATGTATTCGCATGACACTAATATCAAGAACAAAATACACTGTAAACCCTAACGCTCAAAATAATTAATTGGTTTGAGTAGGACAAACTTAAATTAAACTAATCAGTTCAGTCAAAATAACTTTTATGAGTATATAACACTTTTTTTTTCTTTCTAGTTCACAGAACTGATATATTTTAAGTAAACTGAACTGTTTCATTGTTTTGAGTTTTATGAACTAATTTCTTTTAATTTAGGCAGACTTAAATTTAACTGAAACTGGACTGGGATTTCTATTTCCCAGCATGCAGGATAATTTTAAGTTAAATGTAATTTTTTTTACTCAAATATTTCAATTTAAGAACAATTAAAATGTATGAGTACAAAATAAAAATCTGCTTAGTTCTGCTTACTTAAACTTGGAATTTCTTAACTTAAAAATTTTGATGTAACCGATTGCCTCAATTTATTTATTTATTTATTTATTTATTTTTAATTTATTTGAGTTTTGCAAATGTATTCAGGTTTACAGTGTACAATTGCCTATATGACAATAATTCTGAAATATGTTTATACAATGTGGTTTTACAATATTTTGCACACATAAGGTCACAGTGGCCCAACATAGCAATTTCGGTAGCACTTTATTTTACAGTCCTGTTCCCCATGTACATACTATGTACTTATTATAATAACTGGGTAATAACTAGGTAATAACCCTGAACCTACCCCTAAACCTAACCTTAACCCATGTAGTTATCTTATATTATTGAGTACTTAGTAAAGTACACTTAAGTGCACGTACTGTAAAATAAAGTGCAACCACAATTTCTACTTATTTCATTAAGGCATTATAAAGGTTCAAAATGAGCTAATAGACATTGTAATTCTCAATAGCTGTATTAATAATTATTTACAACAGCAAACCACTGATTATAAGATGAATCATAAGTCATAATGAATCTATAACAATTCATTTAATAATGCATTAATAATGTGTTGTTATGCACAAATGAATTAAATAAAAAAATACTATTTCATTTTTTTCTACCTCTCAAAATGTAATGTTTACTTCAATGTGTTACTTACTGTTTCTTTGTAATTATTTCTGAAATTTGCTAGAAATTTCTGAGAGAAAACTGTTTCAAAGTAAATCCATCACCAAAATGTATTCAGTGTATGGTAATGACAGCTTTCAGTGTGATCAGTGAGTGAATGCCTAAAAGTTAGCAAGATTTGAAGCAATAAACACAAATACAGTATACAGAGTCATTGAGACCAACAGAAAGGCCATAAAAGTGCAGAATAATGGAGCCGTTTACATTAAAGCAGACTCCAGGGACGGGGCCGGTGGCCCCGCGGATGCATCACTGCCAGCATGCAGATTCGGTTTGTTGGGGCGAAAGATAAATACCTTTTAAAGGAGGCGGTGCGTCCAAACCCGTGGAGCGGCCCGAGCGGTAATTCTAGGTCAGTAATTGAACTTGGCTATAATTATCCATGGGAGATAATATTAACTTATAGTCAACGTGTGAAAAGAGGAGTCCATAATTCATCATGGGGAAAGGGATGCTGGCTGCATTGTGTAGTTGAAATATGATGGCACCATTTTTATGCTGTCATAATGACAACTGATGTGCTTATTTTCCCTCTCTTGCCTCCAGGGGATGATGAAATACTAGGCAAACATACTTTCTCTGGGAGAGAGGACACTCCATCATAGGGACTCGGTCCTGCACAGAAGGGCGGGCCGGGGGAGACTTGGCTGCTTTTCTTCTCCTTTTTATTCACTAAAACTCCTTCCGTCTTCCGCTGTTTCCAACGCACCGTGCCCTAGACTGACCCCGAGTGATAGTTTGTCTTAAAGCTGCATTTGGAAATGCATTTATCCCATGCATCACCCTTGATAAAGCAAGATGAATCATATTTACTTATTTAAATTTGAATGCAATCGACATGCTTTTCCTGCATCAGCTTCGCCTTTTAATTACATGCCTTTTCACCTGCTACTGCAAATTAGTACCACTTCAGTTTGTGTGTTCTGAAACGTGTTCTAGTGGTCAAGTCGCTGATTTATTGGCAGCCATCTTGTCATCTGACACCTGGGGTCTATTACCTCCCTCATCAGGAGCACGCAGCCGAGGTGGCAACATTTACAATAGGTCAGAGAAACACCAGCGCTCCGCTCCATGCCTGACACCGACCCATTCATCTCATCTGAATAATGAACCTTATTGATGGAAATTACCAGCAATGAGCCCCAAGGCACCCAGAGGCGGACGGCTGTCAGAGCTCATTCCCCCGGTCACTGCTGGCTGCTGCGTGTAACTACATTATAATACAGACACTGCCCTCCAGACAACAGAGAAACACCCTTTAACCCAATTCAAATAGACTCTGTTCACACTGCAGACGCAAACGAAAGCTGTTAAACTCATTAATCACTGTTTTAGGACATCTATTCTTTGAATCTGAGAATTTATTTAAGGAATATTGAAAAAGAATATATGATTGCACTTTATTTTGCAGTACTTGCACTTATGTGTACTTACAGTGTTCTTACCTATAAGTACTGGGTAATATAAGGCAACTACATGGGTTAAGGTTAGGTTTTTGAGTAGGTTCAGGGTTATTACCTAGTTATTACACAGTTATAATACTATAATAAGTACATAGTATGTACATGTGGAACAGGGCTGTAAAATAAAACGTTACCGAATATATAATATCGTCACGCCTTATAGTCACATTTTAGCAGATTACAGTTGTGCGATAATATAGTTACATTATGTGCTGATACAAGCAGTAAAGCAGTTGAAATTTGCTTTATAGTAGCGTATATATTGCTTAATGTAAATATACTGTATGAATGCTGACAAAGTTGGACGTACTTATATACAACTTTATATAAAGAACTGAGCGATAATATAGTTACATGTTGCTATATAGTATTGCTTTATATGAGTGTACTGTGTGTACAGCATGTGGATAAAGTTGTTCTTTAAATCTGTATTTATGGAATATTTCTGTAACACTTTAGTATAGGGAACACATATTAACTATTAACTACGGCTTTTCCCTCAATAAACTCCTAATTTACTGCTCATTAATAGTTAGTATGGTAGTTGTTAAGTTTAGGTACTGGGTAGGATTAAGAATGTAGAATAAGGTCATGCAGAATAAGGCATTAATATGTGCTTGATAAGTACTAATAAACAGCCAATATTCTAGTAATATGCATGCTAATTAACTAGTTAAAAGACCCTAAAATAAAGTGTTACCAATATTTCTATAGCATATATGTTTGGAAAAGTGTACTAACATATTACTAGTACTATTTTTACAGTATATAGTGCATTTTTCTGTATAAATAGAATACCTGGATCACCAGCTACATTTGACACAGTGACCAATATACAACACAGAACATTGTTGAATACTGTATCCCACAATGCAAATCAATCAACTTCCTTTTTCTTCCTTTTTCAGTCTGTTGGTTGGATTTTTAACTTTTTTTTTTTTTTTTTTTTTTTGTGATACATTATTTGATTGAACAACAAAATGTGAAAACTTTTTTCACTAAATTGGTTAAAATAAATAGTAACAGTAATAATTTACTGTTAATTTAATTTACTAATAGACACCATTTGCTGAAATAAAAATGCTACGAATTCTACAACAATATAGCATACGACTGTATTCTTTTTAGAAAATAATAAACAGAGGTGTAATATGGCTGTACTGTGATCAGAGTGGTAGTTTCACAATGGCCAATAACACATGATGACTCCACTCACAGACTCATCATCTGTATTCAAGACATAATATGCTTATCATATCAGGATGCGATGAAAACACTCTTTAATAGATGCGCTGGATTGTACATGTCACCGACTCTCTATTCTTTTTTGGCTAACAAGACCACGGACATTTTCATTACCGCCTAATGAATGGGAAGGTGAACATCTCAGGTAATAAAACTTAGAGTCCGAAAAAAAAATGAGTCCATTGACTGTGACAGCCATTAGTTAAACTTCCCAAAGGTTATGAGGGCATAAATGCAAGTCATCAAAACACTGAGCTGTAACGTTACAACACTAAAATTAATAATGTTCGTGTTCAGAAGTCGTTAAAGGTTGAGTAAGATCCTGCAGAGTGAAAATGAGCTATGAAGGGGGGAACGCGTAGTTATCGTGTTTTGATTGACAGTGTCGAATTTGTAAGAGGGTTATGAACCTCAAAACAAGGGTTAAAAGGAAATTGACCCAGAGTTTGACAGCTGACTGATAAATTGAGCTGAAGGTATTCAATCTAGCGTCTGAAGTTACATGAAGCCTATATAATAAATTACAATGCCTGCAGGGTAATACATCACCTGAACGATTTCCATCTCTCTCTCTCTTGCTTTTTCTATCTATCGGCTTTTCTTTTAACTAAAAGACTTTTTTCTTATGACATGGGACCTGAGGAGACCATTATAAAAATGTATTTAAATATTGACTATTATTGAAGAAAACAATTTGCTCTGCAAAGCAAATGACAGTGAGAAACTTGTATTGTCAGGGATGTAAATACACTCAAATAGCAGATTTGGTTACACTTTATGGTAACACTATATTTTACAGTGTCATTATTACATAAGTTGCATGTAGTTACGATAGCAATAGCAATAAATTATGCATAATTACATGCAACTAACCCTAAACCAAACCAAACCCTAAACCTAACCCTATAGTAAGTACATGTAGTTACTTAATATTACTCAGTACTTAAATATATAATTACAGCTTAACAAAGACACCTTAAAATAAAGTGTAAGGTGTCCTTGTTACAATGTAACTACATTTAAGTACTGTATAATACAACTATATAATTATGGTTAGGGTTAGGATTAGGGTTTGGTTTAGGTTTAGTTGCATGTAAATATGATTCATCTACTGTTATTACTTCAGTAAGTAACCAACAAAGTGAATTTACTGACTTCAGATTCTGAATGAACTGTGTGGAAAGACTCTGTTGTAGTTGATTTTCTTATCATCAGCTGTCTGCTCAACTCTTCAGACTGTACTGCGGTTCATCCCTGCCCTGATCCAATACACGTCCTTTATTCAGAGGCACGTCCTTCCATCCTGGTCCTGCTCTCTTATTCCACTGTCTTAATTCTCACTGATCTCTTGAGTTCTCTCTGAACTTCTAAATCTCTCTGGCTCCAGACCTGTTCAGTCCGCTCATTCTCTGCTGATGTTCCTCACAACACTTCACCTCTTCAACTCTCAACTCAAGTTACAAAAAGTCAATGTGCCCAAAGCTCTTTTTTTCTCACAGAATTCTTAATGACCTGTCTAGTATCTTTTATATTCAGTCTAGTCACCATTGACTTAGTCAAGCCTATTTGTATTATTCTTGCAAAGTCAAACTTAACAGTAAAACAGTTTTAATTATATAGGTCTATACTGTATATGTTAATGTATCTATGATGTGGCATATTTCTGGGCTGAACAGAATATTCAGTGAGGGAAAAAAAGAGAGCAGAACTTGATTTTATATATTGATTATTGATTGGATTGTGGAAAGTGGACATACATACAGTACCAGAGTTTGGCTGTCAATTGTGGAGGACGTTTTCCCTCCTGAAACACTGCCACTTTGGTCGAAATTTGAAAATAGCTAAAAAGATCTTAAAAGTCACATTAGAAGTTATTTTGATGAAATAGTATGACTTTTTTGGAATAATGTTCTCTGGGAAAAAGAAATGTGGTTCATAGTATTGAATGTTGTAGTTAACTTCAAATCTTAAAAGCATATTTGGTAGCACTTTATTTCAATAGTCCACTAGACAATCTACTAACTATAACTTTAACTTTGCAACTACGTGTCAACTAACTCTGATTACAGTATTAGTAGACTGTCTGCTTAACAACTACTAACACTTTATTTTGATGCTCCCCAACAGACATTCTACTGACTATAAGTAACTTTGCAATGACATGTCAACTTATTCTACAAATCCAAACCCCAACACCTAACCCTAACCTAACAGTCTACTACAGTCTACTAATACTCTAATGAGGGTTGGTTGACATATACTATAGCTGCAAAGTTACTCATAGTTAGTAAAACGTCTAAAGTGGATATATTTTTTTTTTAAAAATGCACTTGCAGATAATATTATTATTAATGAAACAAAAGTCCACTTAAGTGCACTTAAAGAGAGTACACTGTCATAACTAGGTTTCTTAACACAATTAAGAACACTTTTAAAAATTGCACTTTGTAATAATGTCAAGTTTAAAAAGTTTTAAAGTTTAAAGTATATTTTAAATCATTATGTTTCCATAAACTTTGTCATATTTCAAAGAAGTACACTTATTTTGTTGAGGTGACTGACATTTAGAGTTAATTTAGGTAACACTATTTTAAATTGTTACACATGTTACATGTAGTTACTATAGTAATTACTATAAATTGTGCATAATTACATGCAAATAACCCTAAACCAAACCCTCATCCTAATCTTAACCCTATAGTAAGTACATGTAGTTACTTAACATTACTCATAGAGATGCACCGATGTATCGGCCAACAATTGGTACCGGCCGATAAAAGCTATTATTATCACTGTGGCGAGGGGGGCGTGGTTCAGCGGAGTCGGCAGCGGGAGAGAGAGTCAGGAGACGAACGGTGAGTGAGTGGGTTAAATGCAAATGACGAACACCTGTCTCTTGTTTCAGTAATTGGTGTGGAGAGAGTATATAACACCAGGAGAAACAGGAGTGGGAGAGAGAGAGACGGACTACTGACTGCTGCCCCGCTGGTGATCTACGAGTGAGAGAATTGTGAATGATTTGTGACCGCTTTGTGCCTGTCTGCACCCCTTTTGTTTTGTATTGTGAGAATTAGTGCAAATAAAAAGCAGTCAGTAGTCAAGCCGACCCTGTCCTCTTCCTTCCTGAATACTGAACTTTGCTACAATCACTATCGGCCATCGCTGATTGTTTAAAAACTGCCGATGGTCAGGGCCTTTTGTGTTGAATTTTAACGCATTAACAGTTTAAAAATAGTGACGCTAAAGCAGGCTCTTTTTGACCCTATGAATCACCCGTATTTCAAGCCAGGGTTGCCAGGTCTGCGTTTTTATTTTTATTTTTTGCTACATCAAATATTATTTGTAGTGCCTCCCGTCCAATAATCGCAAAAGGCTTTGTGCTTTGTTACTTCTGATAAGAATAAAAGTTTCAGTTTTCAAATTCTGTCAATTTTATCATGAAATTCAAACAATAAATGGCGTTTTGACGCTCTTAAATGTGACGTGTCAGATCGCTGTAATGCCTCAGCTCAGGCGGTAGCTCGGAGTGCAAGTCTTTTCTTCCTCTTCAATACAAGTTATATCTCGAAAAACATGAATCAACATCAAAGGTATGTTGAAAGATATAGCCTAGTACAACTTACCAGAATGTATCACGTCTCATGTAATCACTTTATTTGTGCTTCAACCGCGGAAAGACTTGAGAGGAGCTTATTTACTGTTAATTATGTTTGTGTAAATTTGCCATGAAGACAACAAGTGCTTATGACAACTAGCCTACCTTATGTGATACTAAGTTTTATACAAACATTTCAGTTTTTATTTGAGTGTAATTATTATATCTGAAAATAAACAGCAGCTGAATATAAAACTTCTGTTGTTAATTGTAACCTCTAATATTGTAGTGTACCAAATGAGAGGGTTCCCTGTATAGTTTGCAACATTATTTGGGAGAGACTTTTTTTCGTTAAGAAAAACCAAACTATCGGTATCGGCATCGGCCAATATCATTCTGAATAATCGGCTATCGGTATCGGCAGAGAAATTTAGTATCGGTGCACCTCTAATTACTCAGTACTTAAATGTATAATTAAACTGTAACTTTTAAATGTACTAAATTGTAGCTTCATCATTACAAATGCATAATAACATTTTTTTTTTAAATACATATTAATTTGTTTAAATATATGATTAATTACAAGTTTTAATAGAAATGACATTAAAGTATATTTTAATTTACCATAAATGCTTGTCAGTTGTGACAGTACTCTTTAACCATATTTCAATAGTAATTATCAAAATACATATAAAGATCCAACTTAAGTAGATTAAAAGCACTTTAAGCTTCAGCTAATTGCATTTATTATTATAAATTTAAACTATAATACATTTTCATTTGATTAACATGCAGTTAAGTGTCCGAAAACACTGAATTCAGTTCACACTGAAGTATTTTTCAGTGATAAGTATTGTTTTTAAAAGTATCTTCAAGTGTACTTTTTTCAGGAGAGCATTGATGATTCACAATAAGATCAGGAACATGTCAATTTAGATTTCATGTTGACTTTATACCCTGAAAAATCTATTATATTCACCTGTCTCCTGAAATACATTTCTGAACTTTGCCTCAAACTCATCTCTTCATTTAATGGCAAACACAGAGTAGACTTAACTAAGCCCTGCACCTGGAAAAAGTATTAAACCAGTAGATAAGATACAGACAGGGAAAGAATATGGCCAGGTGCAACTAATTGTTGCGATAAGCCATTTCTTGGTATGCAGAAACAGATATATGTGATGTTGAGCAGTGAGTATTTAAATGTGTGAATCAGTGCAGAGGTTTCTATAAAGTCACAGACCTCTGAATGTCTCATATACTAGCCATGCTTTCCAGGACGTTATTTCTAATGATTACTATTTCCAACATGTTAACATTATGGCACAAATGACATTGATTCAGCTTCAGTGGCAGTGAAAAATGGCCTTACACATTCTCTGTAGGCTCTGAGCGAACATTCACCTGCAAATCAGCTGATGTAGACACAGACTTGAAAGTCATTGTGGGTAAAGATGGATTCTCCCTCAACTGTCACTAATAACCATCAACCCTGATGAGCTTTACACAGGGAGAAAGTTCACACAAGAACACTTGAAGTAAACTGACACTCTCCAGCACACCGTCATTGTTAATTTCATGGGTTATTGAATTTGCTTAGCCTAAAGACTAAGCTAATCAATTTAAGCTAGAGGTTGAGCCACTGGATCAATTAAAGCCGCGGCTAGTTAGAAACGCACCATTGTGGATGAAGTGAGCTAACTATCATCCACTGATTCCCTTAGTAATTAAACAGTGACATTTCACACGTCTATGTCAGAATGAGACTTCTATGAAGAAAAACATCTGGTTTATTTCAGGTTAGTCAAAGGGTAAAAGAAAAGATAACAATGCTCTGAACTCAACTTGATGAACACTTTTGTTATTGTTAACCTTGTGTTAATTAAAAATCAGAAAAAAAAGAAAAATATTACTTTAGAAACAAACTTAAATGAAAATTAGAGTTGTTGCCTTAGCAATTAACTGAACTAAAAATAAATTAAAGCTAAATAGAAACATTTTTACAAAAAAAAAAAAAAAAAAAATGACAAAAGCACATAACAAAATTACTAAAATTTAAACTGAATTTAAAATGATAACTGAAATTATAAAAATATACAGTAAGCTAATTCAAAATATTCATAATACTATATTGGTATGTAAATAATAGATACAAAAATAACACTGTTGATGAAATTGGAAAACCTTTAGGTAACACTTTATTTTTAGGTGACGTAGTTACCTATTACTACATGTACACATTGTAGTAATAACAGTAAATTATGCATAATTACAAGTAACTAACCCTAAGTCAAACCTTAACCCTAGCTGTAACTCTATTTAACCCTAGCTGTAACTCTATAGTAAGTACCTGTAGTTAATTAATATTAATCATTACTTATTTAAGTACAATGTAACTACATCACCTTAAAATAAAGTGTAACCCACTTTATTTTAAGGTGTCTTTGTTACACTGTAATTAAACATTTAAGCACTGAGAAATATTAATTATACTGTAAAAAATATATATATATGTATATATTTTCATGATTTGTTATCACAATTGTTTCTTTGTCAAATCAACTTTAATAATTAATGTGGTTCAGGTAACATAATATTTTGAGTTTCTGTTGATTAAACCAATCACCTCAAATTTTACTCACATTTTTAATTTCAGTAAACTCAAAATTTTAAGGCAACCAGGTAACTTAATTTTTTTAAGTTAAACCAACAATTCTTTTTTTACAGTGTAACAGCAAGTACCTACTATAGGGTTAGGATTAGGGTTTGGTTTGTTTTAGGGTTAGTTGCACGTAATTTTGCTAATTTACAGTTATTACTAACTACATGTAAAATATGTAACAAGGACACTGTAAAATAAAGGGTTACCCAATACAGTGTAACCAACCTTCATTATAGTTATTTTATGTTATGTCTCAAGTAAATATATGAAAAAAAAAAAAAAAAAAAAATTAAATTAAAAATAATAATAATAAATGAAATAAAACACATCAGACCACATTTCTTTTTCCCCATCACTCAATCACTCAGGGATTCTGCTTTCACACAAGGTAATGCCAGGTTTGCTGCAGGTGAGCCAGGTTTCATAAAAATAGTTGACATTGTCCATCCTTCCTCCATATTGTTAAATTGGAGGATTTGGTTAGGACGACTGACATCTCCTGAAACCAAATCCAACACCACCCAGGTACACAGATGCCCAATAACGCGGCTCTCTCTGCAGTCACTCAGCAGCTATTGAGAGGTCTTGGTATAAAATGGCAATGTGCACCAACAGTATCTATCCGTCGCAGGATCCCAACACAGGCTGCTGGGAAGAGAACAGGTAGAGCTCTCACATCAATCTGTCAGCCAGCCGCCCTTCCACAGATAAGAGGAATTCCGAGAGGGAGATAACATTGGGCATTCAACTTAATACCAAGGAAAAGTTTTCATCAGGTCTTCACATAGACGCTTTCAGTCAGGAATGGCATATGCTTTCTTCCGCTCTCTTTACTTTCTTTCTTTTTCCTTTTTTTTTCAAACACAATTCGTCATTGAGCTTAGATGCATCAGATATTTCTATTTATTTCTAGATTATGACTGACTGCTCCACATAGCACATTTTACCTATCAAATTGTATGTCCCAAAACCTGTAGAGCACATACAGACATAGAGGACTTTAATCAATAGCATTAAAACACATGTAAATAAAGAGAAGTGTTGATTTCTAGAGTGGATTGAAGACATTTGTCTGCCTTGAATAACTCTGTGTCCTGATTTTGATATGAATCTTATTTCCTGTTATCTATGATGTCATAATCAAAACCAGACATCAGAGAAGGGTCTCAGGCAATGGTTCCCAAACTGCAGACCTCCACACAAAACCTTTAGTCTGAACCCAACACTGACAGTTTCTGCAACGATGAAGCCATGATTCAAAATAACAACAGTGATTTTTAGATATTCCTTGCATTCACTGAATGCTATGTGTTTGACACTATTTGCAGTCAGTATGAAAGGCAGATAATGCAATGTCTTCAGACTGATGTATGTGGAATAATCCTGCTCTCTCTGTGGGAGTCAAGACTCAGAAAGCCCTTGTTAAGCAAAACCAAGACCAACGTTTGCTGAACAACCCATTTTAGTGCTGTAGCTGGGGTTAAATAGGAAAAGTATTACGACTATCATGCATTTCTCTGGATAAGCTCAAAAGATGCATTAAATTGAAATCAGACGGCTTGAATTGGCTCATGACCAGGTGCTAATCGGTAGCAAATCTCCCTCTCAGGCCTGCCTTGGAGGAGGAACATACTTATGACAGTACGCAACTGATTTTCTGCAGAGTTAACCAGTTTGTGTGCAGTCTGTATAATACAGAAGGCGTTTCATAATATATTGTGGGGTTAAGATTTTAGGTTCAGTGGAAATGTGAGAATCCACACCGCACTTTAATTTTGAGGAAAGGGGAAATGTGGCATAATCATAACAGCTTCTCCGTCGCAATGTCCACTCTTAAGGCCCTGATTTACTTTAAGCAAAACTGAGGAATGAACTAGTGTGATGTCATTTTAAACAAAATCAGCCCAAAACGAAGTTTGTTTGGAGTTGTTTGTTTCAGGAGTTCGGAACAGCTTACCAAAGTGAACTTTCCAGAAATGTTTGCTCCAGCTGGTAAAAATCTTTAAACTACTATTGGTCCGTGGTGATGACGTAATAGGTAGGTGTGGCTATGAGGTTCCACCTTTTTGACATAAAAACCTTCTCCGGTTAATTTCTTCTGTTCAGTCCATCAAGGTCAGATCAAAGTAAAAACAATACACTGGATAACTGCTTTATAGTAGTACCTGAAGTCGTAATTCTAACTGAAATTGCAATTAGGCTGCACTTACACTTCAAGTCTTGATGTCGACTTGTTGAATATATCCGATTTTTTGATGACCAGCTTACATTTTCTTTTAAAAGTGAACTATATGCATTTACACTAGACACTTGGCGAAACAACCCAAAGTAGACGTACTGACCCAGAAAAGCTTAGGCCAAAAAGGAAGTAAAAAATTCAGATCTGCCGATTTGCAGTGGACGCAGACAAAATGATAATAAGCTTTTGCTCTCCGCACCATCTTTAAAAGTTAAGCAAAATACTAGTCTGACGTCATTCGCCATCGTTGCTTTTTCACTGACATACGATTCGCAATATCCGATCTGTCCACTTACATGGCAGACGCAAATGCACGCATGTTCGCGAACAATACCACTGGTCACTTTTTTCGAATACCCCTAAACAAAGATTGAAAATGAACTTTCCGGCGAGCATATTGGGACCTTTAAGGGTTGAGCCGGCATTAAAGAAAGCAATCCCATTTGAAATGGTCAAGGTAATTGCTCCTAACACTGAAACACTCCACTCAACAAAGGCCCACAAGGACAGACATTGTCATGCAGAAAACTAGCCTTTGGAGACAATTGATTTGGTCCATATCATGGCAATAGGCCTGACTCAGCTGGAGTTAGTGCTGGCCTTGCTGTTTCCACTCGACCTGAGGAGATCAATAAGCCATGCTACATTTAGGAAAGCCCTCGACCATGTCTTCAAAAGGCCTCTCTGAGAGCAGACGGCCAGTCGTGGCTGCTGTGGATGCATGTCGAGATATTTTCTGCTGGCCTGGTGGTCTATAACACGGATGTTTGCTGATCTGAAAGGACAGAGACAGATAATGACCTGAAGTGCGAGCTTGCCTTACCTCTCGAGAGACCCGTGAATCTGTTCGTCGTCTAAATGCAAAGTTCTTTGTGAATGATGAAACCCGTAAATGAGGGGCTTTACAAACATTTACAGTGTGAAAGAAAGACACATAATCATTTGCTGCTGTGAGATAACAGCCCTTCTTTGTTCTCTTTTCCTTTGCCTCTCTGTTTACAAGACATTCGGCTATAAAGTAGCATGTACTGAATGAAGCCGCTCCAGCTCTTGGGAACATAAAGGCAGAACTGCCCATACGTTTGATGTGCTGTGCTGAAAGACTACACAAGAGACAAGGCTTTGAATACGTTACAATTAGTGGTGGCCTAGGGGCAATAAATTTTCATTTGGGGTCAAGACTGGTTCCACCAACCCCATAATATATTTCTTTATCTTTTCATGGACGCTGAAAAACAGCTGTTTTGGAGCTGTAGAAGATAATTCAAGAGGGGTTTTTGTCTATTGGGGCTCGCTGATGGACAATGGAGGCCTATCGATTGGAGGAGCTTGACATCACGGGCGCTTGTCAGCTGAATAAAAAGACCATTATTTCTGCAGCCGGGCCTGATTCGCCACTGCAAGAATTACCAGCAGAACTTCCTCTTCAGTCAGAGCCATTTTCCCCCTCAGCTTTCTCTTGTAATCATCACAATCTCTTCCACACTAAGGGTGAGTCCTTTCTGAAACAATAGTGCTGGGAAATAATAGGCCTGAGGTGGCAGTTGATGGGAAAAGGAAAGAAAGGGAAAAGACTGGAATGATAAACGCACTGTGGCCCGGTCAAAGGTCAGACCTCTGATCTTATTGGAAGAATGTTCGTGTGTTACGTTTTTACAATGTTGTCCTTAAAGTTCTTCATGATGTGACAAAGTACAATTGGCGACGGAAGGTATTTTTCGCCTTTTATTTGGCCAGTAAGTGTGTGTCAGATTGTAATGTTGGGGTTCCTCACGGAGGTAAAATATTGGTCTGTGACCATTTTCTGTCATAAAGATTCACTTCTGAGAGATCTAGTGCTACGAAGATAGTGAGACATCTGCAGACACAGAGGATAAGCCTTTTCTTTTTAAACTCAGCTGTGAAATCATCTGATATCTGAACCAAGATGACAAAAAGGTGAGATGTCTCTACAATGTTCTGACTTGTCTTTTCCGCATGGTTTCATGAGAGGAAAGCAAAGTATCATTTACAAAAGGTCTACCTGATTCTAGCATAACAGTTTAATCTTGTGCAATATTTTTTAGATTTGTATATATTTATAATTTATATTATTTTCTATGTCAACAAGTGTGGCAATGCGTGAAGTGCACTCGACTCCAATTCTGACAATTTTTGTCAATAGACTTTTCCATTAGCATGTTGCTACACTCTAAACCTTTAAAACTCATAAAACTTTCCATTGCACAAAAAGGTTCTTTACAGTGGAAAAAGTTCATTAGATTATTAAAATTTTCCTCACGCTAAGAAAAAATGTTGACTGAGAGGTACTTTAGGGAATCCAAAATGGTTCTTCAATGGCATTGGAGCCATTGGGCTAAAAATGTATTTAGATTGAATTTTTTTATTTAGATTGAACTCCCTATTTCTCGTGCCTCATTGGAACCTTTTATCTAAAGAGACTTGCTTTGCATTCAAAATACTGCATATGTTTTATCAGTTCATGCATTCGCTGAGAATCAAACCCAATTCTGTTCGGGTAGCATCTCCCTAGTTTTTTTGGAACTGAGCCATTCGGTTTAATCCAGTGCGTCCGCTGCATCAAAACAACAGTCCCGTCCTGGTATGGATCACATCCATTCTCCAATTTGAAGAGGACGCGGGGGTAGGGTGACTCCATTCGGAGTGATTAATACATCCCAATTTTCTGAGAGATAGCTTTCTTATATCGGGGAGATCCATTTCATCCGCAAGATCGACCGTTAGCAGCCGCGGGCATAATTGATGACCTCCCCAGTCAAACACTCTCATATTTATCAGCGCATGACCTTTCCTCCGATCTCATCCATCATAAATTAAAGCTGTAGAGCCCAGACGCTGCCTCCCTACACTGAAGGCGCAACCTTTGTCCAGGGGTCTCCTTCTCAGCTCTGCTCAGAGCTGCGGGGATGGAGCACGCTCAAATCTGCAGTTCAGCACCTCTGCTGTTCAGGGCAGATGGTCATAGGCATGGGCATCTGTCAAACTCGCAGTCGTCCGCTTCCACACTTCTGTCCGAGACTGGCCACCTCCTAAGAGAGAGACAACCAGAGCGGACTGGAATCTGCTCGATTCCAACAACAGGAAAACAGATGGGAACAAAGGACAGGAAGTTGTCACAGAGTTACAGTATGGCACAGGTGTGGATATATCTGTATGGTTGCCTATGGACACCATCTAGAGAAAGTCCATCTTTAAGGTGAAGTGTGTCACGGAAAAAAGTGAAAACTTCCCCTTCTGGCTCTGGTCAGACAAACAGATTGTCCCATCCCAGTTCTCATGAATGAATGACTTGGCAATAATGAATGACTCAATGATGAATGACTTGGTGTCAGATTTATTATCGTTAACTAAAACTAAAATCACAAAAAAAAAAAAAAAAATATATATATATATATATATATATTCTTACTGCAAACATTTCTCATTTTCATGTACTTTAGGCTATATGGAGCCCCTAAAGGGACATGGTGGTGTGAAAAAAAAAAAAAAAAAAATGAAATGGGAGAAAAAAATGTTTTGCGCTCCCCTGAGAAACTTTGCGTTCGCTCGCAAAATGTTTTACATTCCCCTGAGAAATTCTGCAAAGAGTTCAAAAGGTTTTGCGAGTGTTTCTCGGCGGAGCACAAAAATTTTGCAATGGGAACGCAAAGTTTCTCAGGGAAGCACAAAACGTTTTGCAAGGAAACACAAAGTTTCTCGGCAGAACATAAAAATTTTGCAAGGGAACGCAGTTTCTCGGGGGAACGCAAAACGTTTTGCAAGGGAACGCGAAGTTTCTCGACAGAACATAAAAATTTTGCAAGGGAACGCAGTTTCTCGGGGGAATGCAAAACGTTTTGCAAGGGAACGCGAAGTTTCTCGGCAGAACGCAAACGTTTTGCAAGGGAATGCAAAGTTTCTCAGGGAAACGCAAAACGTTTTGCAAGGGAATGTAAAGTTTCTCAGCGGAACGCAAAAGTTTTGCAAGGGAACGCAAAGTTTCTCGGGGGAATGCAAAATGTTTTGCAAGAGAACATCAAATCTAATTCAAAATGTAAACAAAAACTATAATACTACTGTATATCAAAAATACTAAAATAACTTGCTTGGCTTGTGGAAAAGCATCGAAAAAATTACCCGCTTCACCTTGAAAAATATGTTTTAAACGTGTCCTTCATGTGATCAAATGACTTGGCTGTTATTCTTGACAAAGGATGTTAACTCACATTTGAGTTTCTTAGGGGACATCTTTATTTTCCACATGCCCTCATATCTGTCCCTGTCTTACTTAAAGCATCCATAAATATTAATGAGAAATAAAGCATTAATGTTGAAACTGTGCTTTGGGGCTGTGCTCCATGACTCTTCCACAGTTATTAACACCAAGTAAAGGAATAATTCATCATACACACTGTATCAGCTTATGCTTTTTTAAGTCTCCTGCTGGGGAAGGTCACTAATTACGGAGGGATATCGGAGCCAATTATGGATTTAAAATGCCTTGCTTGATGGTGGAGAAAATCACCAGCACGTTAATATTGAGAGAATGCGTTTTAAACATCATGTTGGATCACTCCGGGTCTTATCGGACCGTTAGTCATCCGGTGTTATTCGGATTTATGAGAATCTGAGTGCGACGACTGTGTGCAATCAATGCTTTAACTTTATAAACATATTGATTACATTTTAATCTTCCTGCATAATACGATCTAGTCTGCAGAGACAAAACGTAACACGACCCTGCAGACGACTGACAGCATTATGCATTGTACTAGTTATGTTGGGGCTCAAACTAATGCATCACCTTTTGCAAAACATGCAATATAGCATATATTGTGTCATTCTGACTCAGGTTCAAAGTCTGTCTCAGTATACTAATTTTGTAAAAGTATATTTTCATCTGTCGTTTCACAAACTCCCTTGAGTTCTAGTGCATATAATCTGCTGTGGTTTTGCTATTGTTGGTGAAATGTATGCTCATGTCAGCAGGGCTTTTGTAGTTTAGCTTTGCCAACTTTCATTTTATTTTAATGCTATTTTCAAATTTACTATTAGTTTGTCTCAGCAGTGGGATTTGAGTTTTAGTTTCATGGACATATTTCTGTGCTGTAAAAACAAAACAAAAAAAACAAAGCGTAACTTAAGGAACTGATCTGACCTTAAAAATTACTTTTGTTGTTGTGATATAAGGTAGTCAGATTGATTCTCGAAATAGCTTTAGCATGTTAGTAAATATGGCAATATTGGGGTGGTTGATTATGATTTCACTTTTTTTTAACTTTATTTAGTGTGTAATGTTGCTGTTTGAGCATAAACAACATCTGCAAAGTTACGATGCTCAAAGTTCAAAGCAAAGGGAGATATTTTCTTTTAAAGAATTCTCTAAGGACTACAACAAACGGCTGGTAGGGACTACAACGAGTTTCTTCCCGGATTAGTGACATCACTAACCCTAAAATTTACATAAACCGCGCCCCCGAGAACACACAACAAAGGGGGTGAGTCCATGTTGGGCTGCTTTAGAGAAGAGGAAGAGTTGTTGTAGTAGAGTGTTGTTACCATGCCGTCATTTTACGCCGGACTGCTTCACAAACGAGGGTCAATTCAACGCTGGATTTGCACAAAAGATTAACATGACGGCACATGCTAGTCGATGAGCTGAATCAACTCCACAACAACTACATAAATTTATCCAACCATTCAGAAATGTCCAGTTTCATTCTAAAAGTTGTAACTTCTTCCTGAGTCTCTCCATCAGTGTTCGACTTCTTTTTGAACAATGTAAGGCTGAACACCGTTACTTAAAGGGTCCCTTGTGTTTAAAGGGACACACACAAAAACAGCATGTTTTTGCTCACACCCAAATAGGGGCAAATTTGACAAGCTATAATAAATGATCTGTGGGGTATTTTGAGCTGAAACTTCACAGACACATTCTGGGGACACCAGAGACTTACATTACATCTTGTAAAAGGGCAATTATAGGTCCCCTTTAATGTATTTGGCCTTGGTGGACTAGATCTGCTGTGCTGCTGCTGCAGAGCAAGTATGGATTTGCTACTGCTAATAGATACACAGACATGCTGCTGTGAGCATGTAAGATATGATGCTGCTGCATAAATAGACATTCAGAAATCCCATATCAGATCAGAGCTGGGGAAGGTGGAGGGTTTCAGAGGAACTTTGATAGCATGTTGCAGGACTAGCTTTCAGCAAACAATAAACCAGGCTATTTAAATGTTGAGCAAGCAATCTCATTGGCTGCAGGATCAGCAGAGGCCAATCAGCTTGTGCCATGTGGTAATGATGTGACTGATATGACTTTTAAAACTCCTAAAAATAAAAAAATAAAAAGCACAAAAAGCTCTCAGGCCTTTTCTTCTTACCGTTTCATACTGCAACAGTACGGTTTGCATTTTTAACGCAGGTGGGTTGTCTTATCCCTCACACGTTAGATGATGTAGATTTGTTTTACTTGATATATTTTTTATTTCAGTTCCTATATTTTCAATTTAAATGAATAGTTTTCTGAGTCATCATAGTTTAAGCGCTATAATAACCCTGGTCATCAATCACTCTGAAATAAAACCTTCTTCTGACATGGAGTGCACTGGAATCTTGTGAAACTGTGCATGCACTTCTAAAGCCCTGGTAAAGACATGTCTTTACACAGAGATCTGGCAGTAAAAAAGCAGATTGGGTCAAGTGAGGGAAAGAGCTTTCACCTTTGTAAATATATTATCTTAAGGTCACTACTAGTCAGAAATACAGGTCCCCGGTTTGTATATTCTCTTCCCTGTTTCAATTCAGCGCATGACTGGCCCCCACACCCACTCGCCACTGTGGAGGAGTGACCCTGAAAGACGGGGTCATACGGGAGGTCGTGTGGAATGGCCTAGCTGCCATTTGCAAAGCGCTGTGACAGTTTTAAGTAGATATCTTTTTAACCATTTATTTGTAGTCCAGGGGGAGAGAAAAAGGACTCTCGTCCTCTGCGTGACGCCATCAGGCATACTGTTGTGCAACCCCCTTCACTGCCTTTTTATATCCTAAATTAGTCACAGTGTTTTCGTCCTCCTGTGCGAACACCAGGCCGGAATGAGGTGTTAATGTCTTTATGGATCTCCCCATTTGAGAATGCAATTAGCATATGTTACAGTTTACTCATCTCTTGCCTCGTAACACGCTAATACAAGTGCATTAGCCACATGACCTAAGTCGTTCACAGGTCACTAGAAGATTAAGTCACCTCTTAACATCTCACATAAATCAAGCGAGGCTACGGCAGAAGAAATACAGTTTTAGGGTCATGTGTTCTTCTTTAAAGCAAGCGCTTCCAAAAAATCAACAGCGACATGTGATGGACACCACAACCAATTCACCATGTGTGTTTGGGTTTTTTTGGAAACGGTTTCTCTTTGAAGACAACACAGAGTAAGATGTAATATATTATCCCAGTGCTGCAGTATTTTACATTATTTTCTTGAGCTGGCCAAACTAGTTAATCACTAAGATATTGAAGGGAATTCACTATGAATGCTAATAGTCTAGTTTATTTACACACACTGTTCATTACAACACAATTCATTACAAGATTTATGCAAATCAGGAAACAGTGAAGTCATATTTATTTTTTAAGGAGTGTCTATTTACATCAAGTGCAAATAGCCCGCCTTGTTGACAAATGCTATTTACACTAACTCTGCCCACCATTGTCTGATTGAGCCAGACAAACATATAAAAGAAATCCTGCTGATAACAAGGTCAGTGGTGTCAGTGGCGTGAGTTCATTGAAATTAAAAATTTGAGTTAATACAATGAAGAGGATTTATTTAATCACCAGAAACTCAAAATATTATGTTATCTGAACCACATTAATTATCTAAAAATGTTGTGAAAATAATTTTTTACAGTGTATTTACATTTTGTGCAAATATCACTCTTAGTGCAAATAAAATTCTGCTATTTTCACTTAGTGTAACTAGCATCTTTCACCAGTGTTGGGGCAAGTTACTTTTTTAAAAGTAACGCATTACAATATTGCGTTACTCCCTAAAAAAAGTGACTAATTTTGTTACTTAGTTACTTTTTTGTTACATTACTTTTTCTCACCTGGGCTGGGCTTGCTTGCTTTTTTAATAACAACAAAAATGTTCTATTTTTTGGCAAATGTTTTTCAGCCCTTTCACACCAAAAGTGAAATGAATAAGCCTCAGGCTGAAGGAAATGCATATTCACACCTGTACAGTAGAGGACGCAGCTCATAAAAAACCTTTCAGCTGTGCTGCCATACTGGATTAAAGAGGAATAGGATACAGAAGGAAGTTCAACTCTCTTATTTCTAACTCTAATCTAAAGTAATTTTTGTTTATTAGTATGGTTGAATTAGATTATTGAAGGTCAGCAGCAAAGACATAAAGTAAGATTAAATACATAAACCCCCGGTTTCACAGACAAGGCTTAAGACTAGTCCCAGACTAAAATGGATGTTTGAGCTGTTTTAACTGAAAGCAACTTGCTCTAACTTATCTTAAAATATGTTAGTGTCATTGTTTTGTCTCAAGATGCACACCAGTAATGTTTTTTTGTTGTTGTTGTTGTTGTTGTTGTTTTCCTAGGGTACGTTTATAAAAGATACCTAAATGCCCTAATTGAACTAAGGCCTAATCCTGGCTTAGTCTAAGCCCTGTCTGTGAAACTGGGCCAAAGTATATTTGTGTAATTTAATAAAGTTAATTATTACAGGTTTGCGTAAAATTCAGAGATTACATTTCACTGTTTCTATTAATTTTGAGGAATACTGAATGTTTTCGTGCAAGTGAGATGAGTTAAATGCATGTTCACATTTAGTCTAGAAAAAATAAAAATAAAAAAAACCTATAATAACCATCTTGTTCACACAGCGCAAACAACACCTCTGCACTTTATTTCTCTCAACATGGGGACAGGAGAGCTGTCAGTCAATAAATGTGAAAAAGTAACTTAGATATTTTGTTGTAAATTGAAAAAGTAATGCGTTACTTTACTAGTTATTTGAAAAGTAATCTGATTACGCAACTCAAGTTAAGGCTGATTTATACTTCTGCGTCGAGTGTATGCCGTAGCTACGCCGTAGGCTGTGTGTACCACGCGTAGCCTACGACAGAGCCTGACGTGCACCTCTTCAAAAATGTAACAACGCATCAATTCTACGCGGACCGCAAGCGCTGTGACTGGTCTGCTAGGACCCCTCCCTCAGGTCAAAAAACTGGCGCGGAGCAATCGGAGAAGAGCGAGCGTTTTCAACTTCCATATGAATGAAAAAACACTCTGTTTCAGGGGACATATTCAGTCAAACTGCAACAAAAGTCGTCTATTTGTCACTTCTCCTCCGCTTCTATTTGTAAGCTTCTCTGACAACGTACATGATAAGCTGCTTCTTCTTCGGCTTTTGCCTTGATCCTCAACATGACAGCGGACACTGCCTCCTAGTGGTCTGCATGCACGTCAACGCGGACAACGACGCAGAGCTAGAGAAGATTTTCACGAAGAGATTTTCACTTTGAAAACAGACGCATAGCCTACGGCGCAGAGGCTCCGGTGTAGGTCCGATGCAGAAGTATAAATCAGCCTTTACTTGTAATGCGTTACCCCCAACACTGTCTATCGCTATTTGCGCTTATTTACACCAAGCACATAGCACTGATTTTATGCGTAACCTTTTCGCATAAAAAGGAGGTGCGTTTGCACTGACAAGAATGACTTAATATAAATGATTTGTGCAGCACTAAACCTGCACATATACTGCCTGGTCAAGTTGGATTTCAGAATTCGCCCCACTGACTCTGACATCATGTTACAAAGGAAACACATCACCCTTTGAATTACATACTGCTGATACAAACACTGATACACACTGGATGAATTATTCAAGTCATGCTGCATGTTGAGTTCAGTTGTGAGTGTGCTTTGCCGTTGCATTGAGAACAATATATCTGCATTAGTGACTAATTTAGAGTGATGTCATCTCTGTTTTTCTATGTTGTAGGATGACTACTGCCATCTGCTCCTAATGATGAGTCTGACAATCTGAATGAACGTCCCTTCTGATGGCATAATGGCCTCTGTATTGATCCTAATGACCGGGGCATTTATTCACTGTGTTATTCAGCTGGAAGTTGCTTGGTAAAATGTGTCAAGAAGATGATTTGTGATGAAAGGAATCAAATTGTAAATCATTCTATTTAAATTATAATTTTGTATGATAATATCATATTTGGGCTTTCCATGCCTTCAGATGAATTCAACACAATTGAATAATAATAATAATAGTTCAAAAGGTTTTTTTTTTTTTTTTTTTTTTTTAAAGAAATTAATACTTTTATTATCCACAGATACATTGCATTGATCAAAATTTTTTACAAAGATGTATATTTTAAATGAATGCTGTCCTTTTGAACAAAGAATCATGAAAAAAATAATAGTAATAGTAATAATGTCAAGCTGGATGTGTTGCATGAAAGCTATGCTTTTGTTATTTTGAAAGATGACATGTATATATTTTCAAGTGAACCCTACACATCCAAATACTTTTTTTGGGCACCCGTATATCACTTGAAACAACATGATTTATATATTTCGCTGCATCAGGTTAGATAGCGTGTGTCTGCACAGCAACATCAGTATGGTAACTCAGAAACCCAAGACTACACCAGACTTGCCTCTCGTTTAAATTAACGTGAAGAATAGTAGTTGCCGCCAACACTACGGCGGAATCCCTGCCTGGATGTATCATGTGACACGGCAACAGTCGTCAGGGAGGAGAGCAGCTAGTATAAACAAATCAACACATCTATTTGTCAAAGCCCCCCTGCTGAGGGCCAATGGGTCACCTGTGTTTGTTTCCTGCTTATCAGTCACTCCGTACTGGCAGCTCAGAATCTGCCGCGACAGAAGCCGCCGTTCCGGCCCAGTCGACCGCGCTCAGGCCTGGCACTGTGTGTTTAGCTAGGAGGCGAACTGTCAGGAAAAGTAAGACAAATGGGGTGGCCTGATTGACTATTTCCTTAGATACTGAATCAATGGGCTTATTATCACTGCAATTACAGTTCTAATACAAACAGATGCTCAGAGTGGACATCTGTTGAGAAAGATGAGCCCACTAGATCTGGAGTCAATAGACTAGAGACAGCGAGCGCTTAAACAGAGACATTAGTGTTCGTTGAAGAGCACACACACACACATGCACACACACACACACACACACACACACACACACACACACACTTTTGAATGAAATTAAATGAAATATTCTGCAGGAAATCACATAAATTATTGTAAGGTGTTATGGGAAAATATTAGGGCTGGGTATTGACACAATTTTCACGATTCGATTCGATTTCTATTCGATTCGATTCGGGAGTCAGTTGGTACTACTTTACTATTATATTGAAGGTTAAAATTAACTTACTAAGTACAAATATGCCTAAAGATACGCTGTATATACGGCATCTAAACAGAAACACTTTG
This sequence comes from Ctenopharyngodon idella, assembly GCF_019924925.1. Taxonomy (NCBI): domain Eukaryota; kingdom Metazoa; phylum Chordata; class Actinopteri; order Cypriniformes; family Xenocyprididae; genus Ctenopharyngodon; species Ctenopharyngodon idella. The sequence goes on along the minus strand of NC_067235.1, from coordinate 6,046,208 downwards.
GTTTCCAGAACAAGGGAGCCAAATCTGAGAACTAAAACCATTGAGTTAACCTGTCTGTGAGCTCCACTCAGATAAATATACAAACACTTAAATTATGTTTATTTATAATAATTAAGTTTAGAATTACACAATCATATTTCTACTCCAATTAGATTCTTTGAAATATAAACATTTAAATCGTGGCTGTCATAAATGATTTATTCAAACATGCATTAAATATTGAAGAACTATAATTATAATTATTATAGAATTATTATAGAATAATTATTATAGAATTATAGAATTATAATTATTATGTATGTATTCTTATGTATGTTCACAAACTCAGACTGTAGCAATGCAGTGCAATTCAACAGAATAAAATAATAAAATAATGTTGTCGTTTTTTTTTTTTTTTTTGTTATGTTTCATTTTTGAAATTTCTTTTAATAAATATATTTGTAGGTATAATGAGTGATAAAATAATCATCTAACTTCTCCTTTTGGCCTTTTTTATTTTTAATTTCATGTTGTTTTACAGACAACTGCAGTTTCACAAAGCCATTTTGTTAACGAATGAACTGTTTGCCATTGTCTGATTTTAAAACATTCAGATGAACAGCTTTTGGCTTTCAGATGAGCGACGTGTCAGTCCACAAACTCAGACCGACATATTATGATGTGAAACAAACATCTCTCTGCCTCCCTCAAGAGACACGCACATTTGATTTTCCCCATCTCTTCTCATCCCTACAATCGGGATGGTTCCTCCCCGGCCGGGGCTTTTATACGGGCTCCTGAGGCATGAGGCATATCATTGGAAGTGAAAACACGGCTCTTTTCACCCTCTTGCCACTGATGGACGTGGTGCCACTGAGGGTGGACATGGTTGGCTTGTTTGTCCCTGACAACTGAATGCGTTTGCCAGGCGAAGCATTGGGAGACTGCGGTGTCTCATTGTCCGTGGCCACGCTGTGCTGTTAGCCTTCCTACTACCGGCCCGGCCTCTGGAAACGCCTGAGCAGGTGCCCTCAAGAAGGTAGCCGTGCAGAAAGCCCGTCCCCTTTCTCTCTCCCGGCTTTCTCACATTTAATTATCTGATTTCCTCTCCTCCTGCGGTCAGCAAGAGAAAAGAGTTGCTGCTCACGACTTGTTGCTGTAGAGAGTCGCCGATTGTTCTCTCTGAAGCCATGGAGGGCCAAAGAAAAGGGGACCTTCTTGTTTCACATCAGATACTAGAAGCTCCACACAAGACTGAGTGTCTGTGGTCACTGGACCCGTGTGAAGAGTCAATGAGAGGCGCAGTGCTGCCATGTCACCTTAGTGTTCTGTGAGACGGGAAATCTTCATTTGGCTTCCTCTCGACTGCAGTGGACTCCAGGCTTTTTTCTGGCCCTTTTATTTACGAACACTTTTTTGTTGTCCATCAAACTTTCAAGTCTGAAGGGAAAACAAGCAGACTTTATGCTTATTGCTTGCTGTGAGATAGATAAATAAATAAATAAAGAAAGAAAGAAAGAAAGAACAACAGTAAAGTTTTACTATTTATCTTTAGCCTTTTTTAGAAGTATTTATAGATATAGTGTGTTATTTATAAAGCGTCAGTATATTTTTGTTGTTTTTAGTTATGTTCAATGTTTTTTGATACCTTTCAATAAATATATGTATAGGTATAGTGATAAAATAAAATAAAATAAAATATTAGTTTGCATATATATATATATATTTTTTTTTTTTTTAATTGAGTTCAATGATTTTGATACCTTTTAATAAATATATGTATAGGTATACTGATGAAATAAAATAAAATAAAATATTAGTTTGCATATTTTTTGTTGTTGTTGTTTTAGTTGCGTTCAATGATTTTGATATTTTTCAATAAATATATGTATAGGTATAGTGATAAAATAATTAATAAAAATAAAATAAAATAAAATAAAATAAAATAAAATAAAATAAAATAAAATAAAATATTAAATTGCATTCGTTTTTGGCTCATGGCGGAAAGTATATTAAGAGTGTAGCAATGTAACGCAATACATCAAAACAAAATAATATTTTTTGTGTGTTTTTATGTTATGTTCACTATTTTTTTTTTCACACTTTTCATTAAATATATTTATAGGTATAGTAAGTGATAAAATAATGGTCAAACATGAATTTATAGAGATACACCGGAATGAAAATTCTGGGCGGAGCGGAGCACAAGTGCATAGAGTGGAATAATGAGTGGAGCGTCACACCGCGCAGTGAGACGAGAGTTAAACCTGAGCGCTGAACACTGAGGGGTGGGGCGGGCGGCACATATTTTTTCGGCTCATATTTTCGGCCATGTTTCTCTTTCGGCCAAAAGCCGAAAATGCCATTTTGGTGCATCCCTATTAATTTTCATTAATTTTGACTCTTTTGGTCTCTTTTTATAAGTATTTTTCAATCATGAAAACTCTCGGAAAAGATTTAAACCAGCCCGATCTCATGGCAATTTGTACATATTTTATGAGGTGCCCAATTCATACAATTTGTCTAAACCCCCAGTGACGGGTAGGTTTAGGGGCGGAGTTAGGTGTAGGTCATTCGTATAAATTCAAATTCATTCATTCAAAATACCTTGCTAAATCACATGAATTTGTACGATTTAGCAAGGTATTTTACGAGTTGCCAAATTCATATGAATTTATACGAATGACCTTCCCCTAACTACGCCCCTAAACCTACCCGTCACTGGGGGTTTAGACAAATCGTATGAATTTGTATGAGTGAGGTCATACTAATTTGTACGAATTAGCCAACTCGTAAAATATGTACAAATTGGTTATGAGATAGTGTTGATTTAAACAGCATTTATTGATAAGAATGGAAATTACATTGGCAGATTAGATCTGCTATGCTGCTGCTGCATGTGTGAAGGCTACTGCTGAAACATTCACACAAATACATTGAATAAGAATGTGAACTGCTGAAAAGAAAGTAGGGAGAACCCCTTAGCAGATCTAGGCAGGTGGTGCTGGGGAAGGTGGGGAGCTAGGGAAATTCCCATGGTGAGCTGCACTGAGTTGAGCCGGTTCGGGACGGAAATAAATAGGTTACGTAAATAGAACAAACAGATTGACTGGCCAAAGCGATTGGCTTTAAGTGAACCAATCAGCTGCTCGGAAGAGTTTCATGACTGAACTATGTATAAAGATTGTAACAATGTAATAATAATAACAATATAACATAAATAGAAGAATGTTTTTGTTGTTTTTAGTCATAAAGTAAAATAAAATAAAAGTCGGTAACACTTTATAATAAAACGCTATGAATCATTAGTTTAGCATTACTAAAATAGTTAATTCATCATTTATAAAGCATTAATAGACATTAGTAAGCAGTTTACAAATACAGCTATAAATGCCTTGCTCTTGATTTATAACCATATCTATAATGTGCTTAATAATTGTATTTACATACTTTATTAATGATCAATTTATCATTTCTAAATTAAGTTTTTACATTATTTAAACTGCTTTCTAATGTATATTAATGCTGTAAAAATGATGAATTAACTGTACTAATAATTAATGATTCATAGTGTGCAGTTATTATAGTGTTACCTAAAAGTCAAACACCAGTTTAGATTATATTTTGGCCATTTTTGGTCACTTTTTATAAGTTAATTTATAGGTTTAGTGAAACAGAAACGTTCATCACAGGTCGACGTGTCAGAGCATGTGCACTAACCGCTAGGCCACAGTTCCGACATGAAAGAGAAACGTAATGCACAAAGCCTGTGTTGAAACCTTATTCCTGCATTACAAGCATTCGCCATCAGTGAAAACCATTTTATCTCCCATAAAATACCTTCCCAAAGCATATTATCTCAAAGACAGATGCCTTTCCTCTTACAGTCAGTATGACAAAAATGCGTCCGCCTCCTCCAGCAGTGGCATGCGAATGACAGTTCTCCGGGAGAGAGAGATAGATGGAGAGGAAAATTAACCCCCCACTTATGTCCTGATTGCATTTGAAAATCACCTAATTAGGTGATTATGTCATTAGAGGGATATGTGCATTTCAAAAGACCCCAGTGAGCCAGTGAGCTGAAAGGAGAGAGGCTGAGAGGTAATTAATCCATTTAACTCAGAACCCTGATGCCGGGAAAACAATGCAGCCGTCGGGCCAGAGAATGTGGAGGATTGCCTTTCAGAGCCTCTCTTTGAAATATATACTACAATGACAAATGCCCAATTCTTTCCTCAAACACAAGCATGCATTTCCCAGCCCAATTACTTCACTTTTCCCCCGATAAGACTGGTCGCGCTCGTCCTTACGATGGCAAATTGTGATTTCCATTGTAATTATGTCCAACTTTCATGAAATGTGATAAGGGTTTGCCTTTGATTTCCATCACTGATAATATCATACAGTAAGTTCAAGTAATTAAGGCAGGTAATTCTAGACTTGACATTCTGGTCTTGGTCAATTACACACAGCAAAAACAGTTGTCAACTTTAGTATTGTGTTTCATCAATCATTTCGCATGTTGAATCTATTTAATGGATCAAATTCAGCCTGCAATGACATTAAAGTAACAAATTATATTACCATTCCCAGCTTAGTGTCAACAAATGTCACTTGTTTAATGGTCTTTCATCTTTTCAAGTCTTTTTTTTTTTTTACCCATGAATGCCTTTCAAGTTAATTACTCTTACATGACAATGAAGGCTTCACACTTACTGTGAGAGCACTTACTAGTCTCCTGAGGGGAGTTTTACAACTTTGTGCTGATTCATTAATACATATGAAACAGATAAATGGACAATTGGGACATTTACCTATAACTATTAACTATATATACAGAATAATTAAGTTCAGCTGTAGTTACTCACAGTAAATTATTTCGATAACTTTTGTTCAATTCATGTAAGTAGTGTAACTTTTTTCTCAAGCTTTATCACAGACAACATGAAATCAGAATTGACCCTGGTTTACTTATTTATTTTTAAATAGCTCCTGGTATTATTATGCATGAATCATCAGTGCAAATGTTTTCCTAATGTCTACTGTAACAACTTTCTGTGCCTTTGGAATATTAAGCAACAATAGATATACAGTAATTGTAATGGTTATGTTTGTGTTTCCTTTAGGGTAAATTTACACTACAACTATGTAGTAAAAACGGAAAAGTTTTTCCTTTGTGTTTTTCACATACAGGCGACAACGTTGTCAAAACGATCCCCATTCACACAGATCCGTGAAAACAACTAAAAACGCTGTATTCTGCTGTCAGGCCAGTAGTTGGCGATGTCACTTTGTAAATAAACACTACGCGCCTATAGACTGAACATGTATTACGCATGCGCGTTCCAATTCACGCTTTTGTAATTTACACCGGGATGGTAACATTATAGTTTTCAAAACACTTTAAAACACGTTTTCAAAAGTTTGCGTTTTCACTATCCAGGGAGGATAATAATTGTTGTTGTTGTTGTTATTATTATTGTCATGTTTATATATATATATATATATATATATATATATCATGACAACTCTTGGAAGATTGTTAGCATGGTAATGGATATGACAATGTTAAAGTGCCACTATTGTGGATTTTTGAAAATGACCTTTCATGTAGTGTGTAACATAGCTCTAAGTGAATGAAAACATCCTGCAAAGTTTTAAATCTGAAAGTGCACCGTATATAAAGTTATTGTCTCTCAAAAGTAAGAGTCGACTCTGAGTCAATTAAACGAGTCGTTTGTAAAACGAACCCTAAGCCGTATCGTTGTGACGTAACAACAAAACATTAACATATTGCCTGCCCACTTAAGACGTGCAGACACGCAGACGCCAGGGAAAATTCATTTTTTCAACAATACCACAGCAGTACAATCTTTTGTTGTGTTCCCATCATTTACTGACGACTGCTTCTTAATTTAACGCAGGATTCACAAAACGCTTGGTCTTAAAATATGGATCAATGCCCAGTTTATTTGGACCAGCTTGCTCCTCTGAATCTCAACCTGTAAGTATGATTAACAATTGATGTTTATATTTTCTAGCGATTGTTCAAAATTCATAGTTTTGTATGTTATGTTGTGTAACGTACACCCTAGTCTGTCTCCTGCTAACCAGCTAACTCACGTTTCTGTAGTTCTGCTATTCAGATGTGGGTCCAACTTTTGTTTACAAAGTGTAATGCATTATCAGCTATTCACGTTTGTGCTCGGCTAATGTGAGAGTTTACAACATACAAAAAAAAAAAACAGTTTTTTTCCTCTGCGTTTTTATTATTACAGTAGTATGGAGCTCTATCTGTATTGTAACAGGATGTTAAGATGCTAGTTCGCGCTAACTAGTTGAAGTATTCTCTCTGTAAACAGTAAACACTCATTGTAATGTCAAACAATGATATATATATATTTCTATGACAAAAAGTCTGTACACATCTGGCCTAAATGTTTATCTTATGTTTAGAGGTTTTCAGCTTCGCTTGGCGTTCTGATACAGTTCCCACAGGTGCACCTACATTAAAGTATAACAGTGACGTTGCTATCACGTCTTATAAATAAATAACTAAGGTGACACTTACCATAGAGAAACGTCGTACTCCAATCGTGATTGAGAATCAGTTTCTGGTTGCTCGACTACTTCAGACGTTTCATTGTCGGACTCGAACTGATACGATAAAATAGATGCTATCTTTTCTGTCCATACATTGTTGTGAATTGATAGCTGTCATTCAGTTATAGCAATGGGCACACGGTGCGCGCAGTAGACCAATCACAAAGGATTGGGCCATCTGACCAATCAGAGCAGTGTAGGCTCACGGAAAGGAGGGGTTTAGAGAGACTGAGTCTCTGAACTGCTTCAAACTAATCGTTTACAAAAGATTGAAAACTCAAGTGAAATTAAATGTATATTATGAGAAAACGAAAGTGTTTTTTGACCTTCCGTGCATGTAAACATGTTGTAGGAGACTCCCAAAACAATATTTAAAAAAGGCATAATAGGGGCACTTTAACAGCAACTTGCTACTGCCAATACATAAGCCGATATGCTGCTGCAAGTAAGACATAGTGCTGCTACACAAATAGCATATATCAATTTCCCATAGCAGATCTATACAGGTGGAGCTGGGGAAGGTGGAGGGTTTCAGAGGAACTCTGAAGCGCGCTGCAAACTGCTGTAGTGAATGTAACCAGCCATTTAAATGTGTGAGCAACAAGCTAATTGGCTGCAGATGTAACATAAACCAATCAGCTTGTGCCAGCAGTTAACGTTGTAATTTTCCTCAGCTTGTGTTAAGACCCATCAGCCTGCGCCATCTAGAGTTTCATGACAGAACTATTATATATATGTATATATATATATATATATATATATATATATATATATTACACAGTTTTGTTCTCATTCTTTCTCCTGTGTTAACTGCTGTTTACTGTAACAAATCACTGTATAATGCTTTTTAAAAGTATATATTTCAATATATATGTTGTTCTGTAAATGTTATTTTCTGTTAAAAACCAACAAACATTCAATTTTTAAAAAAAAATGCTATTGGTGTGATTTTTTGTTGTTGTTGTTGTTGTTATTTAATACCCACAGACATTTTTGCAGTGTCTTAAGTATCCAAATTCCACTGTACGTGTTTGGCTTTTCAGTGTGTGTGCGTGCGTGCGTGCGTGTATGCGTGTGTGGACACATGATGGAAACTGCAGGTGTTTTCTGGATCAGGTTGAGACAGATTGGCGAAGCAGCATGCTGCTATCTGGCAGGCGTTCAGCTTTACCTATGCTTAGCTTTCTAAGACCTTCGCTTTGAGAGCTTCAGAAGGTCCTCAGGTGCTCCTCACACCAAATCCTTCCTCCACATGTAAATCCTTCATATCCTATAAAGCGTAGAAGACAGCATACGGACAGTATTATGACATGCTCACCTGGACACTAGAGAAATGTTTATCTAAATGTACAGAATTTTCTCTCTTATGTCAAGACAGTCCTTATATAAAAGATGAGCTGTGCTGCAGCTGATGGCATTATTGCTCACTCCAATCATTCATAATTTATTTAAAAAATAGTTTGAACAGAATGAATGTGAATGAGGACTGGGCCTGCAACATCCCAAAATACAAACAAAGCACCATAATACTATAAGAAGTCATACACTACACACACAAGAAAAAAAAAAAAAAACTAAATAAAAATTATTGGAGTACATTTTACAAGAAGATACTATTTCTGTCTTTTTACTTCAAAATTTAATGTTTTATTCAATTTGTTACTTGTAATTATTTGTGAAATTTACTAGCAATTTCTAAGTGAAAATTGTTTCAAAGTATGTTTTTTTTATGTTTTTATTATAATTTTGTTGCCCAACAGTCTCAGTCCTCGTTCACTTTCATTATATGCAAATGAGCAGACAGAACATTCTTTACCTTTTGTGTCTTATCGATGAAGAAAGACACTTAAAGGAACTATTCCTTTAAGTGGTAAAATATATATAATGTATTTATTAGACTGAAGTAATAAATCTCTATCAATCTCATCATCCTGATTGGATGTAGAAAAAAAAATCATTTGAGAAACTATGCTGTCAAGATGTAAAATCCGAGGTATTTTGGTAAACAAAGGTCAGCTCATTGCCATGCCAATTGGCATGATGGTCACATTAGTGGACACATCCTGCCAAAACTGCCTCATTACCCATGATTCATAACTGTGCTTAAACAAATAGAGTTGCCGTCCCTCCTTTCATCTTTAATTTCACAGACTCATTAGGTGGATCGCTGAGATCCACACAGTGGACAGATAAGGCCACCACCTGCGGCGCAGACCCTCGACTGAGCCCCGAACAACACACACACACACACACACACACACACACTCACTGCGCCTCCAGCACCCTGCCCAGCCAAACACCATCAGAAGTCAGATCAGATGCCACTGATGCAGTGCCAGGCTGCATGAACAACCACAGGATGCCGGTGTCTCTCGTCCTTCGTGTGTGTTTTCACCCAGGGAGCAGCTGGAACAGCACTGGGCAGGCCAGAGGTATTAAACCTGAGCCGCTTGGCAAGGAAGCTCTCTGTATGATGTCGCTCCGATTGGAAAGAGCGACAGACAGTCAGACAGACAGGGGAACTAGTTACATGTCACCCAAGGTATTAGACATGGATACAGAGTAAACACAAACAGAAAACTAACATGAGTTATTAGCAAAAGAAGAGAGTTGAAGTTTTAGGTTCGATATGAATTCTGCATCATATTCTGTTGTCACTCAACACACATCTAGATTTCTGTCAGCTATGAATCAATGCAACATATTAGAACACCTCTACAGTGTAAAGGCAGTTATAGATACAACATAGAAAAGACCAATCACAATTCAGTATGCAAATGAATCCAAGAATGAAGACCAATCAGAATTTATTATGCAAATATTATGATGGAATTTTCACTGAGTTAGATTTTGAATGGCAATCATGATTTACAATTAAATTGAAGGTTTTCAAACTTTAAATTTCATTAAAAAAATAACAGTTAAATAAAATGAAAAACAAATACACAGCAAAAAACCTCAGTATTTTTGTCTTGTTTTCCAGTACAAATATCTAAACTCTTAAATCAAGATACATTTACCTGAGAAGCAAAATGACACAAGATATTAAGTCTTGTTTTATGATAAATGTATCAAAATTAAATACGTTTTTGCTTACAACGACTAAAATTATCTGCCGATTCACCTTATTTTTTAACACAAGAGCTGGTGCGGGCATTTCTAAATTGAATATGTCTGGTTTCCGGTGTCACCCGCTTCCAGTTATTTTTAACTGTGCAAAACAGCTTGTTATGCTGCTTGATATTACAAACTGGTATTTCATATTATTTTAGTGTATTGTCATAATTATAACCACACACTGCTTTGACACCCTTTACTGCACTTTGTCATTCTTCTAGTTATTTACCAATAGCAGCTAATGAATCAGAAGTCTTGCACATTCACAGAAAATAGCTTACTTCACGTTGTAAAATACAGTGGATCAGGTCAGAAAACTAAACTTTGAATTAAGTTTATACTGTATGTCTTATCCCTTTGGCAGATTTTTTTTTTTTTTTTTTTCTTCTTATTTTAAGAAATATTTTTTTTAAGAAGTTCAACATGTAGATTTTGAGGTTTAAAACAAACTGAATGACTGAGGCACACCAGCACAGCACTGCCTTACTAACACTGCAATACATGATTAAACAGTATATGCAAAAAACAAAAAAAGAAAATGTGGCTTTTTGCATGTTTCAGAAGTGTTTCTTATTATTCTCACAATAGTTTACACATTTTATATTTTTAATAGAAACTCTTTAATGCATTTCTGTGGGTGTTTGAACAATGATCAGTGTGTGTGTGTGTGTGTGTGTGTGTGTGTGTGTGTGTGTGTGTGTGGTTCAGGTAAACCCTACATTATAGGGACAAAATGTTCCCACAAAGATGGCTATATCCAAAATCCTTGTCCTTTTAGGGACATTTTTTGGTCCTCATAAGGAAAACAGTTTATAAATTATATACAGTGATGTTTTTTTGAAAAAGTAAAAATGCAGAAAGTTTTCTGCGATGGGTAGGTTTAGGGTTAGGGGATAGACATCTGCAGTATAGAAACCATTATGTCTCTAGAAAGTCCCCATAAAACGAGCGTGTGTTTGAGCATGCATATGTGTGTGTGTGTGTGTGTGTACCTGATATTCTCTACATTATGGGGACCCAATGTAGACCAAATGTCCCCACAAATGTAGTAATAACAGTAATGTTTGACCTTGTGAGTACATTTTTGGTCCATTTGAGAAAAACAGCTTATAAATCATATGAAATTGATTTTTAGTTTTTTGAAAATGTAAAAATGCAGAAAGTTTTCACTGATGGGTAGGATTGGGGTTAGGGGTAGGATTAAGGGATAGAATATATAATTTGTACAGTATAAAAATCACTATGTCTATGGAAAGTCCCCATAAAACTTGTGTGTGTGTGTGTGTGTGTGTATGTGTGTGTCTGAAGAGGCTGTTACTACTGAAGCAGCAGCAGGGGAAGCCATTATCTCTGTAATCTACTGATGATTAAAATTAGCACTGCTGATCCCCTCAAGGCTGTGGTGTGATGTGTTTTAGACCCTTTGACTGCACTCCTCACACTTGCGCCACTTAGCAGCTGAAGCTAATGGTCGTCACCATTTTGTTTTTAAATGACTCGTCATGCCCAATAATCTGACAGTAATTAACAAACACCACAAAGTATCAAGGGGAGCTGAGGGTGTCTTAATTTAACACCACTTACTGCTCTACACAATAGAAATCTATCTGTTACACACTTGTCCTTACACAAAAGGGAACTTAAAGAACTAAATAATTTTTATAGATAATATTACTCAAGTGTGATTGTGTTGTGGACTAAATATGCATGTCTAATTGTAATCCTATTAAAACCATTAAATTTTTATTTCAAAAATGCCAAAGTGTTACATGCTATATGTAGATGTCAGACACAAAGAACAAATTTAAAGATGAAGAGTGTAGTTTCTGCTCCAGTAGTCTTACTGAGCGGCCTGTAAACATAATGACAGGTTCCTGTACACAATTCCACCTCTGCCATTGGTCGGCCAGGCTGACAGCCCCGCCCCAACTATCCCCATTGGTTAAGTGAGTGTTGCTGTATTGGGCTGGTCATGATGAGTCACACTTTTTGGGGACATTGCCCTTATGATTGCTGTGGACGCTAAGTTAATGACACAATTCACCTTTAATTAAACTTTGCAGTCCTTCTGGGTTTTTCGAATATAGAGTCATTGTTACGACTGTGCTTGTTATTTTGTCATTATATCAATATCGATATCTGGTCCCACTTTATATTAGGTGGCCTTAACTACTATGTCAATAGCAGCAAATGTCTATCCATCTATCTATCTATCTATCTATATACACACACACCCACACCCACAAACACAAACACCAATAAATGCTAGTTTAAAATAACACAGGGCCATGAAAACATTTTTTTTTGTTTTTTTTGTAAAACACTCATTTATTAATAAATGTATTGATTATTAAACCAACCACATTGTACATTATTAAATAAAACACAGACTATTATGTAGCACATAACAACTAAAGATCTTTAATCTATGTAAAATCATTTTACACAGGCAATTCAAAACCTAATCCAATCAATACAAACAATGTTTTAAACGCTGCCCATTACGCCAATTTAAAAATGTCCAACAGACAATCAATTTACATTTTTTTAGGAATCAAATGCTTACCTAATCTAAACTACACAAAATGGAGCTGCATTCTATCGATTAGATTTCAGATTAGGACAATGAACTGTGCTTCAGTGACTTCAATAGACAGCGGCCCTTTCCTCTCGTATACGTGTGTGTGTGTGTGTGTGTGTGTGTGTGTGTGTGAGAGAGAGAGAGAGAGAGAGAGAGAGATGATAAAACTCGAAACAAAATAAACATAATTTAAATAATAATAATAATAATAATTACAATTTCCATTAGCTTTTCATGAGTAGAAGGTAATGTAAACTCACACATACACATACAGTTTGTCTCTTTTCTAGTATTTAGTAATATATATATATATATATATATATTCACATAAAAAAAAAAAAAAAGTTTAAATATGTTTTACAGATGTTCATCTTCTAAAGATAATGGACAGTCGTTGTGCTGCTCTGTTTTCTGAGCACCCTGAGACTGATTCCAAATGCATGGTTACATTTTCACCCGTCCCTTTTCAGAGAGCTCTCATGGCTCGAGATCGATTGAGTCACCTTGGTTAGCTATTTGTAGGCCGTTGCCTGTGGAAGTGTCAGTGTTTTTGTGTGCGTGTGTGTGTGGGTCGAGGGGCGGGTGGGGGTTTCACAGGGATGGACATTAGTTCCACAGTCCTGCTCTCCTCTCACCTTTAAGCTTGATCAAAGGCAACATTAGTTAAAGTCCATTATGCACATCCTACCAGTGAACAGAAGCGAGGATTCGTGGGACCAAGATATTAGCAGGCGGGAGAAAAAAATCCGTTGAAAGAAGAATATGTCATTTATGGGAAAATATTAAAGCCTACAGCCTGCTAGACAGCGTAAAGAAAAGAAAGATGAAAAAATTAGGCATTTCTAAAGTGTGTGATTTAAGTGGCACCTTAGGAGAGTCTTCAGTGTGTGTGTGTGTGTGTGTGTGTGTGTGTGGTTTAACAGGTTTATTAAAAGCACTACGGCTGTCATTTATATACTCACAGTTTTGCATCATGGTGAAATGATGTTAGTGGCATTTTGAATATCACTTTTACTCCCAACGAGACGCTTAATTTGATCAGTTCTCTGAAGTGGGGTGCTTTGTTTGGATTATATTTCCATTCAAACATAGACGTTTGTTTATTTATTCAGCCGGTTATTAGCTTCACTCTTTTTCTTGCATTGAATTTGGTAGGAGCTGTGAATAAGCCCATACCACCGTACTGTATATTGTGTAGCTGAACATGAATTTATGTGCATATAATTCTCTACAATTCTCATTATATATATATATATATATAGGACAGTAGGGGAAATAATTATATAAAATATCAATATACAGTTGCTAATTCAAATATACTTATACAAATCTGCATATGTAAATTATGAATATATAGCTGCACATGCAGATATATAAATGTAATTCTGAATATATATATATTCAAATTAACAGATTTATAATCATGATTTTTAAATATGTATTTGGACAGATATTTAATTCTATATTTAAGGTTAATAAATACATAATAAAGATTTTATAAAACGATTTCCTGTTTGAGTATTTAGCCACTGGCACGCCTGACTGACACACTCATGTTTGATACAATTCTACAGAGATTTAGATTTGAATAAACATAAATTATCAGACAATTATACACACTCCTCTTTGCCCTAACGTTTCATCCCTGACATTCATTACCATCCATTCATCACGAGGCCTCAGCGATTCATACCTGCATGTTTTCATTCGATTATCTTTTGTTTGAGAAATGTGTGTGTCCTGCATCTTGATTGAATAGAGGCTAATCTAATTTCTTAGTCATACTGCTGCTGAAAAGTGTATTTGTTTGAACGAGAACGACTTGAGCCGAGCGAACAATGGGAGACAAATTTATATGTTTTCTATGGTGACTACATAAGATTTATAGCGCAATTCATTTGAATAGATTAGCGATTTGAGTAATTCTGTAATTGAATGAGTCATGGCTCAAAGAAAAGATACGCTGTTTTCCTTGCACGATTAAAGTAATTAGATTAAACACAACAAAAGTCTGTTTAAAAATAGAAGAAAGAAATATAGCATTGTTTGTTGCAATATGACACACACTGATATGAGGGAATATACGTTCCTAGCTAAGTTTGTTTCCTGGAATGTGTGGAAAAGATTTCAGACTAATTTATAATATTATTAAATGTTGAAAATCAGCTCCTTTTTTTTTTTTAACGTTAATTAAAAATGCAACATGTTATAGTGTTATTACGGATTAATTCTAATGGTTATATTTTCTCTGTAATGCTTTACAGCATGCAATTGATTTTTAGAACATGATTAAATTTAGATTCTTAGAACTTAAATTAATGCAGTTAATGCAGTTAACAATACGAATTAAAAAGTACTTTAACAGCACAATGAAGAGGCTCTGGAAGTCCTTTAAAGCAGCCCTCACACATGCCCTGTGTTTACAGAAACAGACAACAACCCAGACCGGTCACTGACTCCAGACGTCTGTCAAGTGGAAGCACTGCGCCTCCTAAAGCCCAGAGGAGGAAGTGCACGTCCACCCCTCCTCCGACAGCAGAGCAATTTCCAAATCTCCACCTCTCCACTCGCTCCTAACTCTGAGATCTCCTCTCATCTCGCTCCGCCGTGCCTCCTCTTAGCGCGTATGATCCATTTTCTCATGGCCGGGCCGATTTGAGAAGTTGCTCGCTCAGAGGAAGCGAGCAGTCAATCAATGCCACCGAAATAGCAGAGCTCCATTAGCAGCCGGTAACAGTAGCTGCGCCCTTGCGCAAGGGACTCCGACATGGCGACTCGAGTCTCTGGCCTGTCTTGCTCTTTTGCCTCTTTTCCATAGTTTGTCACAGTTGCGGCCCGTCCTACCTAAAGTCAAGCGTGCGCTTACCTTTCTGTGTTTCTGTCTTGTCCTGTCCCAAGGGTGTCACTTACCCGCACTGTGACGTTTCCCCCTCGTTCCTCGCTGTTTAACGGGTGTCTGTGCCTCTCAAGTCTGCGGCGCTGACCGCCCCCCTTCCACTCCCTCGTTCTTTGTTTTGATGAAACCCAATACCTCAAAGCATCTTTTGTTTTACAAGAGGGGACGAAAAGGGTTTTCAGAGTAAGTTCGAGAGCACCCCGGGTTCCCCACCTGGCATACATGCCTCTCTCTCAACCGTGGATTATTACAAGCAACATCTGCTCTGGGGTCGATGATCACTGTCAGCTGGCACCGCCAGATACGACACGTGGACCATCCCGGCTTCCTCTTGCTCCGTTTGATGTGCGCGTTACCCGTCTGAGTTCGGACGCTAGGCCTGGCAAGAGGCCACCATCTGACTGCATGAACCCAGAGCGCAGATTTACTGTAAAAGCGCTCAGATCTGCACCGCAGGGGCCAGTTGTTAAATGAGCAACATGTATTGTATTGTTACATCGCTAAATGCAAGAGTGGAGATGAGAACATTCCCAAGTACGTGATTCCCCGCGGCTTAAAGCCAAAGATTCGGCAGACATGCCGAGTGTTTAATGTGCACCTGGCACCAAACATCCAGCAGCCTCTCGGTTGGCCGCACATGTGGCAGAGCTACAGAAACGCCCAAAAGCTTTCCAAAAGCACTGCTCAGAGAAAAGCTTTGAAATATTAGAGGTAAGAAGCATCCGCATGTTTCTCAAAGCAGAAGCTGTACCTACTGGCGTCAAACTCGTTGAAGAAAACGGAGAGTTCTGCCTCTAAACTTTGATTGGATGAACTGCATTCGAAGCTGAGTTTAAATCTATACTCATTCTCTCAGTTCCACAGACAAGGCTTAAGTCTAGTCCCAGACTAAAATGCATGTTTGAGCTGTTTTAACTGAAAGTAACATGCATTGACATATCTTAAAATATGTCACTGCCATTGTTTTGTCTCGATGCACATCAGTAATGTTTTAAAAGCTACTTAAATGTCCTAATTGAAGTAAGGCCTAATCCTGGCTTAATCTAAGCCCTGCATGTGAAACCAGGCCATTATATGCTATATTAATATTAAAGTTGCAACAGTAAAGGCCTGTTCACACCTAGAGAGTAACAGATTCTACACCACAACTATAGAGCAAAAATATCGCTGGAATTACAATGAAAAAACTGATGAAAATTTCCACATTTCAAAAACAAATTATGATGTTATTATTAAAATGAATACATTTAATGAATGTTATACATTTATTGAACATAAAGCTGCTGATTTCAAGCTTATTACATTTATTGGTGTTGTTATTGTTTGCTAAAACTAAAACTATTAAACACTGTTTTTTTGTTAACTGAAACTAAAATATAAATACTTATGGAAGCTTGTTTCCACCATTAAATAAAAAATAAAAAAGGTAATTGCGACTTTTTATCTCACAATTCTGACTTTTTTTTCTCAGAATTGCGAGATAAAAAGTCAGAATTGCGAGTTATAAAGTCAAAATTGCGTGATATAAAGTCAAAATTGCGTGATATAAAGTCAGAATTGTGAGTTATAAAGTCAGAATGTTTACATTTACATTACAAGATAATTTTAAGTTAAATGTACTCAAACATTTAAAGAACAATTAAAATGTATGAGTAAAAAATAAAAATCTGCCAGTTCTGCTTACTTTGAATTTCTTAACTTAAAAATTTTGAGGCAACTGATAGCCTCAAATTTTTTGAGTTTTGCCAACTTATTCGGGTTTACAGTGCTGTGTGTTATAATGTCCAATTGCGAGGAGGAAAAGATTGACGTTTTTTCTCAGAATTGGAATTATATCTCACAATTCTGACTTTATAACTTGCAACTGCATGTTATTCATAAGAATTGTGAGATATAAACTCACAATTCTGAGAAAAAAAGAAGAAAAAAGTCAGAATTGCGAGTTTATATCATGCAATTCTGATTTTCTGATTTCTCTGATTTTATATCTCGCAATTCTGAGAAAAAGAGATAAAAAGTCGCAATTACCTTTTTTATTTTTTATTTAGGGGGCAAACAAGCTTAAATACTCGGCGAAAAATTTAAACTTAAAAAAATGAAAATTAGAAATTTTGCCTTGGCAGCTAACTGAAAATAAGTAGAAATAAAACTGAAATAAACATAAATTAAAGATAAATAGAAATATTAAAAACACACACACACACACACACAAAAAAAAAACATAAATATGACAAGCAGATAAATTTGCTAAAAATTTAAATTATAACAAAAGCTGAAAATATAAAAATAAAAACTGATTAAAAATAGTGATAATACTATAATGCTAGCACTTTATTTTACAGTCCTGTACCCATGTACATACTATGTGCTTTATGGTAACACTTTAATATAGGGAACACATATAAACTATTAACTATGACTTTTCCATCAATAAACTCCTAATTTACTGCTTATTAATAGTTAGTAAAGTAGTTGTTAAGTTTAGGTATTGGGTAGGATTAAGAATGTAGAATAAGGTCATGCAGAATAAGGCATTAATATGTGCTTAATAAGTACTAATAAATAAGCAACATTCTAGTAATATGCATGCTAATAAGCAACTAGTTAAAAGACCCTAAAGTAAAGTGTTAACTACTTTATTACAGTAATTACAATAACTGGGTAATAACTAGGTAATAACCCTGAACCTACCCCTAAACTTAAACTTAACCCCTGTAGTTACCCTATATTACCCAGTATTTTCTTAGGTAAGTACACCGTTAATACACGTAATGTAAAATAAAATGCAACCACTATAATAGTATATAAATATTACTAAAATGACACTGACACTTATTAAAAGGGTAGTTTTGAATGAAGTCAACAAAAAATGCAGATAAATGCACAATGACGACTGCACATTGTTTGAATTCTGTATGAATTTACCAAATTGTGACTGCATCATTTGTATTTGATCTTTGATTGTGAAGTAAATGCAGAAGACATGAAAACTTCTAGGGGTTACGAAAAGGTCATGAGCCTCAGACTGTGTGATGCTTCTGTCTGGACGTCTCAATCCCTGTACCAGTTTTTTTTTTTTTAACCTGAGCCGCTGCACCACATGTTGTCACTCTTCAAAACCAGACGTAATCTCTGTTCAGAGCAGGGCCTCGGTTTCCCAGTGCTCTCTCCATCTCTCTCTCTCTCTATCTCCCTCCCCTGCCGGGCCATGAGAGATCATGGCATGCTGTATTGCTGTGTCAGGTGTTATTAGGCTGTGCGGGGTGGCGGCTCCATCACTCTGATGCTCGTGTCCACTCCAGGGCGGATGAGGGCCAATTGCTTACACTCGCTACAGTGACAGAGCGGGGGGTGATTGGCAGCAACATGCTCCTGTCTGGGACGGGAGGGCAAACCCTCTGCTGAGGCATTTTTCCAGCGGCCTGCAGAGAAGAGCTGCGCGCACAAGCACACGCATGCACACAAACACACAAGCATGTTTGCAATAATGCTGAATGATGATCTACAGGATCAAAATCCTCTAGATATTACAAATGATATAGTATAGCAACTTGGTGAATTCATACAGAATTAAAACAATGAGCGTTCATCACTTTGCATTTATCTGTATTTTATGTTGATGTTATTCAAACTATACAAGTGTCAGTGTTATTTTATTATTATTATTGTTATTATTATTTATATACTATTATAGTATTATTACCATTTAAAAAATATTTTCAGTTTTTATTTTAATTTAAGTTTTAGTCATTTTGATGTGCTTTTAATTTTATTCATTTTTTATGCATCTCAGTGTTATTTTAATATTATTTATATACTATTATAGTATTATTACTGTTTTTAATTAATTTTTATTTTATATTTTCAGTTTTAATTTTAAAGGATTAGTTCACTTTCAAATGAAAATTAGCCCAAGCTTTACTCAGCCTCAAGCCATCCTAGGTGTATATGACTCTCTTCTTTCTGATGAACACAATCGGAGAAATATTAATAAATATCCTGACGCATCCGAGATTTATAATGGCAGTAAGCGTTACCAAACGAGTATGAGCTGAAGAAAGTGTCTCCGCCCACATCCATCCATCATAAACATATTCCACACGGCTCCGGTGGGGTTAATAAAGGCCTTCTGAAGCGAAGCGATGCATTTGTGTAAAAAAATGTCTATATTTAACAAGTTATGAAGCAAAATATCCAGACCGCCTTCCGTATTCAAGTTACGATGAAAGTGTAAACTGATGTTGCGTCAGCTGAGCTTTTTCCATAAGTTGAATAAGGAAGGCGTAGGACGTAGCATAAGCTTTTTGAACTGCAAGAGTTTTACACTTTCTTCGTACGTTGAATACGTAATAATACAGTATTATTCATGTTTTATTTTATATTAATATTATAGTAATATTTTATTTTATATTTTCAGTTTGCATTTTAATTTTAATTAGTTTTAGTAAATTTGTCATGTTCTTCTGTGATTTTTATTATTATTATTTAAATATTTTAATTTGACTTCAGTGTCATTTTAGTATTATTTATCTACTGTAGCATTAACATTTTGAATTAGTTTTTATTTTATATTTTCAGTTTTCATTTTAATTTCAGTCTAAGTTTTAGTAATTTTGATGTACTTGTGTCATTTAGTTTTTGTGTTTTTAAAAATATTTCTATTTTTGATCTTGTCCATATTCAAAGTCTACAGTATAGCACAAAATTTAGTAAATTCAATATAATGTGACAGTAGCTCAGATGTTTTCAAAATAGGGTAAAGATACTTTTCCAAACAAGTAGCTGTGTAGCAAAATGCTACATTAGTTTTCTATAGCAGAATATTAGGTTGTTTTGTCATTGTATTTTGTGGAAATTTATCTCCAAATGTTGTCACTAGGGATGCACCGATACCATTTTTTAAGGACCGAGTACGAGTACCGATACATTTTTTCTAGTACTTGCCGGTACCGATACTAATGCCTATACATTTATTAATTCCTCTCTCTCTCTCTCTCTTTTTTTTTTTTTTTTTGAGACTAATGAATGTAGGACAGCTTCGTTATTATTACTCTAATGAAAAAAGTAATAATTTTTATGTGCTTGTCACAAACTTGAAGAACAAAAATTTCACAGTGTCCAATAACCTTCAAAGGGCATAATTACCAATATATATAATTGTTGTTATATAAAAAGAAATTTACAAACAAATTACAAACAATACAACAAATACTATTGAGATAAAAATTAAATAAACTTGTTATTCAGATACAGTAGGTTTATTTACCATGTATACATTTATTTAACATATTTTGTTGTTTTATTAACAGTAATGACAAATATAGGCTACGGTCCCTTTAAGACCGAATCCATGGATACTGACACATATCCTGTTTTTACCCAAATGTTTACGTCAACTTAAGCCATAACCGACTGTATTTACGTGAGATACTCCACACGATGGACATTTTGACAACTATGTGTGCATCTGATCGCGCTCTGTCTGAGAGAACTGGGATCGCGCGCAAGAAAGAGAAATAGAGAGCGCGCGCGAGAGGGAGCGCTTCTGGTCTGTGTCATTCAGCGCGATTCCGCGTATCCCGCCTTTACTAATCGATAACGAATTGTGATTGAAAGCATGCAGTTCGCAATGTGTGGGTTGTCATCATTAATTTTGAAGTATTTCCACACCTCTGAGGCTGACATTGTTTCTGCTGCTGCCGTCGGTGTCTCTGTGCACGAGAAATTCTGTCAGTTACGTCACGTAAGGTATCGGTCTTTGGTATCGGTGGTATTTTTACGAGTACGAGTACAAGTACATGAGCTTGGTATCGGTGCATCCCTAGTTGTCACACTACTTGAAATCGTTCAGTCACTCAAAAACTGTCATTGTTTTGTGCCAGAAAAATGTACCTCCGGTTCTTAATTTAAAGAGATACTTTAAATTAAGTATCATTAGCTACTTTATTTCAGTAGCTTTCAGTTTAGGTAAGTACTTTTTTAAAAGAGCAGCTTGACTGTAGTCGAAATACTTTTTGATTAGAAATTATGATTAGAGACACTGCTAACTGGAGCTTTAGTTGCAACTGAATATAGTGACCCACCATTTTCTTATGCGTTTCGCCAGTTGCTCAAGCAGAACAGTTTTGCATGCAGAGGTTGCATTTGAAGTGAAACATAATTCAGCTAATCAATTCAATTGATTTTCCTCAGACAACTATTGATTACTTATTTTCTGAAGCAATCATTTCTATTAAACTCCTCATCAGTCACTAAAAATGCATATGCCATTTTAAATTTTCCTTTAGACAAATGAACCCTAGCATAGCAATTAAAACGAGCCAGTTAAAATGATTGGCAATGATAATAGACTGCTTTGCAGATCAATGAACCAATAATATTTGCATATGCTATATTAGTGAATACTGAAGACGTTTAGATTTTAAGCCCAATCACAGGCTACACACCTTCTCTGAAAAACATTTCAGAACAAAAAAATGGGAAATTCAGTTTGATATAAACCCTGCATGTGTTATAAACAAGGGGTGTTTCATATAAACCTAGATATGCAGCAGGTTTCTCTGAATTAACTGCCAGCTTCAATCTCAGTATCTTTGCCTTGAGGAGAGAATGTGTTGGAGTCTGTGTTAAGATGTACTGATACTCCATCACAGAATAATTCTGTTAAAATAATGATCTTTCTTTGGGCTATGGGCCCTCAGGAGCTGTTCTGCACTGAAAGCTACACTCATAAAGCCTTCATTTTTACAATTGGATATTGGAGAACGGATTTTTCCTCAGTGTGAACATATAAGCCTTCTCCATGACAGGTTAGGGTCTGTTTGAGAGCGTGCCACATTACAGAGCTTACATTGTTTGGCGCTCATAACTCCATTAGGTTTTGAAAGCACACAGTGTTACCACGAGGTAAAGGTGTGCAGTGGCCCTGTGAAAAGATGAGAGGACCAACCTCAACACGGATAAAACCCCAATCAGAAAGTTCCTGCAGTTATCTGTAATAAAGCAGAAGTTCTGATGCAGTTATGATTTGAAGGGATAGTTCACCCAAAGATGAATATTCTGCTTTTTTTTTTTCATTCTCATGTTACTCCAAACCTGCATGCTGTTATTTTTCTCCTCAGGAGAACACAACGAACACTTATTTCTCCTGATACATTCAACAGCATCGCATAATGAAAACAGAGGCTGTTCACTGCAGAGCCAGTGGGTGGAGCTTAATGTAATGGGTGGAGATTGATGTAATGGGTGGAGCTCAACCCATTAGATCCACAGAGATGGAGCTGAACTAGGTCAAGCTGTTTATTAGTACTTATAAAGTACATATTAATGCCTTATTCTTCATGATCATATTCTACATCCCTTAACCCTACCCAGTACCTAAACTTAACAACTACCTTATTAACTATTAATAAGCAATTATTAATTAAGAGTTTATTGAAGCAAAAGTCATAGTTAATAGTCAGTTAATAGTGAGAATTGGACCCAAATTTAAAGTGTGACCAAAAATTTCGGGAACACTTTATTTTAGGGTCTTTTAACTAGTTGCTTATTAGCATGCATATTACTAGAATTTTGGCTATTTATTAGTGCTTATAAAGCACACATTAATTCCTTATTCTGCATGACCTTATTCTACATTCTTAATCCTACCCAATACCTAAACTTAACAACTACTTTATTAACTATTAATAAGCAGTAAATTAGTAGTTTATTGAGGGAAAAGTCGTAGTTAATAGTTTATATGTGTTCCCTATACTAAAGTGTTACCAAAAATTCTAAATAATAATTGCATTGTATTCCACTGGTGTATAGGAACGTTGGCTTTTTCTCAATACTGAAACTTGATTTGATACCGTTGATCCCACCAATAGATTCTGACCACATGTAATACATTTTACATAACACATATTTTCACTATATCAAAATAAGATGACATACTTGCATTTCCCCTCACTTGAGACAAAACAATGTTTGAATTGCTTGTTAACTTTGGTTGCACTTTATTTTAATAGTTCATTTTAGACATTCTACTAACCATAAGTTAGTCCGTTCTAACTATACGTAACTTTGCAACTACATATAAACTAACTCTTATTAATATGTAACTTCATGTCAACTAACTCTCATTAGAGCATTAGAGTATTAGATACCACCCAGACTGTTAGGTTAAGGTTAGGGTTAGTAGAATAAGTTGACATGTACTTGCAAAGTTACTTATAGTCAGTAGAATGTCTGTTGGGGAGCATCAAAATAAAGTGTTAGCAGATACTAAGCAGTCTACTACTCTCATGACAGGTAGTTGACATGTAGTTGCAAAGTTACTTATTCTCAGTAGAAAATCTATAGTGAACCATCTAAATAAATTGTTACCTTGCTTTTTACAACCCGAATTCCTGAAAATTTTTGACGTTTTTTTAAATTTGAATAAAATGAAAACTAAAAGACTTTCAAATCACATGAGGCAATGTTTTATTCACAACAGAACATAGATAACATAACAAATGTTTAAAATGAGAAATTTTACAATTTTATGCACAAAATGTGCTAATTTCAAATTTGATGCCTGCTACAGGTCTCAAAATAGTTGGGACGGGGGCATGTTTACCATGGTGTAGCATCTCCTCTTCTTTTCAAAACAGTTTGAAGACGTCTGGGCATCGAGGTAATAAGTTTCTGGAGTTTTGGTGTTGGAATTTGGTGCCATTCTTGCCTGATATAGGTTTCCAGCTGCTGAAGAGTTCGTGGTTTGATTTGAACTTAATCGAGTTCGATTAAGAATGTCAAATTTGGACTCGTCTGACCATAGAACACTTTTCCACTTTAAAACAGTCCATTTTAAATGAGCCTTGGCCCACAGGACACGACGGCACTTCTGGACCATGTTCACATATGGCTTCCTTTTTGCATGATAGAGCTTTAGTTGGCATCTGCAGATGGCACAGCGGATTGTGTTTACCGACAGTGGTTTCTGAAAGTATTCCTGGGCCCATTTAGTAATGTCATTGACACAATCATGCTGATGAGTGATGCAGTGTCGTCTGAGGGCCCGAAGACCACAGGCATCCAATAAAGGTCTTCGGCCTTGTCCCTTATGCACAGGGATTTCTCCAGTTTCTCTGAATCTTTTGATGATGTCATGCACTGTAGATGATGAGATTTGCAAAGCCTTTGCAATTTGACGTTGAGGAACATTGTTTTCCACAATCTTTTTCCACACTCTTTCACAGATTGGAGAGCCTCTGCCCATCTTTACTTCTGAGAGACTCTGCCTCACTAAGACATCACTTTTATAGCTAATCATGTTACAGACCTGATATCAATTAACTTAATTAGTTGCTAGATGTTCTACCAGCTGAATCTTTTCAAAATGTCTTGCTTTTTCAGCCATTTGTTGCCCCCGTGCCTATAGCAGGCATCAAATTTGAAATGAGCTCATTTTGTGTAAAATTTCTCCGTTTAAACATTTATGTTATCTATGCTCTATTGTGAATAAAATATTGGCTCGTGTGATTTGAAAGTCTTTTAGTTTTCATTTTATTCAAATTTAAAAAACGTCCCAACTTTTCCAGAATTTGGGTTGTATTACATGAGCAGCTAATGTGGTCGCTGACAAGAACAATAGCTTACATTTGTGATCAGAGCTTTACATGCAAGTGATTCCAGCAGCATGTTTATGAAGATCACTAACACTGCCAAATTCAGCAGGCCTGTCAACAGCACTGAAAAAGCTAAATAAAAGGTATGTTTGTTACTCGCTTGGATTCGAGATCACCTCCACGACCTCATTTGTACTCCAATAGCTCCGTCCTGGCTGGCTACTCGGGGAGAAAACGACTCGCGAGAAGCTGCAATCACACGATGGCTCAGGGGGCTTGAATAATCCAGAGCCTTGCAGTTTAGCACCAGCTCCTTATTTGGTTTGATGGGTGGCAGTTTGAGGCAGGTGATGATTTATAAATGGACTATCGGCTGGTGGGGCCCACAGGAATGGGGAGGACTTGGACAGGGATGGTGGGGAAAGTGCCAGGGTGCTTACTGGAGCTCGAGCCAGAGAGCCGAAGCACATTAGCACAGGCTGGAGCATCTGTGAGCCGAGCGGCGCTTTCCTCGCTGCAGGGCCATATGGAGCTGACAGGATGCTGAGCGCTAATTAATTTGACTGCAGAAGAAGATTCTCACAACAAAGAGAGATATAAAGTCCACCGCTCCTCTCCTCACACATGCATTGTGCTTGTTTGTCATTATTTATTCTCTCTGTCCATCTTTTTGATGCCGTCTACCTAATACATCAGAATATGGGGTCATGATGAATATGATTTTTTACCATTTAAACATAGATAAGAAAATCACACTTTCATGAATTTGGTGTGAGCATAATTACAGCGCAATCGCCCAGGATAGCTCCGCGAAAACTAGACAAGTGTCACAGATCTCAGTGAACAGCATGGCTGGGCGGTTTGACAGTGTATCTTGCAGGACAGAAGAAATTTTTCAGCCAGAAGATATTTTGCTATTGAGTTTATATATACTGCAATAGTTTATACTTTTCATTGGAAATGCACAGTATGTATATATATATATATATATATATATACACAGTGGGTACGGAAAGTATTCAGACCCCCTTAAATTTTTCACTCTTTGTTATATTGCAGCCATTTGCTAAAATCATTTAAGTTCATTTTTTTTTCCTCATTAATGTACACACAGCACCCCATATTGACAGAAAAACACAGAATTGTTGACATTTTTGCAGATTTATTAAAAAAGAAAAACTGAAATATCACATGGTCCTAAGTATTCAGACCCTTTGCTCAGTATTTAGTAGAAGCACCCTTTTGATCTAATACAGCCATGAGTCTTTTTGGGAAAGATGCAACAAGTTTTTCACACCTGGATTTCCTCTGGCATTCCTCCTTGCAGATCCTCTCCAGTTCTGTCAGGTTGAATGGTAAACGTTGGTGGACAGCCATTTTTAGGTCTCTCCAGAGATGCTCAATTGGGTTTAAGTCAGGGCTCTGGCTGGGCCATTCAAGAACAGTCACGGAGTTGTTGTGAAGCCACTCCTTTGTTATTTTAGCTGTGTGCTTAGGGTCATTGTCTTGTTGGAAGGTAAACCTTCGGCCCAGTCTGAGGTCCTGAGCACTCTGGAGAAGGTTTTCGTCCAGGATATCCCTGTACTTGGCCGCATTCATCTTTCTCTCAATTGCAACCAGTCGTCCTGTCCCTGCAGCTGAAAATCACCCCCACAGCATGATGCTGCCACCACCATGCTTCACTGTTGGGACTGTATTGGACAGGTGATGAGCAGTGCCTGGTTTTCTCCACACATACCGCTTAGAATTAAGGCCAAAAAGTTCTATCTTGGTCTCATCAGACCAGAGAATCTTATTTCTCACCATCTTGGAGTCCTTCAGGTGTTTTTTCATGTGTCTTGCACTGAGGAGAGGCTTCCGTCGGGCCACTCTGCCATAAAGCCCCGACTGGTGGAGGGCTGCAGTGATGGTTGACTTTCTACAACTTTCTCCCATCTCCCGACTGCATCTCTGGAGCTCAGCCACAGTGATCTTTGGGTTCTTCTTCACCTCTCTCACCAAGGCTCTTCTCCCCCGATAGCTCAGTTTGGCCGGACGGCCAGCTCTAGGAAGGGTTCTGGTCATCCCAAACGTCTTCCATTTAAGGATTATGGAGGCCACTGTGCTCTTAGGAACCTTAAGTGCAGCAGAAATTTTTTTGTAACCTTGGCCAGATCTGTGCCTTGCCACAATTCTGTCTCTGAACTCTTCAGGCAGTTCCTTTGACCTCATGATTCTCATTTGCTCTGACATGCACTGTGAGCTGTAAGGTCTTATATAGACAGGTGTGTGGCTTTCCTAATCAAGTCCAATCAGTATAATCAAACACAGCTGGACTCAAATGAAGGTGTAGAACCATCTCAAGGATGATCAGGAAAAATGGACAGCACCTGAGTTAAATATATGAGTGTCACAGCAAAGGGTCTGAATACTTAGGACCATGTGATATTTCAGTTTTTCTTTTTTTAATAAATCTGCAAAAATGTCAACAATTCTGTGTTTTTCTGTCAATATGGGGTGCTGTGTGTACATTAATGAGGAAGAAAAATGAACCTAAATGATTTTAGCAAATGGCTGCAATATAACAAAGAGTGAAAAATTTAAGGGGGTCTGAATACTTTCCATACCCACTGTATATATCAGGGCTGTGAATTTAACGCGTTAATTACATTTATTAAATACGGAAAAAAATAACACGTTAAAATTTTTAACGCACTTTCCCCACCCCCAGACCTACATAGGTCATCTGACATTTCATACAGTTGACTGATGATGAATATGATGCAGGGCAACAACTCACTGCGTGATATACTGGGCCGCATTAATGCACGGGCTTACCTGAGCTTAAGCCCAGGGCCCCGGGCTGAGGGAGGGCCCGATGATGCCGGGGGAAAAAAATTAAAGCATTTTATTTTGTGTTGACTGTCCCTTTAACATGGCTTTACTTTGAATACATGTGCGGGTGTTTCAAGTCTTGCGCATGAAGTGTAGGCTATCGCACACTGGACGTGTCACTTTCAGTTCAAAACAGCAGCCCAAAACCGTTAAATTTAAACCAAACATGCAAAACTTCGCTTCAAGAATAAACAAAAAGAAAAAGAAAAAGTGGCGTTGATGAGTCTGAAGTTAGGTGTTTAAACAAACGGAAAGAGAAAGCACGATCTATATTACAATAGCTCTCTAAATGAAGCATAGGCTATAACTTAGTCAAGCCACAGAAAGAAACACGTTTTGCAAAAAAAATGGACAATACACAATCTTCCTGTCTAGGGTGAAGTTAAGTACGTTAACAACGATTTGGAACAAATATAATGTAATTTAATGGAAAACTATGTGAGTGGGATTTTCAACTGGGCAATGCGGACAGACGCCAAAAGACGGAGTGGAATGGAAAAACGCGTTCTGTGTGAACGGCCTCATAAAAAACAATGTGTTCGAATTTTAAAGACGTGGTGCGGCGCTGCGCTTTTTGACCCATGTGCGACCCTTCACTCACAGAACCCTGCAAAATCTTCAGTAGCCTAACATTCTGTATGAAGTCCAAGGCTGCGTCTGAAAACTGGAAAATGCTGCCTTCGGAGGACACATTTCAAGGTAGGAAGGCATCAAGGCACGTCCAAATCCAATGTTAGCTTCGCTTCCTGTCTCCTGAGAGCCCTTTTTCTGATCGACTTTTGAAGGCAGCATAGATGTATCCTTTGCTGCCTTTGATATCCCACAATCCAAACGAAATGGCGAAAATGGACGAAATTGGCATCCGAAAGTTGAGTTTGCTGGTTAGTTTGTGTGTAAATGTACGTTTTTGACCAGCATTTTCCACTTGATGTTATTTCTAGCGAGAAATTACTAGTGTAGTTATTAAATATTTGTTTAGTTCTCAACAAAGCTCGCGCTATTTTGCGGTAGATCATTAAACTGTTACGCTGCCTCAGAAGTCTGTCTGAAATCAGTTTCGTGAGGTGCCTTCATGCACAAACGCTGCCTTATAAGTCATTGCCTGAGAAGGCAGTGAGGCAACAAGTCAGCTTCCTAGGTTTTCGGATGCAGCTCGAAAAAAAATACAAATCATTGCTTACAGTTTCTGAAAACGTTCAATGGGCATCTTTAGACTGAAAAAGCAGCACAGAAACCAAATCTGAAGCGGCATAAAATAACGAAAATGTGTATTTTATTTTAGACTTTTCCGACCAGTGTCGAAAACAGCGCCATCTTGTGGCGGGTAAAATTTACAGCAGCCATAAACCTGAGTGCGCAGCTCTGTTGTTTTATCCATTATAAAAGCCTGACGACGCTAAATGTGTTCAGTTTTCTGACAAAATAAATAACGAGCTAATAAGTGAAGCATTCACGACTGGAAAGAAAATGAGCTTCGTTTTTCGTTAATCACGTTTCTCTGAAAACAATACGCACATTTCGGGACAAAGCCGCTTAGAGATAACTTCATGAAGATAATCTACACAAAAATATTTCGTAAAAAAAAAAAAATCACGAAGCATCTACACAAGCACATCAGAGTGCAGTAATGTGCATCAGATTTTCTAAGTGCGTGAGCAAAAAAAGAGGCAGTCGATCAGTCAATTTGTACAGCATTAGATCGTTCCCACCAACTTCCCACCTAAGTTCTGTGGTTCTGGTGGATGAAGGGCACCCCCAAGAGGTAAAGCCCAGGGGCCCCTTATAGTCTTAATGCGGCCCTGGTGATATAGTCTTATAGAATGTAGTTAGAATGTCCATAAAATTAAAGATATGAAAGGCAAAAGGTGATCGATTTGAACCCTTGGAAGCATAAGACAACACCAGTAAGATCAGAACGTTCACTGTTAAATTCAAATGTGCTTTCGCGCCAGAGATGGACGCGCTCAGTGCTTTTCATATCACAACTATTCAGTGTTTTCAACCACATAAAGTTTTTTTCAGGTTTCAGACATTTAAATAGACATTAAATAGGCTACTTGCCAAAAATACATTTTGTTACATTTATGTTTCTGCCGGTTGGTGCCCACACTCCATAACGGAGCACGTACACGTAATATCTGAGCCAGAGTAGAGCCATGAGGACACTATATTTGAGGGTGCGTGAGTTTTGTGAAGAGATTCATTACATTGGTGCACTCTCGCGTTAATGTATTACATTGATGCGCACTCAACATGCGTCATTAAGAAATGCTATAGAAACTGCCTCCAGTGAATTATAAAAATGAAAAGAACGTCTCGTCTGAAAGCTGCAGTTGTTTTTTATTGGCTAAAATGAATGGAGAATTTCTCAGCACCTATATAGCCTATAGTTCATGATAGGCTATAGTTAATAAGTTTGTGAATATTTTGAATAAAAAAGGAAAAAACTAAATAAAAGTGATACTGTCATACAGTGCTATTGTGCCTGGTTGACGCGTCGCCCTCCACATTAATAATAAATGTGCACATATTGTGAATTAATTTAATAAACTTAGTAACCTAGCTTTACTTTCCATTTCAAATTTCCATATTGATAAAAAAATGTAAAAATCAAGATATAGTTCACCCAAAAATTAAAATTCAGTCATCATTTACTCAACCTCATGGTCCAAAAGTTTGTGTGATAAATTCTATGTTGAAATATTTCTTTCTGAATCTACTTTTTGCAACGTCTATTTGATGCTTTACACAATAATGACTTGACATTATCTTTTGGGGATTATCTTTTGGGGAAACTATCAGCTAAATTCATCATGACACTTGCACACATGCAAATTCTACCACAAAACATGAAATGATAGTAAAATGAGTTTGTACTAACAGAAATATGACAGCTCCTCGCAAGGAGGGCTGAACCCGCATGTCCCTGCAGTGTAAAATACGACTCCTGTGATGTTCGCTGGATGGCCTCTTTTTGAACACGATCTGCCTTATTAGTAGATGTTTGTCCCTTAACTTTAAAATTCCGGCTAATGACATGGGACTTAATTTAATACATCAGTCAGCTACAGATGAAAGGAACATAGTCATTAACACAGACTGATTAATGTTTGTCAGTGTCTGAGTTTTAGAGAATGAAAAAAACATATTCAGAGAAAACATATCAGCCTCTGTGAAAAGGGTCTACTGATGATAAAAACACAGAATGTCAGATGTTCATGTATCATCTTAAGATGAGTTTCCTTAATAAGATCATTGTGTTAATGATGTCTTAGACATGGTTTAAAGTTGCTACTACATCATAAGAACAGGTTGAAAATAAACATCTTGAAACACCAGGGGACAAACTCACTCTCTTCCTTCAGTACACAGAATAAATGCACTCGATGCTGTAATTCGGAGGTTCATAAGCACATTCAGAAGGCAAAAGTCTCTTCAATCAAGTTAGTGGCTTAGAGTCTTTAAAATCAATGAATTATGTAAATCACCCATGCAGTTATTTACAAAAAGCCTTTATCACTTTAATAGATGAAATGCATATTCAAAAATCATTTCTAAATATTAGAGAAGTTGATCAATTATGATTAATCATATTATTCATCAGGAGGTTTTATCTTAATAAGGGTCATATTGATTTTATTTGATTTGAATTCAATTTATAAGTGTTTTCGGTTGAATGCATATTTGTTTTTTATACAAGCAAATGTTTAGTATTATGAACAGTTATGTTACCTGCAATTCAGTAATGTAAAGTCAATGTCAATTTACTTTATATCCAATTTACCAGCTGTGTTTGGAAATGTAAAGATGATAATTACCTTTGTTTTGAAAAAGAAATAGCCATTTTGTGATTTGAATTGCTGTTAAAGGATTAGTTCACTTCAGAATGAAAAAATCCTGATAATTTACTCACCCCCATGTCATCCAAGATGTTCATGTCTTTCTTTCTTCAGTCGAAAAGAAATGATGAAAACATTCTAGGAATTCATAAATGTTTCTTGAGCAGCAAATCAGAATATATTAGAATGATTTCTGAAGGATCATGTGACACTGAAGACTAGAGTAATGATGCTGAAAATTCAGCTTTGTCATCACAGGAATAAATTACACTTTACAATATATTCACATAAAAAGCAGTTATTTTAAATTGTAAAAATATTTCACAATATTACTGTTATTATTGTATTTTCGATCAAATAAATGCAGCCTTGGTGAGCAGAAGAGACTTTCAAACCCATTAATAAATCTTAATGACCCCAAACTTTTGAACGGTAGTGTCCTGTTGCATGTAAAATGTTATTTTAACACAAATACTTTTGAATAGCTGTCAATACAAAAATAGTCTCAGGTTATGACTATAACCATAGTTCCCTGAGAAAGGGAACGAGACACTGCGTTCGATAGGATCGCTTCCCAAAGCGATCCTATCGGACGCAGCGTGGAGTTCCCTCGAAAAGGAACGTCTCAGGTTATGACTATAACCATAGTTCCCTGAGAAAGGGAACGAGACGCTGCGTCTGATAGGATTGCTTTGGGAAGCGATCCTATCGGACGCAGCGTGGAGTTCCCTTTCTCAGGGAACTATGGTTATAACACTAAGTCCAATACATTTGCTAAAATTGCAACAAAAATTCAATTATTTTTGTGCAATGAAACTGTACCAGAACTATTCGCACTAGGTCCAATACTAAAATATTATACATCATTTAATCATTTGCCTCAAAGCAAATGTAACAATAAATAACATCTGCTTCATTGCAAATGATTATTCATGCACATCAAAGAGATTTTAACATCCTACACATTAATGCAGAGTAAAGTAAAAGTGTCTAGTCATCTTGAGTGATCAGAGATCTTGTGTGATTGAAGCTCCAAATATATTAGGCCAAAATGTCTGTCAGCTTTACTTTGCCCATCTTTCAAGAACAGAAGGGCTTTAATCTGGTGAAGAGTGAACACTTATGAGTCTTCATGAAGCCAGACTTCTGCCTTTGCGCTTTATTTCTCATTTTGCTGCTAGAGAGGTGAGAGGTCCCAAATCCCCCTCAGGACGGCTTGATCTCTTCAGACCCATTAGAGCGGGCGAAGGGTTAAGCTGAACTCATATGAATTGGAATTAATGCCTGGTTTCCTTCTTCCTCTGAATAAGGCAAAAAAGGGAGAGTGTGCACCAGAGCGCGTGTGAATCACAGAGCAGCTTCCGCCTCTAAAATGTCCCACGACTCACTGAGAGGAAATGGAAAGAGTGATCGGCCCAGCGAGGGAATAACGGCATTGAGAGGCTCCCCTCAGCTTCTCAGGAAGAGTCTCTCACAATCATGTCCTCATTACCGTTGTTCTACACTATAGAGGAATCTGATAGAGTCTGTGTGAACTCTACTGTGCTTATTTTTTACATCACACCTTTTTTGCACAATGCTGAAAAAAATCACTGTAAATGTTCTAGATGTGATATATATGATTTGTTGCTTTATTATTATTTGTATTTTTATTATTATTATTATTATTTATTTTATTTATTTTGCTGTTTGAAGTGATTCTTTTTATGTATTTTTTTTTTTTTTTGCAGGGTAACTGGTAAATTGCATTAATGCATTTAGCATGGTATACTATGGTAAATTTAGCATAGTTTCCACTAAAATCTCATAGTTACTACAGTTATTGTTATCACAGTCAGACAGTTTTCAATCACTCATTGGCTCATATTTTCGATGCGGTCTTAATATTTTCAAGAGTAATTCCAAAAGTCCCTTCACAAGACAAGTCATTTCACTCGGCGGCCATCTTTGAAACGCCTCTCGGGCATGCAAGTGCAGCGCCTGTCTCTTTGAATGGGGAAACATCAAATTCTCCATATTCTTCCAAGCTTTCGAAAAAATTTCATATTTGAAATCACCAATGAAATCTGACAACAACTGTCTTATAAATTTGTATCTAAATGCTTGAATTATGACAAAAAAACCTGAATTTTTCAGGCTGGATCAAGCTAATGCGTATGCGCAGTCCTAAGGTCACATCTCTATAGGAGGCGCACGTCTGACTGTTTCTATAGGAACCGGAACTTCTAACAGCCGCTGCAGTGACGCAATGACTTTAACAATCGCCGATTGGCTCTTATTTAGAAGGCGGGACTTATTCCGCCATATTGCGCGTTGCACTTTCTCCCATTCAAAACAGTACGAGTGACGCGTCTTGTGTTATTCTACAGTCTTTGGTAATTCCCTCAATTGTTTTATGGAAACATTTAAATCATGCATCAAAACCTATTATGTCAGTAATTTGGCCAATGGAACCAAAATTAAAAGTTTTGTAAAAGTATGTATGTACAGTATGTATGTATGTACATTATCTATCTATCTATCTATCTATCTATCTATCTATCTATCTATCTATCTATCTATCTATTCTATGCACACACACAAATGCACATTTGTGACCCTGGACCACAAAACCAGTCATATTTGTAGCAATAGCCAACAGTACATTGTATGGGTCAAAATTATTGATTTTTCTTTTATGTCAAAAATCATTAGGATATTAAGTTCCATGAAGATATTTTGTAAATTTCCTACCGTAAATATATCAAAAATTTATTTTTGTGAGTGGATATGCATTGCTAAGGACTTCATCTGGACAACTTTAAAAGCGATTTTCTTAATATTTTGATTTTTTCGCATCCTCAGATTTCAAATAATTGTATCTCGACCGAATATTGTCCTATCCTAACAAACCATACATCAACGGAAAGCTCTCAATTTCAAACCCTTATGACTGGTTTTGTGGTCCAGGGTCACATTTGAATGTATACAATGAATACAATGTGTTACATGTAAACAGAAACAATTCCATGTCATAGATATTTATGGGATATACGTGTATATCTGACAGATTTTAATAAATGATAATAATAATTTGATCATTTTGCATTTGAGAGTTGTGAAGAGTGTGACAATTAATGAGAAACAACTCAGAAACGAATTGCTCAGAGATTTGAAAAAAAAAAAAAAAAATGACATTGAAGAATTGAGCCAAATCCATTGAGAAAATTGCAAATGTCACTACACACTGTGAATGAAGTTCACTGAATGTGCCTCACTGTGACAGTAAAACATACAGAATGCACAATATATGTAAAATATTATTATGATTTGACAGTTTACTTATTGTGTTGGTGTACTGCAAAGGATCAACAGGGGTAAGAGAAGGGTCAACAGTGTAATTATGAATGTAATTGCAGACATTAATTACAGCTGTAATTACACGCAGGTATTTTTCAAATACAAGTACAATGTAAAAACATGTATGTACACAATAAGTGCATTGTATCAAATGTTAGTAGTAGTTAAGACACTTAATATAAAGTGGATCCCATTTTTGTAAGGGCTTGTGCTTGTGTGCCTCCAGTCATGTGGTAAAGCAGCCAAAGTTTCCTCTAACAGTATTCATACATGCTGTGACTGATTCCAAGCTTGATTTCATGTGTTAAAGTTTGTTTCTCTCATTTTAAAGCGCTCACGTCCCCAGAACGACTGCTACTATTGTGTCCTCTCATGTGTTCGTTCTGACGGATTATATACATTCACGCTGTGAGAAGAGACAGCGGTTCTCCTGTTTATGTTAACATTGCCTCATAAAGAATAAATCACCCATTTTAAAGGACTCTGAGTTCAGTACTGTTGTGCATGGAAACCAGTGGAAATAGGCTTAAGTAGTTAATTTTTACATTTGATTTTTATGGATTTTTGTTCTGCTCATATTCCTCATGTTAAGAGGCTGAAGAGCAGAAGGCTGTTATCCACGAGGGCCAATAAAATGCTTATTGCTGCTATCTTTAACATACTGGGAACGACCCGGGCCTTAAACAAACGAAGTACTGCGCTGGAGAAATGATTAGCTAGAATTTATGACGTCCACCCAAAGGAGCAGTTCACTCTTCCGCCCACGAAATCCTATTTCACTCACATGACAAGCACTGCTGCTGCTGCTGCTGCTCACGAGTGTAGTTTCTGAGGAAACGTTTAACTTTTGACAGTTTAAACTCTCCCGCAGGTTAAGGGTGGACGTCTTATTACCATTTTATTTACTTATGCATCTGCTTTCGGGCAAGACTGAGACAGTCATTCAACTGACAGCACTTTCAGAGCACAGCGACTGACAAATAGTACACAGAGTAACAAATGCGCCATAAGCGAGCAGCTCTTAAGAGAACGAAATGTGTCGATCTCAGTGATTGTGTGCCTGCAGCGGAGCTCCAGAGCCACACACACCGTCTGCCCTGTAATGGATGATCTCTTGGAGACATTAGGTTTGGACTTGTCGAAAACAGGTTTTCAAGACTTGGAATCAGTCAGGCATCCATTTATTTACACAGCCTTAACTGTTCATTTGATAAGTAAATGAGTTGCATGCTTGTATAAGTGATCTAGCCCAGCTGCTAGAAAATAACAAGGGGAATGTCGGTGACACATCATGTCGCTTGGCCCGTACTCGAGTGCACAAACAATTACACAAACGCACGTGTGTGCTCATAACATATGTTACATCCATGTACACAAATCACTATAAATATATACACTAGAAAACCTTTCTAAAACTCCTTTGTTTTCATTTAACCCTTTTTTTCCTTCAGTATTGCCTGTGTTAATGCCATCTGCACAAATTTTGGCACAGATGTGTATTTTTATTTTAGATTTTACTAATTCACACCTATTTCCTTTAATAAATCTATTTTACACTAGTAACACAAAATAGTTACACTCAGGGCCTCAAGGACAAAAATGTCCCCATTGAAACCCAATTAAAACGGCAATTTTTAATCCCAGGGTTATTTAACTTTAAAATGATGCAGTCTTTGTTAATAGGCTTTCATTCTGTTGGCAAGGCTTTAAAATTGATATTTTTACTATTTTTTGCCAAATGGTGCCATTTTCTCAGGTTTGGCTATAAAGCAAATACTCGCTTTATTCCTGTTTTCTGCTTCTACATATTATAGAGCCAACTGGATAAATTATGCAGCTATAATTGTGTGGGTGAGTTGGTGTGGATGTCAGCGTCTGGTTTGTATGTGTGTGTGTGTGTAATATTTGAGAGAGAAAAACTTCAAAAATCCAACCACTGTTTGTACCAGTGGAGCTTTCCTGGCATCTAATGTGGAAAATTTGATACTGCACCCAAACAAAATCTGACTGAAAGCTCATTTTTTGAGATATCAACCTCAAATTTGGAACACAACTTATTTAGATTGATGGCTTTGATTTTCTAGAAGTTTTAGAGTTCAACAAGTTTTTATAAAATATATATTTTATAAAAAATAATGGTCATAAATCATTTTCTTACATTTAAACCTCTACAACCTTTTTTTTTTTTTTTTTCACTTGTTAATCTTTTTTTTCTTTACTTCAACAATAATCTGCCAAGGGTCTTCTTTAAAATGAGACCAAACCTGCTCTCAAGCTTCAAATTTTAATGATAGTTTTTGGACATGGACATTTTTGTCCTCTATGGACCTATGTGTAACTTTTTTTAATTGATGTGCAAGGGTTAAATATTAATTTCATCCAAAAGTCACCACAATTTCATACAAATACATTTATTTATATCATTTGCTTTAAATGGTTAGTGTTACAGTGTGGTTCAGGTGCAAAAAAGTCCATCCAGCTGCTTTGTATTTTGCGAAATTTTTTACAATTCGTTCAAATAGTTTTAAGGGCATTCATTTTTTGGAATGAGAATGCCCCAAAAAAAATTAACAAAAGATCTCTGAAACGTATTGGTGAAGTGTCTTATTTTAGACATAACTGATATTGCAAAAATAAAGATCTTTTTCAAACATGTTTGAATGGATTTGGTTTGTTAACCCATCACATTGAGTGAGGAGATCTGAGAAACGTAAACTGCATTTACGGTAAAGGCCAGCTGAAGTTTATGCATGTTCTCTGAGTTATAGTTTACCGTCCACAACTAATTCATCAAGAAGTGCGCGTTTCTCTAAGCTTCATTATGAGAGGTTCAAATAAATCAATGCATATTTACAGAACATATGTTGCGGGAGCAGGACTCCGGTCCATTAATGAATTGAGAGAGTGAGGATTCATTACTGTAGAGATGTCAAGCACACTTCTATGCAAATGCTGGAGAAACACAAACGCTGAGCCTGTACATCATCGAGAAGGTCACTTAAAGAAATTGACTCGCGCGACTGCATCGTGCACCGCCAACGCAGCTGTACGGCTGACCTATCCATTTTAGAAATCATAAGTTGTTTTCAATAAAGCCGTGCCAGCGTTCAAATATGTGGCATTCATTATGTCAGGGAATATCTATTGGATTTCCTGTTGATATAAGACCATGGAGGTAAGTGGTTTGCCATTCCTTTGACAAATGCCCATTAACTTCCTCTGGACGCTCCTAAATGGCCCCGTTTAATTGGCCCTTGAGACTAAAGCTCCAATTAATAATCAATGGTGTCAAGGGAACCAGGTCCGGTTTGTGTTTCAAGCCATAAATTACAGCATTATATTCATATTTATTCTAAGTAGGTCTTTGTTGTAATTGGCATGTTATTAGAGCGGGAGCTTTTAGTCCGTATCACAGTAATTCAATTAAAACGTGAAATATAGATCCAGCTCGGATAAACAAACAACTGCGCTGTAATATGACAGAAAAACAGAGAAGCGTCTGCTTGACTCTCTCATTATTTTTGGCCCCTCTTCAGAAGATGCCGCGTGCTCGCGACGAAGAGTCGAGATCTACAGACTGAGAGAATAAAGACACCTCATCCATCTACCGTCCCTCATTGCTTTGGTTGGATAATCACCGCGGCTGACACTAATGGTGAGCTACCCTGAGCGCAAAAATAATATACTGACGGAGAGAAGGAGAGCGAGAGAGCTTCTCTTAACTTCACTGTTCAGTCTGAAGATAATCCTAAGCTTCTTTACTTATCAGTCAGAGGAATTTACCGCATTACTCTTGATAACACTGAGGGTTCTGGTAACGCATGCTAAAAGCCCCAACACAAGCAAACTGCAGACTTCAGGAATGTTCGCTTCATTTCAGCGTGTGTCGCAGATATCTGGGCATGTTTGGACCTGTGGGTTTTTAACAGACTGTCCTCCAAAAAAAAAACGACCCTATAGGTTGTATTTCAAGCACCTTAGTACAACTTATATTTACGTTTTAAAGTCATGCGCCCTCTAGCTGGCGTAAAAATAATGACAGTGTCATGTTACATCTGTCATCATGAAATGATGTATGACTGTCGTTACCAATCAAAATGCGTGTTCATTTAAATGCAATGTGTGGACTTTTACACCATTTGTCCTATTTCCATTTAGCAAAACTAATTTTTTTATTAACGACTACACCCACCCCACCCCTAAACCTACCCTTAGTGATTTATAGG
This sequence comes from Ctenopharyngodon idella, assembly GCF_019924925.1. NCBI lineage: Eukaryota > Metazoa > Chordata > Actinopteri > Cypriniformes > Xenocyprididae > Ctenopharyngodon > Ctenopharyngodon idella. Next base: position 6,007,158 of record NC_067235.1, on the reverse strand, counting down.
GCATGAATTAAAATGCAAGTGTCCTGTTGACGATAGGGGCGCAACTTTAGTAAACGCTCCTATGGGTCGTATTTCAGGGAAGTGACAAACGATCTATATAGGTATATTGGTTGGAGAACATGTTGGTTTTTAAACACCTAAAATGCACTGTTCACACTCTCACCGCCAGTGTACTTCATTTGTCTATTGATAAAATGTCCGACAGTAGATACGTGCACGAACAAATGTCATTTGCAACACATTTCAAATCATCATCTTACTTTCTTTGGTGGAAATGACATTTTTAACACTTTTGGAATAAAACGACATAACTGGCATTTTATTAGATGTCTTTAGCTCCCATGTATTACATAAATTAAAAAAAAAAAAAAAAAAAAGGTTACACTTTATTTTAAGTGGTATCCATGTTACAGTGTAATTATAAATTTAAGTACCGAGTAATAATAAATAACTACATGTACTCTACTTGCTATAGGGTTAGGATGAGGGTTAGTTACATGTAATTATGCATAAATTATAGTTATTACTACAGTAATAACATGTAACATGTGTAACAGGGACACTAAAATAGTGTTACAGTACAAAAAAAAAGTACAATGTACTTATTGTGTTCATATTGTATTGCAAAAAACTTGTGCTACTATTGAGGTGGGATACGGGTAAGTTTAGGGACAGGTTTGGTGGTATAGATAGGTTTAAGGGTGGGTTAAGGTGTAAGGGAAGGCTCAACAGTGTAATTATAGATGTGATTACAGAAATTAACTACAGCTGTAATTATATGCAGGTATTTGTTACATATGAGTACACTGTAAAAAAAAAAAAAAAAAAAATATATATATATATATATATATATATATATATATATATTCATAATTTGTTATCACATTTTTTCTTTTGTCAAATCAACTTAAATAATGTGGTTCAGATAACATAATATTTTGAGTTTCTGTTGATTAAACCAATCGCCTTCATTGCATTAACTCAAATTTTTGATTTTAATGAACTCAAAATTTTAAGGCAATCAGGTAACTTACTTTTTTAGCAATTTTTTTTTTACAGTGAACAATGTAAAAACATATGTACACAATAAGTGCATTTTATCAAATGATTCATTTGAATTTTAGTAGTAGTTAAAGACACTTAATATAAAGTGGGACTTTTATTGTATCATAATTTCACACCTTTCGCACAATTTGACAAAATTATGGCACACAATGACACACAGTATAAAAATATCACAAGTGATATTTCCTTTATAAATAGTTACACTAAAACTTTTTAGGGATGAAATATTGATTGCGGTAAAAATGACGCCACAGCCGAATCACACAATAAATATCAAAACAGTTTATTTAATTTATCATTTAAATCATCATAGTTTTAAAACACATTTTAATAATGGATTTTTTGTTTAATATTTATATTAAAAAGTGAAATTTAGTCTGTGATAATGGATAAATAATAAAACATCTGGTAACACTTTAGTTTAGGGTCCAATTCTCACTATTAACTAGCATTGCTTATTACCTTACTAACTCTTAATAAGCAGTAATTATGAGTTTATTGATGTTAATAGTGAGAATCAGACCCTAATCCAAAGTGTGACTAAACATCTAAATAAAAGGCTTTTGAAAAGTAGTAAAATAAATGATGGTATAGCTAAAAGTTTCCAAGATTCTTCTAATACAACAAAAAGAAAAAAGAAAAAAAGTCAGTTTTAACAGAAAACAAGCCCACTGGACATTAAAGTGTCTGTAGTTAAAGAAACACCTATAAACACATTCACACATTAAGTCGGTCTGCATTTCCTTTCACCCACACTGACATATTCTAGGCATAACTCATAAATGAAACACAACACGTTAAATTGGGACTAGTTTTGGATCATGAAGCATGACGTCTTGAGCTAGTCCTCAGGGTAGCTGATGTTTGTCTAACACTAATAAAGCTAACGTGAGCAACATACTGGACATCCTTTTGTTTTCACAAGTTGTACTGCTTCGTTTTACTTGGCAAATACTTAAAATGTAGGCCGCCAACTGCAATTCAACACCAGATGTTTATATTACTACTTATTCTGTGTTTTTTTTCCATGAAATCTGCACGTTGTGTCTCGGAAAGACGTATTACAGCTCAAAGTCTCGATAAACGTGTAGACAGCAAAATGGCCAAGCTGACGTTAAGTACTCTGATGAAATATTTTCATTCTGCACTAAGTGAGCCCTTATAACTTTAATAACCAGAAAGTCGCAGACAACAACATATTTATATATTAGCGAGAATGATTCTCGCTAGACAGGCAAAACAGTGGCAGTTGCTGTGCGTAGAAAGGGATCGCAATATTTTATGTGCGATAGAAATCAGAGAATGCTGGTGGAGCGGCGTGATTTAGCGCTTTCAGCGAGGTTGGCTGTGGTGGGGTTTGGGGAGGGTTACAGATTTATCATTCTGTGAACTTTTTACTAGACACTTGCCTTCTCCAGAAACAACAACACAGGTATTTAACCTGCTCCATGTCAGTCCTGCACGGAAAACTGACATTATTCACTGGGGGAGTAAGTGAACATTTGTTTATTTTCACATTCAGCTAAAATGGTTTAAACTATCTCCGTTGGTTTTCCAGGGGCGTGTGGAAGGTTGTGTTCCAGGAGGATGGCGGATGAGAGCGGTTCACACAGAGGTTACAGACGTGCTGAGGGAAGCCTTCGCTCTCTCGCCATCACCATTTTGCTATGCTGCAATCCACATTTTGCTATGCTGCAATCCAAAGCTCACTTTTTTGTAGGCCTATTTGATTGATTTTGACATTTTGACAGATTTTTTCTCATTTATTTTTTGACAATTTTGAACTTCATAGTTCATTACTGAACGGTAAAACATGTTAAAAATGCTTCAGGTATATATATATATATATATATATATATATATATATATATATATACTGTGGCTTTGAAAAACCACTGTGGCTAGTGGTTTTCCAAAATTACTAGCCACTCAGCATTTTCAGTGACCACAATTCTGACATTGATACCATGGGGAAAACTGCCATATATAGATATTTATAATATTACCACATAATTTGGCAGCAGGTAGGTGTATTAAGCTGCTATCACTTTAAGACCTGACGCACGGATCCATTATACTGTTACACATGCGTTTTCTTTCTCAACTGTTTATGTTATATTCTCCAAGACCGGCATTTTGACATTATTTTGTGTGAATTTGGCTGTTTAAGCGCAATAAGCAGCAAAAAAGAACTCAGTTTAGTACTGAAAGGCGGCTGTATGTGCGTGCAACTTTGAGTGTGAGCACAAAATCTGTGGGAATGAGTAAAATTATGCGCAATACGCGTGATCTCACACTGAAATTCAAGCCCTGTAACACCATCAATATTCATCTTGAGCAAATGAAACGAGTGAGTGAAGGGAGGCGGGTTTGTGTGTCAACTCGCTGTCGGAGAGATGAGAGAGTGAGAAAGCGCAGCTGGTATCGTGTATCTACTCTGCGGAAATTTAGTATTGTAAGCGATATTTCAGTATCGTTATGTATTGAAAAATCTATATTTTTGAAAACACTACATTGCCTTTTTAAAAGACTACAATTAAAAATTGTATATATTATATATAAAATTCAACCTGCCACAGTGGCTAGGAGTGACTGTTTACATGCCACTGTTGAAATTGAAATCCACCCGCATTTTGCGGGTGTTAATGTCAAACCGTGTATGTGTGTGTGTGTGTGTGCGTGTGTGTGTGTGTGTTAACATTTGTTAACAGTAACTACATTAATTGACAATGAAAATACTTGTAAAGCATTTATTAATCTTAATGTAAACATCAATAATTACTAATACATTATTAAAATCAAAAGTATGTGTTATATTATTAAATTGACCTGAGCTAACATGACCTAACAATGAACAGTTTTATTAACTAATGTTAAAGGGGTCATAAACTTCGTTGTTTTATTGTTTTATAATGTTTCCTGGAGTGCACTTATAATGTTTGTATGCTTTTTTACATCAAAAATTGTCATCATTTAGAAATAAAAGTCATTTTTCCTACCCTGATTTTATCCCTCTGATTTAAACGCTCTGTTTTAAGGGGTGTGTCTTCTGTGAGACTTCAGTGTAAACGCCCACTGCTGTGATTGGCTGACATCTTTGCATATAAAACAGCTAAGTATTACTCTCGAAAACTTTTAGCAAGTTTTTACTATTACAGCTTTCAAGGTTAACTAATCGTGAAAAGTTTTGATTATAGCATTACATTTAAATCTATGGCATTATATTTAAATCGTGGCACGAAAGGTTGTAGTGATGAACATTGTAGCCGATCACAGACATGTTGTTGAGCGCATGAAAGCAGTTATCTCATCACTGAAACTCAATTTCTGCACACTAACGAATGCTTTCATCATAACTAACAGTGTAAACTCAATGTAACTAAGAAATTTGTTGAATAAAAAGAGAGTTTTGGCGTGAGTAAACTGATAAACTTGCACTGTTTGATTGACAGCTCCAGCGATTGCAAAGGGAGCGTTCTTTGATCGCTTTCTATATATACTTTAATCACCATTTAAATAACAGATTATTTTCATCCTACTAAGAGAAACAACGTGAAGTTGACAGTTTAGTCACTGGTTTGATTTACTGACACATGGACAAAGAACATCTGACTGTACATGAATTATTACATATCAGATCAGGCATTAGAATTAACAGTTACTTACATGTTGTTGCATTACTGTCGAGTCTATATTGTAAAAGTCTGTTTGCAAAGCCTACGCCGAAATGCGATTGATTTACTAAAGAATCCACAGTGAAATACCGAATACAAATAAATAATGCTCAACTGAGACATTCACATTGTTGAAAATAAATAACCATATTGCTAGCATTAGGATCCTTTGAAAGGTAATGTTATTTTTAGGCCTGTATCGCTCTTCTCTCCGCCTCATCTCACTAACATGCCAGTGGGCGGGGCTAATGTTGCAATGATGAAGTAGGTGTTGATTTCTTCTGTGGAGGCGGTGTTTCACCTATCTATCATAGATAGGCACATTCCAGGATCAGTCGTTCGCTGGGCCTGGTGTCAATAAGAGCTTTTATTGGACTAACAACGAAGTTTTTTTAGTTCTGAAATGTACAGGATATTCTTATAGTACGATGACCTCTTATATATCAAAAGCTCAAGGAAAAGTTGATTTCTCAATTCATGACCCCTTTAACAAAGATTAATAAATACAAATAGTTTGCTCATTGTTAGTTAATGTCAGTCAATGCATTAGCTAACATTAACAAATGGGACCTTATAGTAATGTGTTTCCTATATTTTCATAAACCAAGCAAAACAAAAAGATAAGCATGAATAAAGCTTTACATATTTAGCTTAAAATTAGCTTACATGAAAGATATTTATTGATTTAGTGTGGCATAAATTTAATCTAAAAAAAAATCTAAATATCTAACTTGCTAAATTACTAGGAAAACTTGTTTTGAAAATGTGCACCAAATCCAAACTTAACTTGCTGAATTAACATTAAACATCATTATTAGAAATAATTGGATATAGAGAAACCCCATATTTACGTTCTCTTCCTAACAATAACTTATTCAGTGAAAACATGTACATTAACATGCAGGTTTGGGTGACAGCAACAGAGCGACTCGGAGTCAACAGGAGTCTTCTCTGGGATGATATCGGAAACATTACCGACTGTCAGGGCAAGCTACAGAGAATTCACATTACGGCAAACTCTATTTAGTAAAGGAGAATTCAATTAGGGACATTCAGCAAGGAGAGTTATTTCCCAGGGGCCTCGGTGGAAATGCAATATTCAGATTTCATTGTCAGCGACTTGTGACTACAGTACAGAAGCTTCAGTCTGAGCTGCTGAACGGGGTTTAGATGCTTCTTAGAGTGCTGTGAGTTTCCAGGTAATTTCATTGTGGCTTGGGAAAATATATAAGTCATTGTGTCATTAAGAGCATTACTTGTCTCCAAACTTTACAAATATTAATAATTTGACTTTTCCATGTAATGAAATGCATTGCAATCCCCAACACACTACTGCCTGGTGTATTCTTCATGAAATAATGCTTAAAAAAAGTGAAAATTTTAAAATATAAACACTGAAAAAAATGGTGTAGGATTTCCTAAAAATTCATTTAAAATTACATGTTGAATTAACAAGGAGGACATGTGCCCCCTCATATTATCAGCCAACTTCTAATTTATTTTTTAATATATTTGTATGTATATATATATATATATATATATATATATATAAACAAACTTTTGGCAAGTGAGCCAGGGCAGATGCCCTCTCAAACTCCCCCCCAAAAAGATGACACCCCTGGTGACATAACTGGAGAATGTCTTATTCATCATCCATGACAAGCACATCATTTCCACATGTGTAGATCATGACTTTCAGGACTATTAAACATTATTGCTAAGAACTACTTCACAGATGCTGTTGATGGTATTAAAATATCTTAGCTACACCTGTTCTGACCTGAAATCTGACCGTCACTTGACATCTTATTGGCTGTAATACCTTAACCAGTTCAGTAGCCGCAGGGTCAGAAATGGCCATAAATTCAGCCTCCTAAAGATGTTATACATGTAACTGAGATGCAGACAAATCAATTGCTACTTTTACAGTTTGACCATAAAACTCACAGTAATCCATGACTACTATGTAAATTGGATGTGAATTCATTCGGCCACGGATGAACTTTCCGAGTGATTTGACAGCCAAGTGAACAGATGAAGTTAATAAAATTGCTTTTTAGAGCTGCAGAGGTGTGTTAATTGAAATCTTAATAAACTGACTGAAATCAAATTTAACGGTAATCAGATTGGCTAGAGAAACGTGTCCCTCCTTAGAGATTAACAGCCATCCTTCTGCCGTCATTATCATGACTGGAACTTGCACATTTGCCTACAAGCATTGCAGTCTTATCAAAAAAGCAGCGATGAAATAACAATCGAAGGCTCAGTGAAAGATTATGGGAGCATGAGAAAGTCTTTTGCAACACATATTAAATGACAAGAGACATGACACATTCAGACAGGCTCCTGAGATTTATTCCAAAACGCAAGCAGATCGCATAGCCATCTCTGAGAACTGTAAACTCTCTTTTCAAGTGCTCACCAACATATATAATGCATGTAACCTCGCGATTTAGCCCTGCTCACATGTGTCACTAAAGCGCACTGCAAATGTCTTCTGACACCGGGTCAGATCGCTGCGTTATATGCATGCCGGTCAGCTGGCACATCTGATGCTTTGGCTGGAAACTCGTCTTCTACTCTCAATGACACAGACCAAAGTCTTTTTAATGAAGAGCGACTGGTCATCTCGCGTGTGATCTGAGCGCAGCTGCTATCAGCGGTGCTTATCCCGCGGTTTCCGCAACTCTCTGAGGAGCCCGACGCCGCCGCTGACCGCGGCAATGCCCTTCGCTCGAACAGTGGGCATCGGCTCATTAAAAACCAAGGCAAAGTTGACGGCAAAAGTCCTTTGTGATGTCGCACAGACTTTTTGCGTTTTTTTCCGTCTGGCCAAGTTTCGACTGAAGCTTTTTTTTTTTAGGAGAGATGGGGTAGGGGGACACAACAGCGACCATATGTTCAATGTGACCCTCATTATTCTCAATTAGGGCAGCCATCCATGCAATGGTCTTGCTGATAACAGTCCATAACACCTTTGGAGGGAACGGCGTGCGTGTCCCTCTCCGCTGCGGAGGATGACGCTGGGATCCTGGAAGGCGTTCAGCGGGATTTGGGGGGTGAAGGCCCCTCGGCGGGGCGTCGCGATGGATGACTTGATTGAGAATAATGGGGGTCACATTGAACAGCTGATGTGAGGGGACTAACCTTATGACTACTCGTTAATGACATTACCAGTTAACGGCACCATCTCTCTTTTTCTACACTAGAACAATATTTTTCAAGGTACAGCTAACAGCCCGATCATCTTTGTTTGCTGATAGGTATGCGCATGAATCGGGAAGGTGACCCTCTAGGTTGTGGTGGGAAGTGCAAGAAACATGCCACGACATTAAAGCCTCATCTCTGACACAAGATAGAAATGTACATGTAAGGTTTTTAAGGTTTATTATATATTATAATTATTATATAATTATATATTTTGAGTCATGTATTTTGAGTCATGTATCATACATTAAAAAGATTTTAAAATGAAAATGTCCTAAACACATGTGACTTTCTTTCTTTGTGGAACTTCCGTGAAAAAGTTTGGGGTCGTGAGATCTTTTAGTTTGCATTTATTTGATCAAAAATACAGTAAAAAATAACTAGGATTTAAAATAACTGTTTTCTATGTGAATATATTTTAAAAATAAATGCAAAGCTGAATTTTCAGCATCATTACTCCAGTCTTCAGTAGCTGCGTTTACATGGACCCTAATAATCCAATTGCAACCGGACTAGTAGTACAATCGGAATGAAAAATTCACATGTAACCACGTCAATCAGAATGAATTGGCCTGCTCGGATTACAGTTTAATTCGGATTGTAAGGGGCGGTTTATTCCTTTTATAATCCGATCGAGAGGACATGTAAATACTTGATTGGGTTGAAAACCAAAACTGGAGAGTACTGCGCATGTGCAATGACGTAGAAATAGCGTAATGACCTTTGACGCACGAACCAAGCTGTTCCTCCCATTGAATAAAGTGTCATAAATGAGTGTCCTGTCATTCAGAAATTCTCTTTTCACTCATCGTCTGTGAAGTGGAGCAGGATAACGTCCCACTAGTCCTTGTTTTATACTCTCATCCACAGACGACTGGTTTTGGGCTCGGGAAAAGGCAATTTTACTGCTTGATAAATACAAGCAGCACAACTCAACAGTTCGTGTGCTCGTTGTTGCCTAATTAGGACCCGAAATAGATAAATATTAGGTCTGCTTTTTAAAACAAAAGAAAAGGGGGATGGTTAGTATGCAACAACAGTGGGAAACTCAGTACATTCTTGCAGTGTGCTCATGTCAAAAGATTAAATCCGACCAGAAGCTTGTGACTAAACGCACATATCAACTCGATCACTTTATTTAGCGTTTATGTAAACACTACATTCGGATTCATCAGTTCAAAAGAACAGCATTTTATTTATTATTATTTATTTATCATTTTGTAACATTATAAATGTCTTTACTGTCACTTTTGAATGCATCCTCGCTGAATAAAAGTATTAATTTCATTTATTAATATAAATAAATAAAAAATCTCAGAATTAAAACTTAAAGGGTTAGTTCACCCAAAAAAGAAAATTCTGTCATTTATCCTCATGTTGTTCCAAACCCGTAAGACATTCGTTCATCTTCAGAATAAAAATGAAGATTAATAAAATCTGAGCGATATCTGTCCCTCCATTGACAGCTATGCAACTACTACTTTGACGCTTCAAAAAGTTTATAAAAAGTTTGTAAAACTAATTCATATGAATTGAGTGGCTTAGTCCAAATTTTCTGAAGAGACACAATCACTTCATATGATTTAATTTAGCCTTTTATTCACATATAAACATTCATCAACTCACACATCAGTAATGGTAAACGGAAGCTTAAAGTATGCTTGCTTGATGTGCGAGAACCGTAGACTGTAAAAAAAGATGGACGACGCGACGCCGCTTCCTTCCATTGTAATGAACTGAATGTAAAACGTACGACGATGGGCGTTGACATGTTACGCAAAAACGTCAGTTTGGAGCCTGGGCATGAGCAGAAGGAATCGTCAGTGGAGCCCGGAGGCGGAGTCGCGGTATGAAACTTCCGCCCAGACGTCTGCGTCATCATTGATGTATTTTAAATAGGCTATATAAATTATACACAATTTAAAATTCTACCAATAAAATAATAGGCTATTCTGTCTCTAGAGCAATAATATTTTTGAAACAGCAAATTCAGCAGATAAACTCAATATAATATGCCACTAGAAACAACTCTAAAATGTCAGAAACGGTCCTGCCATTTTAAATAAAGTTTAAATCTCCGTTACAGGAGATTGATTGCTGTAGACAGTGCTCTATAATTAATTAGAGTAGGCTATCATTAGTTTTGTCCTGCTAATTATCATTTTATACCCATAAAAATAATTAGTAACTGCCAGATAACGATCACCTGCTTTTTCCGTCATGGCTAACGTTAGGCGTGTTATCTTAACTAATAACATTTATTAATTATCTTACAAAGCCCACATTTAACGTTACCGAAAAAAAGTTCAGTGATCCATCACATCCTGTAGGTCGGTTAGTATACAGTTTACTGCTGAACAACTCATTTTGTCGGTGTGAAATAACACAGAAATCGAAAATTAATAGTTAGATATATCTTCAATCTCCCCTTGAAGCTCCGACAGTCCTCAGAGAAGCTGTCAGTCACAACTGTCAATCATAATGACACGCCCCATTTCTATAGCATCAAATTGCTAGCTAAAATCAAACTCATCACAAAAACGAGCAATTGAATATATATCAGCATGATAACAACTACCTTAAATGACCAAAACCATCTTTCGGAAATTTTTATTTGAAGCGTAATTTATTTTTTTATTTTGACTCATTCCCGTTCGTGTGCATGGAGAGGGCAGGGTTTATGACCTGTACTGCATCCAGCCACCAGGGGGCGATCAAAGAGCCCACAGCTTCACTTTTCAGAACATATAGATTAGTTTTACGATCTCTTTATGAATTTTTGAAGTGTCAAAGTGGTAGTTGTGTAGCAGTCAATTGAGGGACAGAAAGCTCTCAGATTTCATTTAAAAATATCTTCATTTGCGTTCCGAAGATAAACGAAAGTCTTATGGGTTGAATGATGACAGAATTTCCATTTTTGGGTGAACTAACCCTTTAAGAATCGTATACAGATCATAGATTAGTCTTATAGACATAGAATCAGCTCTTCTGACTTTATCTTTTTGAGTTCCAGAGAAAATAAGTCAAGCAAATTTGGTACTACATGAGGGTGAGTACATCATGATTCATTTCTGGTGAACAATCCCTTTAAATAAACTCTGAATGACTTCTCATTGAATACTTTGATTCAATGAAATAACTTTTATTTTGTAGTCACTAATCATGTCATTAATCTGCGCGCCAGACCTCTACTATACCCAGGAACCCAAATACACGACTAGGAACTTTTCTATCACAGAATCGAAGTATTGTAGTAGTTAACAGGCATGCCTTTGTTCAGAGCAGAATATGTAAAATATGATTTGTTAAGTTCAAATGGAAACAGAGACTTTCCTTTTCCCTCTGGCAAAGTTGCCCTGACATTGACACTGTACTTTTTAATGCAGTGTGTTAATGCTAAATCATTCTGACATGCTCAGCATTTAAGTTAAACTAATATGGTTAGCGCTTGCTGACAACCTTCCTGTGAAGGTTCCAACAAAGAGGAAAGAAACAACAAAGCACGACCTTTGGTCAGGCACAATGACAGTGTTGTGCTGATGTTATGGGCCGAGTGGAGCGGCAGCCATGACCCTTATAACCATAATCAAACTCCTCTGTACCCCCTCAAAGAACACAAGCGTACAAGTTTGAAATTGATGAGTGCACCACTACAAGTTCATGGCTTTGACCTACAGGGCATCTGATCCCTTGACACAGAGTTTATTTTTCCAAAGCTACAGCTTGATATTCCAGCACTTAATTTAAGAGCGCAGTTAAATCACAGAAGCCATAATATGTCAAGTGATCCCACTGGTAGCGAGCGAGGGGGACAAAACAGTAAGTAATGAAAAAGCTATGATTGCTTTTCTGTCCCACCAAATGACAGTTATCACCTCAATAACCTGCTCGGGGCTGGCCCCATCTAGAAATCACACGTTACGGCATAACGTCATCTAACAGGGTAGTTACAAAAATCAATACAAAACCCATTTCAAAGACACTCGGTCGGGGTGAGACGGGCGCCAGCTCCTGCGTTCATTTATTGAATAGCCCTGAAGGGGAAAAAAACAAACTTTCTCTGATCCACACACATTACCTTTCGAGCAAAGGCATCTGAGACGAGGTCTGAGCTGATTATTGTGTTTGTCGTCTATTACTTAACCTCGCGCCGGGTACTCGGAGGACTCGGAGTCATGTGCGGTTCGAGGCGCGTCCCTCCGTTTGCATTTCTGATGCCGTTAAGTAAGGACCTGCTTACAGAAGAATCACTCTTCGTCCGTCACTCGTCTCCTGGGGCGATCGATAGCGTCCTCGTCGGTTCTTCCAGCAAACATGTGTAGACTTGCTAGGCAAGATCTGTGGCTATCTGGTTGAGCCCTTGGCCCTCTGACACGCTCCCGTATATTATTCCGCTTTGATTTGTTGTCAATACACAATCAAGCGGGAGATGGGCCTGAGCTTGCGTGAGCAAATATGTTAAGGATTATGGAGCAGACAAATGAACTGTTGAGACGTCAATCCCAACAGGCACATCAGCCCAGGCCTGATGAAATACTGGACATAAGCACGATTTATAGACAGTAACATGGCAAAGTGCTCGCAGCCAGCCGGGTCAATATCTGACACCTCTGACATGGCTTATTCTTTAGCTTTACACATGATGAAGGCCTTGTGCACTCTGAACAATGGAGTTTTGTGAACCGGCTTTGTTTAGGCGTCAACAGTTCGAAATCACCTGGCCAGTAGGAGTTTGTTATGAGTGAGGAGCTGTTAAACTCTCTCTAAGTGAGACTGGTGTGTCATCAGGACAGCTACAGCATTACAATACAAGTCAGACAGGGAGACACATCCTGAACACTAGTCTTATACATCTTGATTTTTGAGAAAAAATTAGGGGTACCACAAGGCTTTATTCTAAGACCAGTCATATTTACACTACCTAATGAATATCAGTATAATGCATGTCAACATTCAAATGTTGCATAGTGCATTGTCCCTTTAAATATGGTGTATTTGTAACTGTATGTTGTAATTTATGTATTGTTTGTTTGGATTTGTATATTGTCACTAGTAAAGTTTGCGTTCTGCCTGTAGGGATTGCGGATGAAAACACACAAAATGTTGCTAGAATCCTACATGCTTACATTTTGTATTTTTATACTGATGTTTCCTTAATGTGCATTGTTCCTATAACACAAAAAGAGGTCTAAAAACAAGTCAGCAACATTTCATTTTACAGTACTGTTTCGCATGAACATACTATGTACTTATTGTAGTAATGACATTAAAGGTACTGTACGCGATTTCTCAAATTCGTTGTTGAACACTGTTGATATTTGAAATCAGCCCAAACAAACCCACTCCTCTCTTCATTGCTCCGCCTCCAAAACTCACAACTCCAATACTAACCACCCTGCTCCGAGTTGGTCTCGAACCCCGGCCCGATCGCGAATGCACTACCAATGACGCTAAACACCTCATTCTCTGGTGGGCATCAGTGTGCAGTAGTTTAACTGCAAAACTCTCACTATCTGGTCACTGTTACACACACAATGCGAGTGGATGTCTGTTTATCACAGCTGACGCGTAACAAGATGCTTCACGAAAAAAAAAGGGCAGATGATGAACGAACGAACTTCCCGCTTAGCTCTCTCCAGCGCTGGAAAGCTTTTCTAATATAAACGCGGGTCCTAAAGCGCATGCCCAGTCATAAATCTTCATTCCAGTGATATTCTTTTGAGCTGTTTTGTATTGTGTCCCCTCTCTTGTTCTGCAGTTTTTTCTTTCTTATTTTCAAATCTCCCTCTTGCTTGTTCTCTCTCCTCGACCGTCATACGCCCCCTAATGCTGATTAGTTAAACGTTTGTTGGTGGTATCGGCCAGACTAACTTCCAAACAGTGTATTTGAAATAATACTGAGTCCACCTTTAATAATGGGTAATAACTAGGTACTAACCCTGAACCTACACATAAACCTTAACGGTAGCACATTATTTTACAGTCCTATTCCGCATGTTTATACTATTTACTTATTATAGCAATTACAATAACTGGGTTATAACTAGGTACAGTACTAACCCTAAACCTAACCTTAACCCATGTAGTTATCTTACATTACCCAGTACTTTTGTGGGTAAGTACACTGTAAGTACATTGAAAGTGCGCATACTTTAAAATAAAGTGCAACCAACAAGTCTGTTCTAAAATAATAAGAAAATATGCACTACTTTGTTTGTAGCCACTTTTGAAAGTCCGTCAATTTGGACAGATATTTTTGCTTACATAACTCCATGTTAACCAGTCAAAGCGTGGTTCTCTTAATGCATTTTTTTTTTCCAAACCGACACCTGGTTTGGACTCTTGGCCTACAGTGTTTCAGATGTGTTGAGCTTTGAAGCTTTTGTGGGTTAGTCTCATCTGAATCGAGCCACATTCTCCATCTAAGCCTGTCTCTTCTCTAAAATGGCAAAAAGCACAAAAAAAAAAAACAAACTTGGGTGTGAGTTGCATGTGGGAAACATGGGGGATCTTGTGATGCAATAGCTTTGTCTCAGTCTTAGTAGCAGCAGATTTGATTGTGTTTTCTTCTTATTTATCTACAGGTATTGAGAAGCATTTGTGTGTGTGTGTGTGTGTGCGTGTGTGTGTGTGCGTGTGTATATATGACAAGAATGTTCATTCCCCCGGTTTTATATTATCTAACCTTTACATGGTTCTCTCCCCCACACACACTCTCTCACTCGTACACACACTCATTCCTGTTTCTATTCAATGAAACAACGGTACAGAAGTGTCTCACGCAAGGCAAACTGACTTCACCTCGTAATTCAAAAAGTCAGAGAGATACGCGGCGCAGAGAGAAAGTAGCGGCGGAGAATACCAATCAGTACACCGAATGCATTTCTGAAGTATATTTAAGGCTGCGACACGCTACCACAGATGTACATATGTCCAAGTTTCTATTTTGCAAAAGATATGGCTTGTGATAACCTATTACAGGACATCGCAGGATATCCCCTCTGCGGTACTACGGTGAGGAAAAATTCCATCACTCGCTGCTGTCGGAAAATGCAATACAGAAACAAATTATGGTTGGAATTGAAAAGTCACCGGCTTATTCTGTCTTAATAACCGTCTGGCAGAAGGGCTAAGTGCAGAGGTAGAGCGACTCCCAAAATGTTCTTACAGTATGATCAGCTTTGACACCTGGACCTGTGCGAGATGGACTACCTCTCCTCTGCCGCTCTTTTTTTCACTCTTTCGTTTTCCATTGTTTTTCACCTTTAACTTAACCGTGACTGTTTTTCTTTTTTTAAAGGCATACAGGAAATCTGCAAGAAACAAGATGGTGGATGACTGTAGCTGGGTTATAACCAACCATGCATAGTTTAGTAATATAATAGATTCCTGCTATAATACTGCATTAAGAATTCCATCATAATGCATTATACTGCATGTGTTTGCATTGTTTTCTTAGGGATGGTGGATGAACTGCCACACAATAACCATAACATATACACTTTCTGGTTTTTAATTGCTATTTTAACATTTATCTTATGATTTGAATAAACTGAGCAATGCTTCACTTTACTGAATAGTATGATCATCCAACATATCCTGGAGGAAATTGGGCTGTTTGTTCTTATATGGATTTTTCAGGACAGTGCAGCCGCCACATAGTAAACACATAGTTAATGTTGTTTTGTGTGTCGTGGACAGCACTTTCTTTGTGAGGTTTGTTTGAACAAATGTAATGATCTTGCCAAGTCTATAAACTCTGATTGAAAAAGCAATTCAACTCTTGAGTTCAACAATAAAAGATCTCTAATCCTGCTTTATTGCCAGGAATATTGAACACGGTGGATGTTAGCGCAGTGGCCTGAAGGTATCTTTCGCACGTTTATCAGGGCTGTCACTCTCGCTAATGCCTCACAAAGCTGAAGATTTTTCTCATCACGGGAGATCCTGTAAAACTCTGTTCTCAGTTAAACTGCCTTTAAAACAGCCTGGAAGTACAGAGCGTGCATAATTTGGAATACAACTTTCAGATCTCTTTCTATATGAGGTCTAAACCTGAAAAACGATGTCAGAATTGTGGGGGTTTTAAGCACGGAGGAGCTCATTGAAGTAGACACATCTCATCAGAGGGACCGACCTCTTGACCTGGCTGAACTCCAGCACAGCCGTGGAGGAAAACGAGACCCCGGCTTTTCTCTCGTGGGTAAGAGGAGCCCATCAATAATTAACAAGCGTCTGATTGAAATTTTAAATTCACTGCCATCGTCCTAATCAGAAGAGAGGCAGTGCTCTGAGGACAGGGCAGATCTCCAATGCTGCATTTACACACTCCTCAACGTCAATTAACTCTCAACTCACATGCAGAAGTTATATGAAGCAACGGTAAACATATTCAACCTGACAATATACAGCCATATTTAACAGTGTGATGCATAATGGAAATGATCTTGTATGTGCTGAATGTGCTGTTTAAAGGATTAGTTCACTTCAGAATTAAAATTTCCTGATAATTTACTCACCCCCATGTCATCCAAGATGTTTGTCTTTCTTTCTTCAGTCGAAAAGAAATTAAGGTTTTTGAGGAAAGCATTCCATTACATGTAACAATTCCCCAACCCTCACCATCAAATAACTAGAGTAGCGTCCATACTGTCCATTAATTCAGATAGGAATTGTAAGTAGAAGAACCGAGCATACATATATACATAAACCTCCAACCATATATAAAAAGAGATACATGCACATACACTCGGAAGAAAAAAAGAAGAAAGAATAAAATAAATTAATAATTAATTAATTAAAAAAAAGCCAATAACAGGGCATTATATAAATAGACATAGATTCAAAATAGTCAATAAAAATTAAAAAAATGTTTTTCCCAAAAATGTATATACTTTTTAACCACAAATGCTCATCTTGCACTGCTCTACGATGCGGCACGCATTACGTCATCACGTTGGAAAGGTCATGTGTGACGTAGGCGGAAGTAAGGCGAAAAACTCCATCTCATTTCCTTTTTTTTTTTTTTTTTGTAAAGGGTGTCTGACTTAGTCTTTGCACGTTCACTTTGTTGACTGACACAAATATCTTGGATGATATGGGGGTGAGTAAATTATCAGGAAATTTTTATTCTGAAGTGAACTAATCCACAAATGAATTTGTGCTTAGTATCCCAATAATACCAATGTTCACTTTAATCTTACTAAGCAAGACCTAGACCAAGCATATGACTATAAAAATGCTGTTTAGACTTGCTGTGCAGGATGATAATTGTTTGATAATAATAATAATTATTAAGATATGTTCTTTTCTCTTTTACTTTCTCAAGGTATTTAGAGAAACTCTAATTAAAATAATGTGTTACAGTGTTACTTTTTGGGGAAATGAGCACATGAATGGTTTACTCGTAGTTGTTTCTGCATATTAATCTGAGATAACAAAAAGCATCTTTCACTTTTTTAAGCTACATGTATAACAAATAATACCTTTCTTCGATCTCAACCAAGGCGTCTTGTAAGGCGCGGTGTGGTGTCTACGCTGGTTCTGTGGAGGTCGGGCCGATCGTTCAGTCTGACGCCTGGGGCCGCTCATCCACTCTGGCCTTTATGGAGGTGTTAAGGCAGTGGGCCGCTGGAGTGTGTCTGATTAGCTGCTCTAATATGCTATTGGTGACTAATTTCCACTCCTGCTAAGTCACAGGTGATGGCCTTGCTCCATAAATCTCCAGCTCCCACACTTCTGTCTGCTCTCTTTTTCTTTCCTGCTGAGCCTGTGTGAATACGCAGAGGGAATAAAAGTGATGGATAACTTATGCAATCTGTCACAAATCAAACACATTGGTCGCACTTAATATTAGATGTCTTTAACTGCTATGTACTAACTAGGGCTGCACGATTTATCGCACGACATGAAACATAACATTGAACTTTAACACAATTATCACTTAAACGCGATTCTTAGCGCGATTATGAAATCACGAAGGCTGCGATTATTTTTTTACGTGCAGCTTGTCAATGAAGTATGGCTCCAAATGCTAATCCATATGAAATCACTGCGAGTTTGAGTCGCTTATAATGTACATTTGAAAAAGCAACACACATCAAACATCTTTCCAGACATGAGAAGCATTTATTAACATCTTGTCCACCAAAAGACAACATTTAATAACATGTTTTTACTCCAAACTCACTTCATAACGACAGTTGGGCATCCTTCTGTGAGATGATGTGACTTCTTACACAGAATAAGGCAGTCGTGTGTTTATTAGTCATGTTTAATAAATCAAAGCATTTCAATCTTCTGTTTATTCAGCTACAGCGATATGACGCGTGTTATCTTCTTTATATATATATATATATTTTTTTTTTTAAATATCTGCATGTATTTACATCTGTAATTACATCTACAGTATAATTACACTGTTGACCCTTCCCTTACACCTTAACCCACCCTTAAACCAACCCATACCATCAAACCTGTCCATGACCTTACCCGTTGTCACATTTGGGCTGTATGAAGCACACAGCGATTGGTCTTTGATCAATAAATCCACAACAGAAAAACTTATATAGAATATTTCTGGAGATACAGAAAACACAACCACATTAATACTGACAAATACACTGACGATAACTAAGGAAAACTAAAGGAAGGGCTTGAATACATAAGGAGTAATTAGCGTGAAACAGAACAGGTGTGATAGAACTAATTAAGAGCTAAGGAGACTAACTAGGGAACTAAGGAAAATGGGAACAGAGCAAACAGAGTGAAAACAAAACTAAAACAGAATATACACGGGAGGGTGGGGGCTCTGGAGGACATGGAGCAGGGTAAAAGGCAGGACCTGAGAGGCGCTGGCGGAGGGAGATACCAGGGTGGTAATGATGGTGGGAGGAGCCAGGAGCAGGAGTAGCCAGGCGGGGACCCAGAGAGCAGCCAGGAGCCATAGTGGAGCCTGTCAACACCAAACAAGATTCAGAAGTGTAATTCAAATTTAAATTTAAGGTTGTAGAATGATATGAATTTCAAATAAACTAGTTTTTAATACATTTCATCAGAATATGAATTACCTTTATACATGTTATCAAACACAACATATGGGATATTTCCAGAAAGATTATTATTATATTAATTATTATCAATTATTAAGCCAATTATTATTATTATTACTATTATTAAGCCAATCAACATGAAACAGGCCCAATATACATCTGGTAACACTTTAGTTTAGGGGCCAATTCTCACTTTTAACTAATTGCTTATTAGCATGCATATATTACTAGGTTATTGGCTTTTTTTAATTGGCTTTTTCTAGCGCTTCACTCCCAGATAACTGAAAAAGGGCAAAGAGGCAGGACGTGGTTGGAACTGAGGTGCCTGGTTTCTAAAACCACACCCGCCTAGCTCAACGTGACCAACTTAGCTCAGGCTAAGGAGCTACCTATCTATCTTAGACACTAAAATATTAATAAAGATAACAAGTTATATCATTTGAAAGTTCTAAGGGTTTACTGTCAATCTACGGTGTCTGTTTTACGATATAGATGCTCCAGCAACAGTAATATTGTAATTTGTGTCGGGTGTGCAAATGACAACACGCAAAATCAAAATGGGACTTCATACCTTTATAATGAAATAGCGATCGCGAGATGAATCCAATCCGTCGCACTTGGGTAAAATGTCCATTAGCATCCACTGAAAAACATCCAACAGCACTTTTTGTCCACAAAAGCGTTATATTCATGAAATATTGATATATTGTCCATTGTTTGCATCACATTTCTTCTGAACGGTCTGCTCTCCATCATCATTCTTCAAGAAATTATGCAATCTGAGCAGCGTTTATGTTGTAAAACTGTATATGATCGTATACATTAGACTCTCACAAACAAATGAGCCCATGTCCAAAGTATAATTTTGATTTACTATTAAATTTCATTGTAGTAAAATGTACAAATGTCATTGTAGTAAATCTGGCGGACAAAACTTTTAGCCAATGCCAAGACGATACAACAACGTGTTATCTTCCGCATCTGTGCACATGTACACATGCACACATACATACATCTGTCTCGACCATAAACCGCACAACAAGCCATATTATTTGATAATTGTATGAAATAATCCCGAAAAAAGCACAAACATAGCAGAGATGCCAAGTTCAGCAGCTGGATTTAGCTGAGGTCACAGACAGCAGACAAGCAGCCAGTAGTGACAGTAGTGGCAATCCACCTGTCACTCAAGTGGCCACGCCCTTAATTATGAAGAACTTTAAGGCTTAATATAATTTTGAGTTATAAAAAAATTCACCCCCCTGACAGTTGTCATGAAGGGCAAAATTATCAGTATAGATCAAAACCACAATTTTTACCAGCCTGTAAACATGTTTTTTTCTGCTGTAAAGTTGGGCATTTTAACATGGGGGTCAATGAGATTCTGCTCTCTTTTGGAGCCTGTCCCTAGTGGTCAGTCGATGAATTGCAGTTTAAGTCAATTCCGTATTGGCTTCAAGAGAAACTGGGGGAGGCTGCCGCTTGATTAGTACTTATAAAGCTGTATAAAGTATAAAGTACTTATATTCTATATCCCTTAACCCTACCCAATACCTAAACTTAACAACTACCTTACTAACTATTAATAAGCAGTAATGTGTATATATGTAGCGATAATATAACTTCTCTATTTGACCAAATTACTAACTGTAATTCAGTAGATTCCTCTTCCTGTCATCCTGTGAGGCCAATTTATTTCAATTCTCATGAACTGAACAGAGCCAGTTCTTAAATTCTCAGTTTTGTCCAGCCCTGCTAACAAGGACCTTTAATCGATTTTGTGCCTCAGTAGTTCACCAAAACGTAATCAGCACGAGTTAATCAGTGTTGAGCGGTTAAAAGTTGTGAATAACAAATGAAAACAGCTTTCTACAGCAAATATTCACTCATCTGCAGGTGTTGTTGTGGTTTATTGTTACTTTGACTGATCTTATAAAAAAATTCATGCAAATATGACTTTCTAACAGAACACTTAACATGGAGTTATAACATCCATGAAAAGTTTCAATTGCACAAAAGGTTCTGTATAGTGGAAAAAAGGGTTCTTTAGATAAATACAATTCACACTAAGAAAAACATTTAAGAAGGGATCGCTGAAAGGTTCTTTGAGGAACCAAAATGGTCTTCTATGACAAAAAAAAAGGTTCTACATAGAACCCCAGGGGTCTCGACTCAATTTTAAAGAATCCTTTATGTCAAAAAAAAAAAAAAAAAAAAGATACAGAAGAGATACAGTATGTTTAATTCATACAAGTTAAATCAATTTAAATAAAAAACAAAATTAATTACAACTAAATGATGAGAACTCCTAAAATGTTCTATATATGAAGACCCTAACATAACTTTATATAGAACAATTTCTTCTAAGAGTACAGTGATTTATTTTTCAACACCTGTTTAAATGTGTGGAGAGTTCCCTGTTTCAATGACTTCCCTGTTATCCCTGATCAGTGTTTGCCTGACCCTGGCTTGAGTTTTGACAGGCGTGGGGCGTAGGGTTGCTGGGCTAATGCTGCCACAGTGGAAGGGGGATGTGGGGAGGCCCATCTGGGACTGAAGGCCTGGAGCTAACGCCAGGGGTTGTAGGAGAACACTGTCAGCTTAGAGGACAAACCGCTAAAGCAGAGGTCACACACATAAACACACTCAGGGAATTCACTAAGAATGAACTGAGGCACTGATAGTGTCGTTTATTTGCACATTTTCCACAGGTTCTTTGCATCAGTTAAGTGCCACAACCAGAAAATCTTCACAGAAACTTCAAAAAAATAATGCTAATGTTTTATAATATTTTAATATCTTCAAGCCTTAGTCCCATTTAGCAGATTAGAGCTGGGTGTCAGTATATTTTATATTTTGCATTCAATCGAGCAGTCAGATTTGCTATATAGTATTCACATTCACTACCAGCACAATGCAAATCAAGTAGCAAGTCCACAAACAGCTTCACAAAAAAAAAAAAAAAAAAGAGCGAAATGCAATTTCATCAGCATAGTTCACATCGCTCCTGGTTTGAGCATTAGATTTTTTTAGAGGATGAAGCGCACTACTGTAATCTGACATACTTTACTGGGTATAGGGAGTGGTGGTACTGACCGCACATTTAACAAGAAAAAGATATTTGTCAATGACGCTCAGGAACTGTGCTGAGATTCTGCAGCTTGTGCTGTATGGAGCAGATGCTTACAGTTTATAATTGTAGAGTCTGTTGTCCAACTGAACTAAATGGTTTTTATTTCTATAAAAGAAACGGCAGTAGGGGCAGTGCCGAGGTGGGCAAGTAATCAGTGTATGGCCCAACACCATGTAACACCGGTAACAAGTAATGTTGATGTTTTATAATATCTTAATGCCTTATATACGCATTTAGCAGATTAGAGCTGGAAGAAAACAGAATTTATATTTTGCGACGATACACGCTATCAAGCAGTAATATTTGCTATATTATATATACTATCCTACGCAAGTATACTGTATGTATGCGGATAAACTTGGATGTGCTTATATGTATACCTTTATATAAAGAGCTTCTTTATATAAAGATGTAATAGCATCACTTTGTGACGAAAAAAAAAAAATTGAGATTTGATATTTAATATTGCTTTATGTAAGAGTTAAGCAGACATAAAACTAAATAGAAATATTAGATGAAAAACTTGATTATGAAAAAAGATGAAAAAATATAACTAGAAATGAAAAAAGTAACTGAAATAAATAAGTTGAATATCTATTTCATTTGTCTCTTTGTTCTAATTGTTTTATATATTCTTGTAATTAGGGTCTTTGTTCTTATTTTATCACTGTTTAGCCTACTTGTCTTCAGTAAGCTTGAGAGTGTTTTTTGTTTGTTAGTTTTTCACTTAGGCTATTCGTTTTTATATTGAAAATATTACATTTTTGATATCATAAAAACCTTATTTAAAGCAAAAATAACTATATCGTGATACATATTGTTATCATGAAATAAAATTACTCATATCATGATATAAGATTTTGGTCATAACACCCACCCCTAATAACATTCATTGATTAACCATTTCAGTTGTATCCAACTTGGTGATTTTATGATTTTATGGACCATCTCTCGCCATACGCAAGAGACTGTCCATGAATTTTCTAGGCGATGATTTTTTCCAGGGTAGGTCACCAGGAGCCTCATTTATAAAGCGTGCTCAAAGTTTGCTTAAAGGTGCACACATTCTCCCGTCAAGTTTGTTTTTTATAGATCACAACCTTTGCGTGGGAACTGGCGTCCGCACGTTTCCAGCCCCGTTTTGTGCGTACGCCAGTTCCCACGCAAAGGTTGTGATCTATAAAAAACAAACTTGACGGGAGAATGTGCGCACCTTTAAGCAAACTTTGAGCCATGCGTACGCACATTCTGGGAGACTGACGGCAGATGAAGGAAAACCACTTTAAATCCTCATTATGAGTCATAATCATAAACACAGTGCATGTTCACAGTAACAGTTTAAATAAATAAAAGAATGATTTAAACTCGCATGGAAACTCACATTTTCATTTTGATATACACATTTACATTAATATTACACTTTCACTAATGGCGATAAGCACTGAAATTACATTACGCAGTCATTACGGAGAAGTTAATCAAACGTGATATGAATTTAGAGAGTAGATGTGCAACTTTCGATCACTTTTCCTGTGACACGCTGTTTTAATGACAGCGAGGAGCACAATAATTCCTCATTAAACTAAACTGCAGATGTTATGACAAAATATTTTAGCGAGAACGACGATCAGTGATGCACACTTAACTTCGATATTAGTGACAGACTGAATAGGTCCAATGATAATAGCTTACTGTACAACCGCAGCTGCACGGTGGTGTTGATGTGGTGTGAAGGATCTTCAAACAATTACCACTGTATTTGAAGGATATAATTTGAGGAAAACGGTAAGATTTGCATGTTTCCTTTTTAAAATACTTTGTCAGTGACGCGCCGAGACAGACAATTGTATTTACACTGAAATAAATAAGTAGGCCGATCTGTTTCCACTAAAAATAGCCTATAAACTTCCTAAAAGATATGTTCACCTTATCAGCAAAACTGCATAAATTTGGTTCAAATTGTTTAAAACAACTAAAATACTATTTGGCCAGTGGAAATGAATGAAGCAACTCTATTCTAAAACCTTTATCTGAAGTATTTTATACAATTTTATGGATATTTTTATTCTAAAACATAAAGAGGATATTGGATGATTTTTTATCAGTGTAGTGTATTGCACAAATGGCATTTATAGTCCGTATCTAATATTTTCCAATGTCTTGTACCTTTGACGGTGTTAACCATGGTGTCACGTGGATGGGAACGTGTATGGAAATGATATGCAGATGAGGTTATGAATAGTAAAACTAGGCGTCGTAAACTCCATATATGGTGATTTCAGGGAGGAGACAGGGTGGAGATGCACGTACGCACAATCTTCCACTGACTGGGATTTATAAAGGGATTTGTGCGCAGGTTCTGGTGTACGCATGGTTTTATAAATCTGAATTTTTTTGTGCGTACGCAGAATCTAGCTTTTGAGCGTACGTACACTTTTAGGGTGAAATCTACGCACAGTTTTATAAATGAGGTCTTTCCCCAACACTCTCCATTATATGGCTTAGGACTCACACACACACACCTACCAACAATTTAGCATTTCCAACATATACTGCATGTTTTTGGATTGGAGGTGAAAACCAGAGCACCCGGAGGAAACTCATGCAGACACAGAGAGAACATGCAAACTCCACACGGAAAGACCTCCTCCTGGCTCAGCCGGGACGCAAACCAAGGACCTTCTTGCTGTGAGGCAACAGTGCTACCCACTGAGCTACTTTGCCACCCTAATAGTATATACATATTACTAAAATAAATTCACCTTTAACATCAGTGGATCAGTTCTGCCCAGTCAGACAAGTGTCTCAGTTATAAGCAGGGCTGGATTTACATCATATTGTGACATAGGCAACCCGTGACCCTGAACTGTGGTCGATCATAACTGGGGAAATGGGGGAAAAAACACTGTATTTTTTTTAAATAATTCAACACTGTGTTGTCAAAGTTGATATTGTGACTTTATATATGACCATATACTTGCATAAATTCGGCCCTAATATTAAAGTTGAGACTAAGATAACTTTAAACACGAGAAGAAACATTGAGAGTCTGATCAGAGAATTGTGACCCAAGTTCACCAAAGGCAGATTAGTTTATGTAAGATCACTACAAAAAGCCCAGAGTTCATCTGAGACTCTGCTGCAGACAGTAAGGGAGAGCTTTACCTTTCTCCCACAATCCCTTTAGATCTCAGAGATCATTCACCAAGAGACGGAAGAAAACAGGGGTCAGAAGCAGCTCATAAACCCACCGGTCTCACACAATTAAACACAAGAGGTTAAAATATAGTGAAAATAATTGTGTGGACCTCCGGATGGTTGAGATGTTTTCCCTGCAGCCATATTCTCCACCCCTCAGCAGATCTTTTCAAACGCTAGCCGAGGCTCCGCCGAACACTAATGAGATGCAAAGAGGTCTGTAAACTTCACCATACGCATTTCTCCCTCGCGAAAGGTGCCAAAAATGTGCGTGGCATCACGTAACACAAACACTTCCAGCCTTCACTTCCAGCATTACAGACATTAAAAATCATGAACCGAAGACCTGCTAATTATTACTCGCTCTGCACAGACTGGCGGGCAACGGAGCGAAGAGCACCAACTTCTCAATGTCAATTTCTCGGGGTAACAAATATATAAAGGTCAGGGAGTGAGTTCCCAGGGAATAAGAGCAGCGCTGAGGTGCTAAATGATGTGTATCTGCCCGTGATCACCCCACAGATGGCTGGGTTAAGATTATACTGCCCCCTGCAGTCCTGGGGATCAACACTGCTATTATGAAACACAAAAACATCAGGAAACTACACATAGCCACATACAAAAATTTGTATTTAATTTATTTATTAACTTTTGTGGATCAGGGTGGAAGAACCCTTCATTTCCAGAAAGCAGTAAATTAAAGAATTTCTTTAAATTACAATTAATTAGCTTCTTCCTGTCATTCCGATTCAAATGTTGTTTAGCCAATTCGATTCAAAATCAAACTTTTTAATAACACACACACACACAAACAAACAAAAACAACTATTTTTAAAACATTTTTTTAAAGAAATTATTACTTTTATTCAGCAAGGACGGATTAATTTGATTAAAAATGACATTAAAAACATTTATAATGTTACAAAAGAATACTTTTTACATTTCATGCAAATGCTGTTCTTTTGAACTTTCTATTTATCAAAGAATCCTGGAAAGAAAGAAAAAAAAAATCACAGTTTACACAAAAATGTAAAATATGAAATTATCAAAAACTGTTTCCAACATTGACATTAATTTTTTTTTTTTTTTTTTTTGTGATCAGAAAATCAGCATATGATTTCTGAAGGATCATGTGACACTGAAGACTAAAGTAATGATGTTGAAAATTCAGCTTTGAATCACAGGAATAAATTACATTTTAAAATATATTAAATAAAATATAGTATAAAATATACATTGAAAAAATGTTATTTTAAATTGTAATAATACTTTACAATATTACTGTTTTACTGTATTTTTAATCAAATAAATGCAGCCTTTGTGAGCATAAGAGACTTTTTATATTTTAAAACATTCTGTAAAAATATATTTTTTAAGACATTCTGCAAAATTACAAGGCTTCATTGTTGACTAGTTTATCCTTCACTTACTTGCTGACCAATGTTTGTGTGTGGTCATCTAAATACATGTCACATTAGAGTGACTAAAACATTGAGTGGAAAATAAAAATCTTGTCAAATATCATTACCAGGGACATTGTTAGTAGACAGTTTGAGCCTTAAGAAAGTAAGAAAATGTGTCTTGGCCTGTTAGAGACAGCTAACAGTAGCCACAAATAACGACACCAAACCAGACACGGTCGACAACTGAAAAAAGACGCTCCATTAAACAACATGCGATGCCTAACAATGAGTCGGTGTTGTTGGGCCTGGCTGTGAGCGCTGCACTTTCAACTGACATTTGTTTTGATGTGCGGGGACAGTAATTAAGCTCCTCACCTGACGGAGAAGGTGATCTCTTCTGTCATATTCTGACAGGTCTCCCAGCCACAGGTAAAGCCAAATAGTTACAAGCTTGGTAGCAGCAGAGGAAAAAAAGGCGTAATGTTTGATTGCACGATAGCGTGCCATAACTCGGAGCTGTTACTGTGCTGACAGCCGTCTCTGTGTGAGCCGTGGCACAATGTAACATCTTTTAGGGCTCTGAGGGCTCATTAGTTTATGACACACTGATGTTACTTGAAGCAGAAAAAAACTGGGACGTGATTGGACCAGGATGGCGATGTCGTCCTGTTATAAAATGGCAGAATAAATATTATGAGATTTTATTTTTTGTTCTGACCATTCTTTATAGAATTTCTTACTACAGTCAAAATCTATTATATGATTGTGCTGTGAAGTCTTACACAATACCTTGAAAGTATTAAATCATTAGTAGTGTGTGATAATCCAACTATTTAAAATCCCCTAACCCTACTATTAGACTCCGTCATGTAACTCACCAAACATGTTTGTTATTTCTCATATTGTGTGGCTTTTTGTGGAGCCGTGTGCTGTTACCGTTCTCGAATAACGTGCAAATGAATTTGACGAAGAGTACGCCAAAATTAATGCGAGGCTATATCTCTGCAACGCTTTAACGTATTCTGACCAAACTTGGTGTGTGTTATGACAACTATGACCTGAGGGTACCTGCACAGTTTCGTCGCAGTGCCACATAGTGGTCAGGAGATATGAAAAATTGACAACTTCTGAACAGTTTGGCAAAAAGTCACAAAACTGGTCTCCTTAGATTTGGTGCAGCATGCCAAGTCGGACAATACACATATCGGCCATTTTGGGTGTCAGCCATTTTGAATTTTATTGTAAAATATTTTACGAACACATTGGCGGATCGTTACAAAACTCTGTATGTGTCTTCAACACCATGCCGTGAAGGTACTCAAAAAGTTTTGAGGGAACTTTTTGCTAAGAACATAGATAACAATTTCGGCCAAACTTCTAGTCCGCCATTTTGATTTTCTGTCAATACCGACTTTTTCAAACTCCTCTTAGACCGTTGGTCTGATTTTCATCAAAATTGAATCATATCATCTTCAGACCATGGTGGCAAAAAAGTTATGAATTTCGTGTCTATAGACGAAACTGTTTTCATATACCGCATCAACAAATTTGATGGCATGATGCCAAAATGACTCTGAAGATGTATCTCTGCAATGCTTTGTCATATTGACACCAAACTTTACATGTGTCATTGTCACCTTACTCTGACTACACCACATCAATTTGTTAACAGCGCCACCTATTGGTCAAAAGTAATAATCCATTAAATCATTATTATTATTTATGTTTTTTCAGGCATTTTGCCTAAAATAATCTTAATATGCCTTTAATTGCTCATTGTTGCAGTTGGTCTGATGCTCCCAGCCATGGTGGCATGACTTATTGTGCCTTCTTTGTGCTTGGCCCCACAATTGCTGCTTGCAGCTATATTTTGAATTGTAATAATATTTCTTTTTTTTTTTCTTTTTTTTTTCTATTTTTTTAATGCATTTGAATAAAGTACTCTAAATGCAGCCTTGATGAGCAGGAGAGAATTCTTTCAAAAAAATCTTACAGACCCCAAACCTTTGAACAGTAGTGCACATCGAAGGGCTCTTTTGATCTGGGACAGTAACGAACCACCTAGCAACCATTCAGAACAATTACTCATTTTTCTCCTTTCTGTCCCCTGATGGAGTTTGGGTTCCTTGCCACTGTCACCTCTGGCTTGCTTAGTTGGGGACACATAATATTCAACAATATTATTGATTTGACAGCACTGTCACTATTGGATGAGACCTGAACTGAGCTGGACAATGACATCACTGTTTTCTCCAGAGCTGCTGTATAGCCGAATTGAACTAATTTAATAATTGATGATCTTTATAACAGAACTGAATAATCACTAAACTGACTTTAGCTGAACAATAACACTTTTTTTTTTTTTTTTTTAGAGCTGCTTTTCAGTTAAATTGAACACTGTTTGCATCATTATTTTTCTGTTGATCACTGTCTTGAAACAATCTGTTTTGTATAAAGAGCTATAAAAATAAAGATGACTATACTTTACCCTGGCAACCACATAGCAATGCCCTGAAAACCACCTATAACATCCTAGCAACAGACAAATAACGTGAGAAGGTCTGTGGCAGGTGCAGTTCCGCGAGCCAGTCGAGATCTGAGACGACACCGTGAGTTCTGTTGTTTTTTTTCTAGTTTTAAGGGTATCAATAACAGACAATGAATGCTGCAGTCATCTGAGAAGCATTTAAAGACGCATTTATCAACTTTTTTGACAAGGATTATTAATGAATGGTTTGAGAGTGGAGCTGAAGCTCAGCCGTGCCCCATGGCTCTGACTGCTGTGGGTTTGTGTCTTTATCTTTTAATCTCTCTGTTTCTCTGCAGCTCCACACCCACCGAGTTATTATAGAGGTGAACACACAATTACGCTGAAGATCCTTGAGCGATACAGAACTTTCAGACCACATCAGAGCTGGTTTAAGGGTGGTCTGTGTCAGCAGGGTTTCACCACGTGGCAAATACATGTTGTGTTTTATAATTGTGGTCTTAAACTTTCATCCGAAAATGCTGATTTCCTGCTCAAGACATTTCTTATTACTATCAATGTCGAGTACAGTTGTGCTGCTCCATATTTTTTAGGAAAGCGTGATATTTTTTTCAGGATTCTTTGATGAATAGAAAGTTCAGAAGAATAGCATTAAAGGTTTAGTTCACCCTCATGTCGTTCCAAACCCTTAAGGTTTTTGTTCATCTTTGGAACACAAATGATCTTTTTAATGAAATCTGAGAGATTTCTGTCCCTCCATTGACAGCCTAAGCAACTACCACTTTCAAGGCCCAGAAAAGTAGTAAAGACATCATTAAAGTAATCCATGTGACTCCAGTGGTTTAACCTCAGTTTTATAAAATGATGTGAGTGCTTTGTTTGCACAAAAAAGCATAATTTACCACTTTATTTGCAAAATATTAATCTCCAACGTGTGTTCATGAGAGCACCACGAGGCAAGCATGTTGTATTGACGTGAGAGTAGACGTTGTTGCATGAACGTGCATTGGAGATTAATATTTTGTAAATAAAGTGGTTTCTTTTTTTTTTGCAAAAACAATGCACTCGCATCACTTCATAAAACTGAGGTTAAACCAGTCACTTGAATTACTTTAATGATGTCTTTACCACCTTTCTAGGGCTTGAAAGTGGTAGTTGCGTAACTGTCAATGGAGGGACAGAAAGCTCTCAGATTTCATTCAAAATAATTTTATTTGTGTTCCGAAGACAAATTAATGTCTTACAGGTTTTGGGCGACATTAGGGTGATTAATGACAGACTTTTCATTTTTGGGTGAACTAACCCTTTAATTTAAAATGGAAATCTTTTGTAACATTATAATGTCTTTGCTGTCACATTTGATTGATTTAATGCATCAATGCTGAATAAAAGTTAAAGAAGAGCTGTTGCTGACTTGTCAAAGCTAACTATTAGTTTGTATCTTGTTGAAAATTCAGGAGTTGAATTTTAAGTAACTTTGACACTTAAAATTCAGGAACTTTTTTGTAAGTCAAATTAAACACAGAGCAAATGATTTCATCCAGTTTAGCATATGTTGAATCGTCTACACAGACACTTTTCGACTGCTGACAATCTGTCCACCATAACACAGGCTTATGTTTATGTGTGAACATACGACGGACACATTTCTCCTGCCACGGGTCAAGTCGGAGCTCGAAACCTGGCACGAAGTGGGATTTCGGTTTGGACGATTTATCAATCTACTGGCTACATTAAACGGATTTCTTAATGAAGTGAAATCTTTATAAGGATTAGCCTGCCACCTGCAAGGTGCCACCTGCTCATCCCGCATAATTGGCAGGCTTGGCAGAGCTGCCATCAGCATAAAGATACAGCGAGAGGGCAAAGGAGCAAGCGAACACGGCGTCGGAAAGAGAATGCGAGAATGTGACACAAAAGTCTCTGTGAAAAACAAAGTCTCTCATGACACAAAGCGAGCATCCAACTTTTCTGCTTGTTCTGGCAGTCTTGTATCAACTTTGACACGGCGAACGCCCCCAACTGCGGCAGAGACGCCACTCTAGTAATACACAGCGGCATTTCAGAATAATGTAAACAGACGTGAAAGTATTGCAATTGTTCAGAGCTGGCTCATTGTTGGTTTCTCATGCTGGTGTCGGTCAAACTAGTTGAGCTTGTCTCCAGATGTTCTTCCGCTGATCGTGTAATTACTGTCCTCTGATTTATGCTCCATTACACATTTTGTGATTGATGGCTATGAAGTACAACTTGTAATAGGTGTGTGTGGGAGCCGTGTCGGGAAGCTGCTTTGAAACTGTAACTTAACAAACTACAAGCTACTCATGATTTAAAGTAGTTCAAGTACAGGCAAGCTACCCTATTGAAACAGTAGTTAGAAACACTACAAACTATTAATGATTTTTTTTTTAATCCTGGCACAAAAACAACAATGAATAGACTAACTGGGTCACAGCATTAAACAGTATTTGTACAGATTTGTTTGTACTAAAAACATCAATAAAACCAGAAAACAACATTTTTATAATAAAACTTAAAGGATTAGTTCACTTTAAAATGAAAATTACCCCAAGCTTTACTCACCCTCCAGCCATCCTAGGTGTATATGACTTTCTTCTTTCTGATGAACACAATCCGAGTTATAATAATAAATATCCTGAAGCATCCAAGCTTTATAATGGCAGTGAATGGGTAATTTTCATTTTAAAGTGAAATAATCCTTTAAGGATGAACTGCAGCATTTAAGTAAATATCTTTATATTGTATACATTACTGTTCAAAAGTGTTGGCTAAGTATGATTAAAAAAAAAAAAAAAAACTTATCAAGGACACATTAATTTGATCATAAGTGACAGTAAAGACGTTACAAATGATTACTATTTCAAATAAGTTCTGTTCTTTTGAACTTTTTATTCATCAAAGAATCATGAAACAAAATGTTTCACTGTTTCAACAAACCTATAAAGCAGTACAACTGTTTTCAACATTTATAATAATAAGAAATGTTTCTTGAGCACCAAATCAACATTTTAGAAAGATTGCCGAAGGATCATATGACCCTAAAGACTGAAGACCTGAAGAGTAATTATCTATTGTAAAATATATCAGTTCGTTCAGCTTTAAAGTCGGCATGAAACAGAAATTGTGAGCTTCTTTTCTTCCTTATTGTGGTATATATCCGAGTGAAACGGCTTCTGGTACAAGAAAAAAAATGTAGGGCAGGACTTGATTTTGTCCTTGGGGAATTGATTGGATGGTTGTGGTTTGCTATTGGTCGATCTCATGTGAGTGACAGG
The DNA here is from genome assembly GCF_019924925.1 of Ctenopharyngodon idella. Lineage (NCBI taxonomy): Eukaryota > Metazoa > Chordata > Actinopteri > Cypriniformes > Xenocyprididae > Ctenopharyngodon > Ctenopharyngodon idella. The sequence goes on along the minus strand of NC_067235.1, from coordinate 5,974,643 downwards.
TTGCCCCGCCCTCACACCAATAAACACATCATCAGAGAAGAGATGTCGCTGCAAGAAGGCGGGGAAGTTTTTTCCATTAAATATTACAAGGGACATGAATTTAAAAAAAAAATAAATCAATGATGTGCATGGATAAATTATTTATAATAAATATTTCAGTATTCCATAAAATGTAACAATTGTCCATTTTGATTTCATGGTGACTAATATGCACAAAAAAAAACAAATAAAGCAAAGCTTGCAATGTTGATTTTACTGATAAAAGCTAAATTGTTTTGTTTTAACTGAAAATAAATGGAGTTAGTAGCATTTTTAGTTAACCTCAACAAAGAGAAATGTATATGCTTGTGTGTTCAGAGGTGAGAGCTGTTCTAGAGGGATCTCTTTGAACTCGGCTGCCCCAGAGCATGTTTGACTACAGCAGAAGCCTGGCGTTGGGTTGCTTAGGATTGCTAAGTGGTGAGATGGCTCCAGAATCAAAATCCTCAGGGTTAGAAAGTCATTAACAGCGTCACACCAAAGGACTGCAAGCTTGAATGTGTGACAATCATTCTGGGAAAGTGTTAGGCTGTCCGCATCTTCCAGGAGATGTGCCAAGGACGGGCTGTCTGAAGCGCTCTCAGTCATGGCCTGTGTGAGCTTCTGATGTTTTGTTCTGAAATCTTAGCCTTCTTTTTACTACTAAAACCATCTGTCCAGAAAGTTATCAAAAGGATAACAGGAAACATTTGTAAAGTTTAAAGACTGTGAATCTTTATTATTCAGCACTATTGGCCAGTTAATTGTCTGGGTTCTTAAAGGGTTAGTTCACCCAAAAATGAAAATTCTGTCATTTATTACTCACCCTCATGTCGTTCCACACATGTAAGACCTTCGTTCATCTTCAGAATGCAAATTAAGATATTTTTGATGAAGTCTAAGAGGTTTCTGTCCCTCTATAGAGATCCAATGCAACTACCACTCCAAGGTCCAGAAAGGTAGGAAAAAGACATTATTAAAGTACTCCATGTGACTCCAGCGGCTTAAGCTCAGTTTTATGAAGTGATGTGAGTGCTTTGTTTGTGCAAAAAAAAGAAAAAAAACATAATTTACCACTTTATTTACAAAATAATACTATGTAAAGCGTCTTCATGCAACAATGCCACCTCTCACATGATCACAAAACGCATGTGTCATGAAGCTCTCGTGAACACTCGGGTATGTGCGTTGAGTTGACGCGCAAGTCTGAACACAACACGCATGTGTCTTGATGCTCTCGTGAACGTGTAAGTAAAGTGGTAAATTATGTTTGTTTTTGCACACGCAAAAGCACTCACACCGCTTCATAAAATTGAGTTTAAGCCACTGGAGTCACATGGAGTATGTCTTTTTCCTACCTTTCTAGACCTTGGAGTGGTAGTTGCGTTGGATCTCTGTGGAGAGACAGAAACCTCTCAGACTTCATCAAAAAGATCTTAGTTTGTGTTCTGAAGATGAACGAAGGTCTTACGGATGTGGAACGACATAAGGGCGAGTAATTAATGACAGAATATTCATTTTTGGGTGAACTAACCCTTTAAACCATCTAATGCTTTATTAAAGTCACCATGAAGTCAAAATTGTTCCTGTTATTCCTGTTATTTTTTTTAATTGAATATTGCAGTATTTATTATAAATGATTTATCAGTGCACATCATTATTGTTTTTATTAATGTCCCTCGTAATCTTTAAAGCTAACATTTTTTGGTTAAAATGTTCCAAAATACATTTTTGAGCAAGTACATAACCAGCCAGCGTTCAAAACTATCCCCCGATCCACAACAGTAAGCTTGTGATAATGTTTTCTAATTCGGGTGGTACTGGTGGGTTTCCGTGGGAAAATTGAGCATGCCACCGTTCATCTTTGCGTCATTACATCACATGTGTAAACAGAAAGAATGAGTCCCAGCTAGTAGGCTATATCGTGTGAGGATGCTGTAGGTGGTGGATCATTTATAGCCTTTTCTCACAGCAGCTGCAATAATTAAACTTATCATTTTGATGGCAGATTGTATGGTATGACAAATGGACAAATAGATATTAGACTGTACAGAAATGGAAATCTACAGGTAATTCTAATACACACTAAATACACATAGTCATGCAATGCTGATGTTGAGAACAAAGTATAACAATAATAATAATTTGCACGGTTTGATGTGATATGAGCTAAGCGATCCTTAGATTTAATTAGATTTAATCACTATTGGTAGCGTGATTTATTGTAATGCTGTTTTTCTCAGTTTGTCAGAACAAAAGTGGCAGATTTGTTACTTTCTCAGATGTTCAGATGACATTTTCCAGTGAAAATTATTATTTTGGCCATACTTCCAAGACTACAAACTGTGAATCCAAAGTACCTGTAAAGTATCCACCGGTGCAGTGACTGACAGCCACACATTCTCCTCAAAACATTAGATTCATCCGCACTGAGGAGCCGTGCCGATGCACAGCCCACGTAAAGATGATAATTCCGCAAATAACTGCAATTGCAGGTTTCAAACAGAGATGGCGACAAAGAGGCAAAACTTACAGACTGCAACTTTAATCAAAATAACTTCCCCTCCTTCTTGCAGCGACATCTGTTCTCTGATTACTTGTTTACTGGTGCGAGGGTGGGACAACAACCTGTCACTCACATGAGATCCATCAATTGCAAACCACAACCATCCAATCAATTTCCCATGGACAATATCAAGCCCCGCCCTACATTTTTTCTTGTACCAGAAGCTGTTTTACTCGGATATATACGTCATTAAAGGTTTGCTATTACTTTACTGATTTGAAAAAAAAAAGGTGTAAAATTGTATTATATTTTTGGGATTTTTGCCCTTATCTATAGGACAGTATACAGTATAGGACAGCCCCCGTCATGACAGATCGCTGTAGTGCCTTAGTTCAAGCACACATCATCTTTTCCTCTTTACTACTAGTTATAGGATGAAATAAACATGATTAAACACCAGAAGGTATGTTTTAACTGTGGAAAGATGTCAATACACACAATTTTTCAAGTTCAAGTCCACCAACGTTAATCTACTAACTCTACTGTCTGCTTTGTTTGTCAGAAAAATTGGCGGATATTAACAGGGGCACATAATATCGGCCTTATGGTCAGATGGCCTGTCAATCAAACTCCGGAGAAGGGTGAATTTGACCAGGAAAGGACCGAGTCAGGACTAAAATTCGGGTTGCCCAAAACGCATCATATGTCAAAGCACTTGTCCACACGGCTATGGCTCCAACAAACAGGAGAAATATCTTGAGGGTGCTGGACTCTTTTTACACAAGACAGAAGAAAACACACTAGTGAGCACTTAGAAATACCCTGGCATCAGGATTAGATATTACTCTTTCCATAAATGATCAATATTTGCCCCATGGAATTGATTTTTTTACCTTTGTTAGAGCAATTTTTATAATGACCTTATTAAATGTATTTGTGTTATGTTTTATATCAAACATTTAATTTACATAAAGTGGCTCGAAATGTCACTTTTGGTAAGATTATGCAAAATATATATTTTTTTCTATTTATGGAGCTGTGGTGTGCCAACTTTTTCCTTTTTGTGATAGTTCAGAATACTAGGCTGTTACTAATAAAACTGATCAACATCAAGAAAAGTCATCTTTACACTGCAAAGGTGGAACAGAAGCTGCATCTGACATGGCGTTTAGATTTATTTAATGCTGCTCAAATGTGGCATACATGTTGTGACAAGCAGGGCGGGGCGAGAGCCGTGAGGGAACAGTGTGAGGCCGGTGGTGTGATTGCTAAAGAGTGTCACCTGCGCTTGGCACCGGTCTCGTATTTCTCACGGAGGAGCTCCGGAAGCATAAAAGGAGGAGCAGCGACAGTGAAGGATGAGAGTGGTCCAGGCCTGAACTTTACGTTATTTTTTATTATGTTTGTGTGGCCGGCAGTCATCGGCATTTTACTTTCATTTTGTTGTGTGTTTATTTTGCATATTAAAGTGTTGAACGTTCGCCAGTTCCCGCCTCCTTCTTCCCATATCCCGTATTTGCCGAAACCCAGGAGGAAGGAGGGACATGCTGTCGGAGAGCCCTTGCTGCTGAGGAGGTCGGGCAGAGAATGAAGACCGCGAGTGGCTGCCCGAGGCTGTGGTGCTGGAGTGAGCATACAACAGGTGGGACTGAGAGCTCACTGCCGTGCTCCTGGGTCGAGGTAGGGTGGCTGCCGTCCGAGAGGGAGCAGAGGAGTCGCCGCCGTTCGCCGTGGGCCGGAGCCTGCTACTGTCCGCCATGAAGAGGAGAAGCAGGGAATGGGGACTCGTTGCCGGCTGCCCTCAGCTGAAGGAGCTATCACCGGCCGCCAGGGGGCGGAGGAGGATCGAGCCGTCCACCAAGCGTCCAGTACCATTGCATGGCACCGCGAGGAAGAGCCTCTCGGCTGGCTGAGGACCGAGTGGCAGTGTGTCTGGGAACCAGACCAAGATTTTTTTTTTTCCTCTCTTCCCTCTCTCGTCTCTGTCGCTCCTTGTGCTTCCGTCTCCTTTTCTCTTGTCTCATCTGTCCTTACCCCCAGGTGCTGCGGCCGCCAAGACTGGCCCCCGGGGGGAGTAGAGCGCAGTCTCGTGGGTACCCCCCGGCCTGCGAGGGGCGATGGGGGTATGTGACAAGCAGGGCGGGGCGAGAGCCGTGAGGGAACGGCGCGAGGCCAGTGGCGTGATTGCTAAAGAGCGTCACCTGCGCTTGGCATCGGTCTTGTATCTCTCACAGAGGAGCTCCGGAAGCATAAAAGGAGCAGCAACGACAGTGAAGGACGAGAGAGTTCCAGGCCTGAACTTTACATTATGTTTTATTTTATTTGTGTGGCCGGCAGTCGTCTGTGAGGGACTGCCGGCATTTTACTTTCATTTTGTTGTGTGTTTATTTTGTATATTAAAGTGTTGAACGTTCGCCAGTTCCCGTCTCCTTCTTCCCGTATCTACAAACTGTGTTACATTGGTGCCGAAACCCAGGAGGAAGGAGGGACATGCTGTCGGAGAGCCCTCGCTGCTGAGGGGGATTGCGGTGCTGAGGAGGTAGGGCAGCGCGGAAGAATGAAGACCGCGAGTGGCTGCCCGAGGCTGTGGTGCTGGAGTGAGCATACAACAGGTGGGACTGAGAGCTCACTGCTGTGCTCCTGGGTCGAGGTAGGGTGGCTGCCGTCCGAGAGGGAGCAGAGGAGTCGCCGCCGTTCGCCATGGGCCGGAGCCTGCTACCGTCTGCCATGAAGAGGAGAAGCAGGGAACAGGGGACTCGTTGCCAGCTGCCCTCAGCTGGAGGAGCCATCGCCAGCCGCCAGGGGGCGGAGGAGGATCGAGCCGTCCACCGAGCGTCCAGTAACATTGCATGGCACTGCGAGGAAGAGCCTCTCGACTGGCTGAGGACTGAGTGGCAGTGTGTCCGAGAACCGGACCAAGATTTTTTTTTTCCTCTCTTCCCTCTCTCGTCTCTGTCGCTCCTTGTGCTTCCGTCTCCTTTTCTCTTGTCTCATCTGTCCTTACCCCCAGGTGCTGCAGGCCGCCGAGACTGGTTCCCAGGGGAGTAGAGCACAGTCTCTCGGGTACCCCCCGGCCTGTGAGGGGCGATGGGGGTATGTGACAAGCAGGGCGGGGCGAGAGCCGTGAGGGAGCGGCGCGAGGCCGGTGGCGTGATTGTTAAAGAGCATCACCTGCGCTTGGCATCGGTCTCGTATCTCTCACAGAGGAGCTCCGGAAGCATAAAATGAGGAGCGACGACAGTGAAGGACGAGAGAGTTCCAGGCCTGAACTTTACATTATGTTTGCACACAACAAAATGAAAGTAAAATGCCGGCAGTCCCTCACAGGCCGACTGCCGGCATTTTACTTTCATTTTGTTGTGTGTTTATTTTGTATATTAAAGTGTTGAACGTTCCTTTCCGCCTCCTTCTTCCCGTATCTACAAACTGCGTTACACATGTATTTACAACTGCAAAATTAGCCTACATAAAGTATATAATGTACATTATAAAAGTAAAAAACAGGAACGCATTAGAAAATAAAGGCTTCACATTGGTTATTTTAGTAACATGAAACTGGCAATAAATTATATACAGTAGTAAGTGAACAAAGAACACTGAAGTGCTCCATGAATTAAGTCTTGCGCGAGTTCTGTGCTCTCACAAAAACTCCTGTTATAAAGCTGTGAAGCTGTCCACACTGCGAAATGAATCTCTTACTTAAATCGGATCTGCACTATGTTATTTATGATGAGAGAATTTGTGAGAGTGCAGAATTCAGTCAGTGAGTGTTTTCAAGGGATTTATCACCAGTGACTAATCTAAATGCCTTTGATTGGCCTTTGCATTTATAAATCAACAGAAATGTGTGTGATTGGTTGTAATGCTCAATGCTGCAAAAAAAAAAAAAAAAAAAAGGTGTAAAAGGAAATCTGATGCAACGTGTCCAGATCTAAAATGTAATGCCATAATCGACACGTCTGATTCATGTTCACCTTTCACTTTACTCACGACATACAAGATATATTTATTTTAATTGTGCAGGGGTATTTATCTTGAATTTGGGGGGTTTTGGTCTTGAATTTTTTTTAACACTTTTTTTTTTTTTTTTTTTTTTATGTAAATGTAAAAATGTATTTAATTCATGAAACCAACTGAAAATTTGTATTTTAGTCAGGGTGTAAATAAACTGATAATAATGATCCCATTTCCCAGTGAAATTGGGCTTGTGGTTCACAGCAGTCTCTTGGCAACCAGATGCCAAACATGGCATGTTTTTTACTTTGAGTGAAAGCACAACAAGCTAGCTTTCTATCCAGCTAAAGAATCATATTGCATGACAATCTATGCCAGCATCTTTAAACCAGCATGCACAAAACAGACTACCTTGGCAACATATTTGAATGTCGTTCCATATCAATTTGTGTCACTCAATGTCCAAAATTGTCATTCAGGAAGACACGCTGAAGGCCTGAGGCCTAAAAATAAACGAAGGTCTTACTAACCCAGAGAAACAAGCATCCGCAAGCATCACTTTACCATCCCATATAAACAACCAGCAGAGATGCCACAACACTACGGCTGAGAGCGCACTGCATTTCTCAGAAACAAACCTTGCAATGACTAAACTGCAGTGTGGGAAACTTAAGGCAGGCCGGCACTATTGGACATGGCTGATGGGGGATTCACCTCACCACATATCAGCTCAGTAAACACAGACCACATTAGAGCCTTTGGGACAGAGTTCAACATAAATTACATGAACCTCTTGCCCAAAGGTGACTGTGCTGAGATAGAATTGAGTGCAGAGAAAAGCCACACGAGTGCCTTCATTTATCTGAAACCACAGTATCAGCCTGTGGTCTCGGTGAAATACGGCACACGCGGATCGCTCAAGACTTCTCTCTGCTGTACTGAGCGCTCAGGGTCATGTCATTTGTAACTGTAGGTATTTACACATAATCCATTTGTCTTAGGATAGACAGTGAAACATTGAGTTTTGACAGTATATCTAAAATGTAAGCCCTTAAATACAACTTTAGACATGTACGAATCATAAAACACAGTCACTCTTTGTGTGCTGTCTGCTCGCGGTAAATGTGGTTTGGTGAGTCGTGTTGCCTGCAGTAGAAGGTGATACAGTACAGCATTAATGCGTGTTTTGTTTATTTATCAAATCAGAAATCACAGAATAGTGTCAAAAATAAAGTAAAACCTTGTAAAAAAAAAAAAAAAAAAAAAAGAAAAAGAAAAAAAAGAAAAGTAATGTATGCTTAATTGTATTAAATGTGCACTTTTAGTATACTTCAAATCTTAAAAGTATATTCAAAAAAAATATATATATACATATATTTTTTTTATATATACATTTATAAAGTATATTTATAAAATTACTGAAATAAAAGACCATGTAAGTGTACTTAAGAAACATAAGAATTCACTTTAAAGGACATTTTAAATAATTGTTTTAATAATCTTTTGTGCTTTAAAGTACATGTATTATTAAGTACTTGATTATAATTATAATTGTAGTGTGTAAATATGTTTTATAATTATAACTGTAGTGTGTTAATATATTTTTAAATGTATAAATGTCTAATTACAAATATATTTAAATACATGACATACAAGTTTCAATAGAAATGACATTACAGTTTAGTTTACCATGTTTGTCAGTTACGATCAGGAGTACACTTTAAATATATTTTAAAGACAACAGATGTAATTAAGAAATTACATATAAAGATGTACTTAAGTCCTACTTAAGTGGGTCAAGGTTCAGCTGATTGCATTTATTATATATTATAATGCATATTTAACATGCAGTTAATTGTCCGGTAACATGAAGTTCACACATAAAGGGTTAGTTCACGTCATTAATTACTCACTCTCATGTCATTCCACACCTGTAAGACCTTCGTTTATCTTCAGAACACAAATTAAGATATTCTTGATGAAATCCGAGAGGTATCTGACAGCAATTTAACTGACACTTTCAAGGTCCAGAAAGATACTAAAGACCTCATTAAAATAGTCAATGTGACTACAGTGGTTCAACCTTAATGTTATGAAGCGATGAGAATACTTTTTGTGCGCAAAAACAAAACAAAAATAACAACTTTGTTCAACAATATCTTTCCTTCTGTGTCATTCTCATAGGTTGTTTACGTCCAGCACTTCCAGGTTCTACGTCAGAACGCAGAGTCATTGTTGGCCGACTCCTGCGTCAGCATCACACACATGCGTCGTGCTGCTCACGTGATCAGCGTCTGCCAATACTGAGCTGCCGTTTAGACGGAGAACCTAGAAGCACTGAACGTAAACAATGTAGAAGAATGACAGGGAAGAGAAGATGTTGAATAAAGTCTTTATTTTTGTTTCGTTTTTGTGCACAAAAAGTAATCTCGCTGCTTCATAAAATTAAGGTTGAACCACAGCAGTCACCTCAACTATTTTAATGATGTCTTTAGTACCTTTCTGGACCTTGAAAGTGTTGATTATATTGCTGTCTATGGAGGAGTCAGATACCTCTCGGATATCATCAAAAATATCTTAATTTGTGTTCTGAAGATGAACGAAGGTCTTACGGGTGTGGAACGACATGAAGGTGAGTAATTAATGACAGAATTTTCATTTTTGGGTGAACTAACCCTTATATGTGACCCGTGCGGGCAAAATGAGTCGGAATGAGCACAGGCTAATTTCGAGCTACAGACAAAACAAGTGAAAAATGTCAGATTTGGTCGAATTTAAGGTTTTCACAAAAATGAGTTCATCAAGCCCTCGTCTAGCGATCCCAATGCTCCAAATGGCAATTAAACATCTAAAAGTATCTTTATTTGTACGCTTTCTGAGAGGAGTATCTTTACTTTGTCCATGAAAAATGGTGTTTTTCTCTGCTCGCTTCTTGACAACTGGCGCTTCCCCTCAGCACAAGTTTGGTATCGTTTTAAAGCGCAGCATTCAAACTTTGTGAATATTCATGGAGAAATAGCATGAGTCTAAACCAATGAAATGTGATTTTCAAACTCTGAATGACGCATCTGAAGCGTGCGCACAAGGCGTCTCAGCGCTCAATCCCAACAGTATTTCAAAATAACCGTCTTGGTGAGTATTTACGCAAACATTATCTGTTATGTCTTAAGTGAACATTTTGTTAACTGTTGTGGAAAAACATCTAATATGTAGGTCTTAATATAGCCTATAGGCTGTCTGTTTCATGAATGTTAATCAAACAATTGGTATCATGGAAAAAAAAAAAAAAGTTTTCCTGTAGATATTTATTTTTGACTTGATGTGTGCCAAATTTGGTGTTATTACCAGGGATTTTAAGGTTTGGTTGCTAGGTGACTTCATTTCAGAAAACTTTAACTCCATTTTTCTCAAAACTGACTTTGCTGACTCGACTTCAAACAGGCGTATCTCAGTCATTTTGTGTCTGATTCCAACAAATCATACATCATTTTGAAGGTTTTAATAATATAACTCAATAACTAATTTTTGAAAATTTGCTCATTGCGACTCAAATATTCTTGTATATAATTTCCGTAATAATTACTTTTTTTAAAAGTATGCTAAAGTGTATTTCATCTCTGAAATGTACATACTTAAAGTGCTTACATTATAGAAGCTGCATGTTGATATCACGTATCAGTGTCTAAGATGGACAAAGGCCAGAACTACAAGTTCTGTACACTAATGAGATCATGCCAAAGTAGAACAACCTGTTTCCTTCCTTTTGTGTTAAGTCACATGAACCACATTAGATCCGATGACTTGACATTGTTTTCATGCATGTCTTGTTAGCAAAAGCCCTTGGCTAGAGGCTCGGCCAATTAACACCTCATAATATCTCGGCACGGTGTTCTCGCAGAGGTATACGCAGCCGTATATTATGCAGCGATTTGCCATGTGATCCTGCAAAGATCTGAGAGGCGGTTTCAGCCGGTATCTGTAGACCCTGGCCCAGTTAGCAGCGCTCCGAATCTTACATAACCCCGGGCTTCTGACGGCACGCCATCTCCTGACTGCAGATGGGTAATTTGTTTTGATCTGTGATTATCTTGCCCATGTTCTGAAGAAGATGTAAACCTCTTGTGAGGCTGTTAGGTAAATCCCACAATGTGAGGAATTGCCTCGGGTCTGAAGTCCTCACCCTTTTACCTTTCATTCCTGTGAAAGGCAAAGGCACCTGACAGATTTAAACCCCCCGCAGGGTCTTATCGCACGGGATGCGAAACTACAGAACCGAGGGGCGGACGGGTGAGAGGGTCACACGGAGAATTCAGTTTTAATTAAACCAAAAATACAGAAGTCTCTTTGTGTCCTCTTGTAATTAATGTTAACAGGCCAGGTTGTCACAGGGCAACCCTCAAAACCTCCCGTACCTGCCTAAACATGGTACTTCGAGCCAGACATACCTGGGAAATTATCGGCTAATTATCTACTAAATACGTTTGCTCGTGTTGAAGAAACAGAACGCTTAATTGCCGGCACTATTTCCATTTCCCTCCAGGGGTGGCCGGCTTATCTGAAGAGCTCATTATATTAATGCCGGTAATTATGTATTTTGCTTACTTCTGATGTGACTCTGTTCTAATGGGGGCTCTTAATAAGAGGATGACGGTACATATGTCAGAAGACATTTTGTGAGTTGCCGACAATGTGTTTGTGTGTTTTTCTTCCATAAAGGCTTAGAATAACGGCATTACAGGCTGGTTATGAAAGCTTAGGATCAAATCTTCACTCTTTTTAGTGCATTATTCATGGCTTGCTCCCTGAGGCCTGTGGAATGGGGCTGGACGGGCACAGGAGTGGAAGTGGATCAGTACACGATGCCAGCCATTCTGAGCTTTTCGCTTATAGAAGCTGGAATTATTCTGTGTGCCAGCGGCTCTCATAAACTGCCGCTATTCGCGCCGTCCCTGTGCGACAAGACGGTCGGAGTCTGTCCTGACGCTCTCACTGGAAACACACTGCTAGTCTCGCAAGCTATCGGCATTAAGCCTGCTGCATAGTGTAGCTTGTTCTGAAGCAAAGAAATATTCATTCAGATATGGAAGGGTCGCATGTTCATTTTGTATGGGATGTTTAGAGGTGATTAATAGATGGACGTGCATCAAAAGTATTAGTAAATATGATATCTACTTGCAATTTTCTGCCTGAAACTAAGTTTTCGAATATCTTTAAAACATTCACTGCCATAAACTATGTTAATTTGGCAAATCCAGTGACTAGTTCTGTATCATAATCACCTTGTAAACATAATTGACAAAATTATGTTTAAATAAGGGCAGCATATAAATGAAAATGTATTTTCAATTTTCTTTTCAATTTGCATTAATCGATCAATCAATCAATCAATCCATAAAACACTGGTGTTAAAAAGCATCCTCATAAAGTTGGTCGATGAATGTACAGTATGTCAAATAAATGCTCTTCTTTTGAACTTTCGATTCATTAAAATGTATCATGGTTTCCACACAAAATATGAAACAGCACAGCTTTTCAACATTGATCATATTAAGAAATGTTTCCTGAGCAGCAAATCAGCATATTAGAATGATTTCTGAAGGATCATGTAAAGACTGTAATGATGTAATGATGCTGAAAATTCAGCTTTGCCATCACAGGAGGATTTCATTTATGTCACATGTTTTGGTCACTACATCATTCCCAGACTTCCATTGTGTTAGTCTTCACTTTACTATTATTTGAAGGCCCCGTTTACACTAGTGCATTTTTGTTTTAAACTGCATAAAATTTGCTACGATTGCGCCTGTCGTTTACACTACTCTGGTGTTTTCGACCCTCGAAAACGGAGACTTTCTAAAATGCTGCAGAGCCCGTTTTAGTTTGAAAGCGCCAGGGTTGCATTTCAGTGTAAACGGTCCAAAATGGAGACTTTTGGAAATGATAGCATGGCTGCCCATGTTCACTCTGCATATCTTTGACGACCGTGTAAACAATAACATGGAGACAGAACTGCAATCTTTGCTGGATTTGTTGTCATTTTTAGCAGACATTGTGCAGTTAAACTCTGCATTTTTTAATACTGCAGCTACCTACATGCGCAAGAGGCAACTGTTTACACGTGTACGCGCATGCCCATTGTGCATGAACGGTCATGTGACATGCATTTTCGGTCGTGTAGTGTGTCTACAGGAGATCGTTTCTGAACTGCTGTGGAAACGCCAGTGTAGACGAGGATCGTTTTCATTTTAAAATACCATTTTAAAATGAAAACGCACAAGTGTAAACGGGACCTAACGCGGAGAACATTCATAATGAAGAATGAGTAGGCCTATTTGTGTCCAGCCGTTGTACTGCTAGAGTATGTATAAGACATTCATATATATCGAAACAAGTGGAGCGACAGCACCTGTTTCCACTTCGAGCACCAAGAGCTGACAATGCCAACATAACAATTCCTGCAAGATTACTCATGGCATTCAGAGATGAGCCAACAGAGAAAATACATGCTTGTGCTGATGAGAAGAAATAAATTAAAAGGGTTAGATAAGTCAGGCTTTGTGCTGTTAGCGTGACTCATTTGAGACAATACTGTGCACAAGGTGTTGTTAGCATGATTGAGCATGTTTGCTAGATGTAGCTAACATGTTTTAACATGCTGCTAGCATGTTTTAACTCTTTTTAATGCAAGTTTTAGCATGTTCATAACATGTTGCTAGCATGTTTTAGCACACATTTTTATTATTTTGTTGGCACATTGCTAGCATGTTTTAGCATATTGCTAGCATGTTTCTTTGTCAAGCCAGCATAATTATTTGTCATTCAACTCTAAATAGAATGCAACATTACATCAAAAAGTACCTACTTTGGCATCAATGTACAGTACAGATGCTACAGTGCAGTACCTTTCACCTCACCACATATCAGACCACTACCTACTGCTTCTGCTGAGATTCTGAGGTGTGGAGGTTACATGCCAGTGACAACATGGCAGATGTATTTCATCTGAACTTCATTAATACACACATTCATAATATATAGAACACACTTTCTTAACAGTCATGAAGTAAGCTTCAAACCAAATGTAGTTACTATACATAATTTCGGATACAGCATAAATGACATTGTTTTTTCTTTTCTTTCACCCCATGTGCAAAGAAATACTTATTATGATAAATAATATACTTTAAAAGAATATACTAACAATACTTAAATGTTTAAATGTTTTTAACACTTAATTACATGAAAACTGCAATTAAATGCAAAAAAAAAAAAAAGGATTATAGTTTAAATTTATATTAAAATCAGTTAGCTGGTCTGCGCCGATAGCCTCGTGGGCAGCACGCCAACATATAGATCCGTTGCGCTTCAGTTGACCCGAGTTCAAGTTTCGGCTTGTGGACCTTTCCCGATCCCATCCCCCTCTCTCTCTTCCACCTAGCTTCCTGTCCACTCTATACTATCCTATCATAATAAAGGCAAAAATTGGCAAAAATAAATCTTAAAAAAAAAAAAAACACTTAGGACTTTAAACACTTAAATGTAATGTGTACATTTACATTTATACATTTAATTTCATAATTAATTCTATTGTCTTTGAAAAATGGTTAAAGGATTAGTTCACTTTCAAATTAAAATTTCCTGATAATTTACTCCACCCCCATGTCATCCAAGATGTCCATGTCCTTCTTTCTTCAGTCGAAAAGAAATGAAGGTTTTTGATGAAAACATTCCAGGATTAGGATCCTTATAGTGGACTTCAATAGACCCTAAACGGTTGAAGGTCAAAATTACAGTTTCAGTGCAGCTTCAAAGGGCTTTAAACGATACCAGACGAGGAATAAGGGTCTTATCTAGCGAAACGATTGGTCATTTTCTAAAAAAAATAAATAAAAATGTATATGCTTTATAAACACAAATGATCGCCTCGCAAGTGTTTTCCGCCCGACCGCCTTCCATTTTCTTCAAAAAGCTTACGCTGTATGTCCTACACCTTCCCTATTGAACTTACAGAAAAAACGGAACTGGCGCCACATTGTTCCGTAATTTTTTACGGAAGAAAAGGCTTTTTAAAGAATACGGAAGGCGGTCTGGCGGAAGCACTTGATCATTTGTGTTTATAAAGCATATACATTTTTTTTTTCTTTTTTTTTTTAGAAAATGACCGATCGTTTCGCTAGATAAGACCCTTATTCCTCGTCTGGTATCATTTAAAGCCCTTTGAAGCTGCACTGAAACTGTAATTTTGACCTTCAACCGTTTGGGGTCTATTGTCCACTATAAGGAGAATAATCCTGGAATGTTTTCATCAAAAACCTTAATTTTTTTTTCGAATGAAGAAAGAAGGACATGGACATCTTGGATGACATGGGGGTGAGTAAATTATCAGGAAATTTTAATTTGAAAGTGAACTAATCCTTTAAAGTGCCTGCTGAATGTAATGACAAGCATTTATGTAAACTAAAATATATTTTAATGTAAATCCTATTAAAACATGAATGTCATGTCATGTATTTAAATGCATTTGTAATTATGCATTTGTAATGATAAGTTTGCAATTTAGTGCATTTAAAACATTTTAACTTCAAATTTAATATAAAATAAACACACTACAGTCAAAATTATAATAGAATATTTTACAAGTACTACTTCACAAGTGTACTTCATTACAGCATGTCAAGAGATTATTAAAACATAATGATTTAAAAACTTTTAATTTGACATTACTAGAAAGTGCACTTTTTTAAAAGTGAACTTCAGTGTAAGAAACAGACATGAAAGTGTACTCTTTAAATACACTTAAGTGGCCTTTTATTTCATTAATATTACATTATCTACAAGTACAGTAAGTAAAATCGTCTTTTAAGATTTGAATACATTACAAATGTTTTGCAAGTTTGCAAGTTGAAAGGGTTGAGTATTTCTGACCTCATTCGAGTGTTAAACTGCATGTTCTCTCTTTTTCTCCCCACCTCTTCTCTTTTACAGCACTTCCTGAGTGCAGATGATGTGAACACCGCCTTCAGTGTGAAAATATCAAATTCTCAATGAAGCGTCATGTGGCTGAGATGTCTTGAATTCACCTCTGCAGCTCTTTAAAGGCATACTGTACGGCGGACACCAGACGCCAGATAATTTAATGGTTTTTGACTTTAAAATGCCCCCAGCGCTGTTTCTCTGCTGAGCACAGACATTCAGACGTTTTCATCCTCAGACTGCGTTAAATCACAGGAAGTCTCTGTTAACCCACTGCGCTGACACACACACACACACAAACACACACGGTAGAGACCCAGGTAAAGATAGAAGCTCTTCAAGGGTTCTTCTCTTTGTTTTGCAGGCATGAGAGCGAGTGAGGGAGTTTCATGTTGAATCACTGTGCGGTTTTCATTCCACCTGTGTTGTGACAACACGATTCACAGGCGTCTCAGATGTGGCTTTGAGGTTTGCCTGATATAAAAGAGCTGCTTTAAATCGGAGAACGTACAGCCATCTTGGAGTGGATTCAGTTTACGCTGGCCGTAATCTCAAGTGTCAGATGCTCAGCCTCAATGGAAACAAAAGGCAAATTTACATCTTTGTTTCGGTATGGGGAAAGGTTACCACGCTCGGCTGAAACTCGCATGTCTATCGCTCAACAAAAGATATGCACGGTTGACATTAGAAACTGATCTTATAAAGATGTTGCAAAGACCCTTGACAAAAGCACAATAGGATTTTTCCATTGGTTTTTGGATTATTGCAGTAAATAAGCTCTGCGACCAGTAAAGTTTATGATTCTTACACGTTTTGTTCATCAAGATATGATAGCACAACTTTTATGAATTTTGAGGCCTATAAATGTCTTTAAATGTCTAAATGTCTTCAGTCTCTTTTTTTATTATTTCTCTGAAAGTCTGAGTTAGAATAGTTTGCAGGAGCGCAATTATTAACACAACGAGGCTGTGAAAGTGGACTAGTGAGTAGATGAGTTTACCTAAATACCGCCTTTTTCACAACAAGTAAAAGCTTTTTAAAAAATCAAAATAGGGTTTCACTGATGTATTTTATGCTATAAAATAAAATGTCAAAATATCTTGAGCTTGTGTTAAACATAGACTTTATTTCAGGCATTTAACCAAAAACCAATTCAAAGACCCACTGACTTTAATAGAACCGGAAGTGCAAAATACTAACTTTTTTCCAGGTTTTGGCCTACAAAAATATGCTATCACTGTATTGAGTGTTTTCTGGAGTCATATAATGCTTTGAGTGTGGAACAGACCCAAAATTAAATTTTCACAGCTGAATCTTCCCCTCCAATAGAGCTTGTGTTTAGTTCAAAAACAGCACCATTAGGCCCTGTTTACACCTGGTATTAAGATGCATTTTGGTCGATCAGATCACAAGTGTACGACGCTAAATACAGGTGTAAATGGGGTCTAAAGCGTTTTGAGCTTGTCTACTTTCGATCACTTCCAGAGAAACGCATTCGAACAGATTGCTTTCATAGCGTAGACGCTCATGTGATCGAATGCGTTTGAACAGCTGCAAAAGACCGCCTACTCTCTGCCTACTGACCTGGTGTAAACATTATGGGAAGCGCACTAACCAGACGGGATTTAAACTTTGCCGGCTGAAGACCCAAGTTTGGTTTAAAGATGAAAAAACTTATCAAGCACAATGTTGTTGTCATTCCTGATTTCTAACACACACTCACAGCGTTCAGCATGGTCTTGCTGCTATCAGAGCAGAAACAAAAGCTGATGCTCTCCGTATGTTTTTCTGTCGTCTCGGGCTTGTTCATATGTAAATTGTGTGAGTTATTGTGAGATGTTATTTCATCCAGTAGATCAAAAAATCTGAAAAAAAAAAAAAAAAAACCCATAGACCCTCCCCTCGAAGATATCAGAAGTGGTTCAAAGTGGACAAAAGAGACGGATTAAAACACCAGGTGTAAACGGGTATGTCTCGACCTAAACGCATCTTAATACCAGGTGGAAACAGGGTCTTAGATATCATTGACACCAAACAGTATTGGTTCTCGTCTGTGTCACAATCATAGACTGTAAAAAATATGGACGTAGTGTCCGTGACTTCACCCGTTGATTTCTGAAGAGCATTTTTGAAGCGAAAATGAGGCCGCTGCCATCTTAGCAGCACGTCACTGCACGTCACTCCCGGATAACTGAAAATGGGCAAAGAGGCGGGACGTGGTTGGAACTGAGGTGCTGAAACCACGCCCGCCTAGCTCGACGTGATCATGTTAGCAGGCAAAGGAGCTATCTATCTATCTTAGATACTATCTAAAATATTAATAAAGATAACAAGTTATATCATTTGAAAAGTCCTAAAGGTTTACTGTCAATATACGGAGTCTTTTTTACAATACAATTTCTTTAGATGCTCCAGCACCAGTAATTGTAATTTGTGTCGGGTGTGCAAATAACAACATGAAAAATCATACGGGACTTCATACCTTTATAATGAAATAGCGATCGCGAGATTAATCCATGAGCGTCCATTGAAAAACAAAAAACAGTACTTTTTGTCCACAAAAGCGTTAAATCCGTGAAATATTGACATATTATCCATTGTATACATCACAATTCTTCTGAACGGTCTGCTCTCCATCATCGTTCTTCAAGAAATATGCAACCTGAGCAGCGTTTATGTTGTAAAACTGTATATGATCGTATATATCTCAAAAAAAAATGAGCACGCGTCCAAAGTATAATTTTTCAAAATGCAGCAGTTTTAGTTATAATATCCAAGCAGTACTGTCTGAGTTTTATATCCTCCCGCCATTGTCACTGTAGTAAATCTCACAAACAAAACTTTTAGCCAATGCCACGATCCAACAACGTGTGTTCTGTTTATCTTCCACATGCGTGCACATGTACACAGACACACATCTGTCTCGAGTCTCGACCATTAACGCAGCAAGCCATATTATTTTATAATTGTATATATTATTATTTTATAATTGCATAAAATAATCCTGAACAAAAGCACAAACACGGCAGAGATGCCAAATTCAGTGGCTGGAATTAGCATGACGGCTCACAGACAGCAGCGCAATCCACCTGCCACTCAAGTGACCACGCCCTTAATTATGCAGAACTTTAAGGCTTAATATAATTTAAACGGATGAGTTATAAAAAATAAAAAAAAATTCACCCCCCTCAGAGTTGTCATGAAGGGCAAAATTAGCAGTATAGACCAAAACCACAATTTGATCCAGGCTGTAAACATGTTTTTTTCTGCTGTAAAGTTGGGCATTTTAACATGGGGCTCAGTGAGATTCCGCTCTCTTTTGGAGCCTGTCCCTAGCGGCCAGTTGATGAATTGCAGTTTAAGTCACTTCCGTATTGGCTTCAAGAGAAACTGGGGGAGGTTGCCGCTTGGTCACAATCTAACTAGTTTGAGTATGTGGAACGGAGACTAATACTTGAGGGCTACAGCAAAGGAGAAGATTTTCAGTGGAAAAAATTACACTACCAGTCAAAAGTTTGGAAACATTACTATTTTTCATGTTTTTGAACGAAGACTCTTATGCTCATTAAGACTGCATTTATTTCATAATAAATACAGAAAAAACAATAATATTGTAAAATATTATTACAATTTAAAATTATGGTTTTCTATTTTAATATACTTTAAAATATAATTTATTTCTGTGATGCAAAGCTGAATTGTCAGCATCATTACTCCAGTCTTCAGAAATCATTGTAATATGCTGATTTATTATCAATGTTGGAAACAGTTGTGCTGCTTAATATTATTTCATAACCTGTGATACTTTTTCAGGATTCTTTGATGAATAAGATGTTAAAAAATATCAGCATTTATTTAAAATAGAAATCTTTTGTAACAATATACACTACTGTTCAAAAGTTTGGGGTCAGTAATTCTTTTTCTTTTTTTGAAAGAAATTAATACTTTTATTCAGCACTGATGTGTTAAATTGATAAAAAGTGATAGTAAAGATTTATATTGTTAGAAAAGATTTATATTTTGAATAAATGCTGATATTTTTAACCTTTTATTCATCAATGAATCCTGAAAAAAGTATCACATTTTCCAAAAAAATATTAAGCAACACAACTGTTTCCAACATTGATAATAACAGTATCAAATCAGCGTATTAGAATGATTTCTGAAGGATCATGTGACACTGAAGACTGGAGTAATGATGCTGAAAATTTAGCTTTGCATCACAGAAATAAATTATATTTTAAAATATATTAAAATAGAAAACCATAATTTTAAATTGTAATAATATTTCACAATATTATTGTTATTTCTGTATTTATTATGAAATAAATGCAGCCTTAATGAGCATAAGAGACTTCGTTCAAAAACATTAAAAATAGAAATGTTTCCAAACTTTTGACTGGTAGTGTACATTTGGCACTGGTCCTCACAAAGCATCATGACTTCAGAAGACTCAGAATGGTTTTTATTTGTTTTGTCTTTTTGGATTTATGTAAAACAGGAACATACATTCTTCAGAATTTCTTCCTTTGACTTTTATGGAAAAACAAAAGCATACCGGATTAAAGTGACATGAGTACATAATGAGTCAATAATGACAGAAGTTCCCATTAAACAAAAGGTTCATTTGTTTAAGGTTTAATTGGTAATAACTTGGTAATAACTGCTGATGGGCAAGTTTACATTCTCACAGTTCACAGTAATTACACAATGTGTTGACTATGACTAGTGTGGTTATTCAATGATCCAAAGATGAAAAACACTTGGCACCCGTTTCATTAATACAACATAAAGTGACCTCATTATTTGGCCCTGTGGACTTTTATTAAAAAAAAAAAAAAAAATTAACTCTCTTAAAACAGACTTTTATAGCATACTGTGCTGGAAATGACATTTTAAACATTTCTGCAGTAAACCTGAAGATGCTTTTTTTTTTTTTATCTAGCTTAGGCTTATTATACTTTCACACTTTGTGCAGATTTGGCAATTTCAGCTTGATAGTAAAAACACAAAAATATTCTGTTCACAAGTGAAATTCACCTCTAGTTATCTTTGTTTTGTTTTTCACACATTGCATGCTTCCAAAATAAATGATGAAGGCATGGTCAAAGATTAACTGTGACTTTTAAATACAGAAAAACTGGAAATCTTTTAATAAAAATCAAGCCATGCAGGTCTCATCTCCACACGGGTTTCAGCTCACAAAACACATAAATTTCTGTACATTGCCAAGCAAAACCATCATGAGTATCTAATGACTTTTGTGATGGTACAATCTCTCCGTGTAGAGGACTGATAGTCTCGTGGATTAACAGTGCTCTGGATTATTCTCACTGATGAATATTCTTGTCGAAAGCGCTGCCCTCATTGAGTTAACCTCCGCAGACTGTTGGGTGACTTTTACCAGCACCCCTTAAAACACGAGCTCATGATGTAAGAATCCCCTTAAATATGTAAAGTATACACTTAAACCTGGGCTGCGATAACACGCTCTTTTTATCTCACGCTCCACTTTCAGCCAGATTTTGCTGTACACGGATATTCATTTGAATCAGTGTCTTATCAACGCCGGTAAGTGAGCAAAAGTTCATATCGCTGACGGCTGAGAGAAAGTGGCAGTTAATTTAGCGAACATCTAATTTCAGCACAGTGACACTGGAAATTTCTGGGGCGCAGTAGTTAATTCACAGTTAAAAAGATGAGAAACACTACAGTTACAGGTGTGAACAGGCAATTAGCTGTCTATTGGAATCAAGGTCAGCATTCTTTGAGGATCATTATCTGCTAATGGAAGTTCATTTACTCACTCTTTTAGGGTGTGATAAGGCAGGAGGCCATGTGAATCATCGCTTTTGTCTGTTTTGCTCTTCTAGACATGGAGATCTCATTTATTCACGCTGCTAAAGCTCATTCAGTTTAACTTCTAGTGATGTTGCATGAGTAATTTTGAAGATGTGGGCCAAATCTTACAGAAGAACACAATCGTGACAAATAATCCAGCATTATATAATTGCACACAAGCTATTTGTCATTTATTTGCTGTAATTTGCAGACATGTTGAATTAAATCAAACAATTCTTGACTCTCACAGAGACTTCTTTACTATTCTAAACCTGTAATTAGAAGATTTCAAACTATTTGTGAAAAATGGAAATATCATGATTTCTGGCCTTTCTCAGCGTTTGTCCAAAGAACAAGAACATAGCTGGAAAAATACTGTGCACTGTAAAAAAAAAAAACTTGTCTCTTCAGAATTCCCCCATAGGTGTTCGACTGGGTTCAGATCAGGAGCCACTGAATCACTTTCACCCTGTTCTTCTTCAGAAATCCAGCAGTGGCCTTAGATGTGTGTTTAGGATCATTGTCATGTTGGAAAAGTGCACAACGACCAAGGGCACAGAGTGATGGTAGCATCTTCTCTTTAGAGCAGTATAGAGCAGTACATCTGTGAATTCACGATGCCATCAATGAAATGCAGCTCCCCGACACCAGCAGCACTCATGCAGCCCCACATAAGGACACTGCCACCACCATGTTTCATTGTAGGCACCATGCATTTTTCTTTGCATTCCTCACCTTTGTGACACCATACAGTTTTGAAGCCATCAGTTCCAAAAATATTTATTTTGGTCTCATCACTCCAGAGTATAGAGTCCCAGTAGTCTTCATCTTTGTCAGCATGGGCCCTGGCAAACTCTAGGCGGGCTTTTTTGTGCCTGGGCTTTAGGAAAGGCTTCTTTCGTGGACGGCACCCCTGCATGCCATTCCTCTGCAGTGTACGCCTTATTGTGTCACGGGAAATAGTCACCCCAGTTTGGCTTTCTACTTCTTTAGATAACTGCAGTGAACGTGCATGCTGATTTTCTTCAACCCTTCTCATCAGAAGACGCTCCTGTCGAGGTGTTAACTTCCGTGGAGGACCTGGTCATCTCTGTGAGATGGTTGCAGTTCCATCTTTTTTACATTTTTGTACCACTTTTTCTACAGTATTCTGACTGATAAGTAAAGCTTTGCTGATCTTCTTGTAGCCTTCACCTTTCTGGTGTAAAGAAATTATTTTCTTTCTCAGGTCTTGTGACATTTCTCTTCCATGTGGTGCCATTGCTGACAGCATGAAATAGGAAGGGGTTTTAACACCCGTTTATAGTCAGCTGTCTGCTGGACACCTGTGTAATGAATAATTAGACTCACCTGTGGTTGAATTCTTGTTAAATTAGACATTTGTAGTCTAAAATTTAGCTTTGCTCCAGAGACAATTTAGTGGGGTGTACTCATTTTTGCATCACCCTAATTTGGGTAAAACTGAAAATTTTGTTCTCTAAGTTATATTATTAACCTTACTTTCATGTTATAGGTTAAACAGATGTTATATTAAACTTAGTCTTGTCAACATTTTGGAAATTGTTTTTGTGTTCATTGAGATATTGTTTAAACTTACTTTTTAAAGGGGGTGTACTCATTTACGTTGAGCACTGTATATATATATATATATATATATATATATATATATATATATTATTTATATGAATAATTGTAATGCTAAAAGACTCTAAAAATGCTACGGTACACACCTAGTACTTGGTTAACAGTAAGTTCCCTTACATGGTAAAATAAATAAATAAATAAAATAAAATAATAATAATAATAATAATAATAATAATAATAATAATAAAGATCCAATGGGACATTTCAAGATTTTGTGTAATTTTACAGTAAAATACTGTTAAATTATTTATTTATTTATTTATTGGAACAAGTCATCTTATGAAAAATCGTAAATTGACATTCCCATTGACATTCCCATTTTCCTTTTTTTCAGTTGTGTAGAAGGTTTATGTTACATCTCATGTTGTTAAATGAATGTTTATTGCATTATTTCAGTTTCATGTGTGTTAACATGATTGTGTTTTGTATTTTTGTGTATGACATTTAAAAAAAAAAAAAAGAATTATTGGATTTACTTGAAAAAAGCAGTGGCATGCAACTATATTCAGCAATTGTACAAATAACAATTTGGTTGTGTGAACAAAAGAAATTCAAGTAAAGCTGAAAAAAATTTGTTGAGTAAATACAAATCATTTGAATTTGTCACTGTTACATTAAATTTATATGCGCAGTTTACATGATAATGTTATGTTAAAATGATAAAAGTTTATTACGTAAGGTGAACACATCAACAAACTCAATTTAATTGAGGGCAGGAATTTCATTCTATAAGTATGCGTATATGGTAGCCATTAGGGCTAATTCTCGATCGATACAATTTATCTGGATCGATCCTGATATTTTCTCTCTCTAATCGATTCTGAGCTTAGTTTTAACAGCAGATGTTGCTCTAGGCTAGTTTTTAACCGCACACTTTCATATGCTCACGAAGAAGACTGCCGGACAGCGCTCGTGTGTTCGGCTGAGTCATGTAAGTGGTTAAATATACTTGTACCTCGGCTCAGAATGTTTTTATAATGCAAGATTTGTAATTCGCTTCAACCTTTTCGAACTTTATGAATGATTATTTTAGGTTTAAGTGGTGTGTGTAAAGGAACTGGAAGCAGGCAGTGTACAAGTGTTTCTAAAGCACGTATAGTAGTGGCATCTGCTGTTTAAAAACTAAACTCAGATTAGAGAGAGAATGGCGATAAATCGGAAAATATCAGAATCGCTCCAGATTTTTCGTATAACAAATAGAAATTCGATGTATTGTCCCAGCCCTAGTAGCCATTGACTTCCACAGTAGGAAAACAATACTATGGAAGTCAATGGCTACTGTCAACTGTGTGGTTACTAACATTCTTTAAAATATCTTCTTTTGTGTTCAACAGAAGAAAGAAACTCATACAAATTTGGAAGAACATTAGGGTACGACAAAATTTTCATTTTTGGGTGAACTCCCTTTAAGGTGTTTTTAAGGTCGTTGCTAGTAGGCCTATATTGTAAAGGTAAAATTTTAGTACTTCAGTAGGTTAGAATTTTATTTCAGTTTGTGTTCTGTCTGTTCATTAAATTTTAGTTAAATCTGTAAAAAATCTGTCTCTGCTGTATTTTTATGGTAAAGTTCTGGCAACCACAGCTGCAGGTTTTTTTTGTTTTGTTTTGTTTTTTTACAGTGTGCCTCTGCAAACATTTACTAAATCAGTTTTATGATAGAATTTTTTTATTTTATTATTTCCATTTCTGTAGGTGCCTTCACGTTACCATAATTTATCTGCTTCTTGGTGATCTGTTAATTTTGTATGAGTTTCCGAGCTGGAAGTGTGACTTTAAGTGCTGTCCTGTTGCATATTTCCAAGTAAGAATTGGAAATTCTGGCTTTCCAATTATGAGTTTAGAGTGCAGGCTTTTGTTCCCATCACATTTCCTCGTCGCATCATTTGTAAAAAGTGTGACTGTCTGTCGGTGCTTGTCATATTTTCCTCGGCTATAGGTTTTTCTATATGCAACAGCCAGAAGGGTGGATATTTATAATCCGGTATCGATAACGCCGGTCCTAAACACACGTCGCCAGGCACATCTCATGCTGCAATTTGTCTCAACAGAACTAGAGGGATCTCACGACAATGACCCCCTCCACATCATTATCTCAAACAGTAAATAACCCGCTCGGCTATTTCTGAGTGCCCTCCAAGACTCAACGACCTCAACAAACCCCTCTTAAAACCGAGAAGAAAAGCAAGAGAGCGAGGCAGCGCCAGTGAGACACAGGGGTTGGGGGAAGCTGTTGATGGAGTGCTGAGAGGAAGAGAGATAATGGCATTGGTATCAGATTTATTCAGAGGAAGGGGGCGGCCGTGATTTCTTCCCCATCTCCCTCCTGATTGCGAGGGAGACATGCAGAGAGGTCGGAGGGTCAAGCCAAAAGGAGACAGCATTGTGTAGGAACTGTCACGCACCGCCACCTATTTTGACATGCACAAGGCCGTTTGTTGTCTGTCGAACATGCAAATTGCTGGCCTGCTGTCATAAGGCAGCAGCTATCTGCTGGAGGGAAAATGAGACCACCTGTAACTGCTGAGAGGGGTGATGGACAAGCATTCAGCGGCGTCTCCCTCCCCCAGACCCCTGCGCGCAACACCAATGCTCCATTCTCCGTATTCAAAGACAGGAAGTGAGGCTGAATTACAGGAGGAAAAGCCCGAACGTGGGACTTATTAATGGCTTCCAGCTCTCTCGTTCACGGGAATTAACATTCCCTGGATGACCTGATTACAACTGGATTTTCATGGGCAAACCACCCTAAACATTTACATTAGCATTATGACACTGGGTGTTCATCGTATCATGGTTGTGGGCCTGAAGCTCCTTCGTTAAGAATGTGCTCATCAGTACACCTGTGATTTCCTTATTAAGCAAAGAAGATAAATAGTGTGTGCGCAAGTCATAGCAGAATATATCTGCTACTTGGTGAGTCTTTTTTAATGGTAATGCTAAATAATGGCCAGTATAACATGAATTTTCTCTTGTTTGGTGTCGATGAAGAGTATTCGAGAGTTATTTATGAGGTAGATTTATGAAGTAGATCACTTAAATTTCATCAAAGTACTTCAACAGTACAATGGTGCATTTGAGAGCTGCAATAATTAAACTTTCAACATTTTCAAATGTATTTTACATGCATTTTTTTTTTTTTTTCTACAAGGGCAGTATGTGGAAAAAAATACAAAATTAAGATGTTTTGGTCTGGATTCATTAGAACACATTTACACACACGTATTTCATATGCTTTATCATATGACCACAACATACTATACATATGTACTGTATGTACTAAATCCCTCTTTTGTTTGTGTGTCCTCCTGTGCATGAATAAAAAAATAAAAAAAAAATAAAAAATCGCAATCATTTATTAATACCAAAATGAGTCATTATTATAATTCGTAGTGTCCTTAAAGGATTAGTTCAGTTTAAAATTAAAATTTCCTGATAATTTACTCACCCCCATGTCATCCAAGATGTTAATGTCTTTCTTCAGTTGAAAAGAAATTAAGGTTTTTGAGGAAAACATTCCAGGATTTTTCTCCATATACCCCTTCAATGGGGTTCAGCGAGTTGAAGGTCCAAATTACAGTTTCAGTGCAGCTTCAAAGGGCTCTACATCATCCCAGACAAGGAATAAGGGTCTTATCTAGCGAAACAATCGGACATTTTCTAAAAAAAAAAAAAAAAAAAATTTATATACTTTTTAACCACAAATGCTCATCTTGCACTGCTCTGCAATGAGCGGTCACGTGTGACTTAGGCGAAAGTACCGCGGTAGGGTGAAAAACTCCATCTCATCCTCTCCTCCTACTTTAAAATTGTCCGACATCGTTGTTTTACCTGTTTTTTTTTTTTTTTTGTAAAGGGCATTTGACTTAGTCTTTGCACGTTCACTTTGCAAACACTTGCTCAGTACTTCTGCCTACGTCACACGTGACCTTTCCAACGTGATTACGTAATGCGTGGCGCATCACAGAGCAGTGCAAGGCGAGTATTTGTGGTTAAAAAGTAAATAATTTTTTTTTAGAAAATGAGCAATCGTTTCGCTAGATAAGATCTGGGATCATGTAGAGCCCTTTGAAGCTGCACTGAAACTGCAATTTGGACCTTCAGCCCGTTGAACCCCAGTGAAGTCCACTATATGGAGAAAAATCCTGGAATGTTTTCCTCAAAAACCTTAATTTCTTTTCGACTGAAGAAATAAAGATATAAACATTTTGGATGACATGGGGGTGAGTAAATTATCAGGAAATTTTAATTCTGAAGTGAACTAACCCTTTAAGCGCTGTAAACTCCAGGATCTTTGTCATTGAACATGCATCTAAGTTGATTTGAATGATGTTCATGTCAAACTTACATTCTTCTTCCTCACAGTTAAATTACAGAGAAAGTTTCAATGTTAAGCGTCACATGATTTTTGTAAGCAAAATATATTATATACACATACACACGCATCATGTATATACCAGAATAGCTCACTAAATGTGGCAATAATAAAACATAATAGAATCCACAGCAATTTCATGACCAGCAAGCATTCTTACTCAAATGCCATCAATATGATCCTAATACAATAATTGGTCACACTTTATATTAGGTGTCTTGTACTTTCAAAAAAAATAAGTACAATGTACTTACTTTGTTCATATTGTATTGCAAAACACTTGTGCTGCTATTGAGGAGGGATACGGGTTAAGGACAGGTTTGGTGGTATGGGTTGGTTTAAGTGTGGGTTAAGGTGTAAGGGAAGGATCAACAGTGTAATTATACTGTAGATGCAATTACAGTAATTTATTACAGATGTAATTACATGTAGGTATTATTTAAAATATAAGTACAATGTAAAAACATGTATGTACACAATAAGTGCATTGTGTCAAATTATTAATTTAAAAGTTAGTACATAGTAGTTAAAGACACTTAATATAAAGTAGAACCCAATAATTGTATTATCGCCGATTTACTAGTTTTTCTACATCAAGTCGTTATCATAGGCCTGTAGCTCCAACAGCAATAGTTCTTGGCTAATAAGGATGTTTTCATCAAGTAGACCTCAGAAATTAAAATTTTTCAAAATCAGTAGACTCCAGTTACCCAAAACTAAAACCACTTAAACACACACACACAGTGCATTTGGATGCTGCAAAGAATAAACCATGCATAAGCCTATTATCTAATATTTACTCATACTTCTGCACAGTTTATTGAAACCTGAGATCAATATTCGCTGTAAATGAAAGAAATGTAAACGAGAGAGCCATTTTGGCTTGATTTACTTGAACGTCGTGTAAATAAATCAGAATCTCTCACTAGACATGGCATTGATTCAGTCTGTGATGTCAGTCAAGTGACTGTAATAGAAATTCATGAAGCCTCGATTGACCTGTAATATCTCATGGCTGTAACAAAGCAATATTAGCACAGCCATTTACAAGTGCTGATAAATTAAATATACCGCACACCTTTTATAATATTCAGCCTTTAGTCAGAGCCCAGTGTCTAATGAATTATGATTTCCCCAACCCACCCCCAGCTGCTGCGTGTGTGTGGCATGCGGCGATCTTTAATTTATGGATGTTTTGAACAGAGAAGTTAAAAGAACAGCCTTATTCCCTCCAGACACCTCTGAACTTGGATATCAAGAGGGGAAGGGAAGTGAAAGAGCCTAAAAGCAAAGTCATTTGAAACTATACTCGTAAATCTCCATGTAGTGCCGTCTATATCATGTCACTTCATGGCATGCACCCAAAATGGCCTGTTAAAACTGAGGATTAGGCCCGCTTTAATGTTTCGGACAGCAGCTATTCTTATTATATAATTTAGTTTACTCAAATGTATTCAAATGCCACCTTTATAATCCCGGAGGTGTTTTGCATAAATTGAATAAATCAAGCAGATATTCCGCGAGAATCAAACATATCAAAGGTTTCCTGTCTTTGAAGTGTGGTAGTCTTTAATTCCAAAACAGATTTTCATGATAAATAAATGCATTATTTATGAATTGGTGATAGAAGTGAGGGGGGGAAGGGGAAAAAAACAACACTCAAAATGCATGAATCATTTTAAGCCATGAAAATGTCAAGAGAGGCAAAATGACACATTGGCTGGTACTGCTGTAGCACGCAGGGCCGTATGTTGTGCTCATTAGCGAACACACAGACTAAATCAGAATAATATCCCGCACTCTTGTTTGTGTGTCCCATGCATGAATAAAAAAGGCTCAATTATTCATTTGAACCAAAAGAAGTCATTATTATCATTTATAGTGTCCTTAAGCATTGACATATGTAAACTCCAGGATGTCAGTCATCTCAGTTCATTCACATGATGTTTCTGTCAAGTTTAGACTTGTCGCGTGATGTTTGTGAACAGAATTAGCTCCCTCATTGCCCTTCATGAGCTGTCGCCTTTTATTTGAAATTGCGTGTAATTTATTAACCTAACAATCATGTTAATCTTAAACTCTGTCTTAACATCATAACTTTCCTCTCGCCTCTGGCCGGACCATAAACACTGAGTTCTGAAGGAAAGTGTTAAATGGCCAATATTAGGCAATGAAGTGTGTCTAAAATGTTCCCTGCAAGCAGTTAAATGGTGGTTTATATGTGTGCAATAATAATTAAATACTTAGAAAGAGCAAGTAAAACAGAGTGGAAAATTTCCAAAGATGAATCTGTTTTATGATGCAGGACTCAGACGCTGGCCCCATAAATGTCTAAATGAATAAATAAAATCTTTATAATGTTCATCCTATTTTAAATGTATACAAAAATACATCTGGAAATTGTGCTCCTATAATATATTTATTACTAAATATACTACATATATATGGTCACACTTCAGATTAGGGTCCAGTTCTCAGTTTTAACTGACTATAAACTATGACTTTTGACTCAATAAACTCCTATTTACTGCTTATTAATAGTTAGTAAGGTAGTTGTTAAGTTTAGGTATTGGTTAGGATTAAGAATGTAGAATATGGCATAAATATGTGCTTTATAAGTAATAAACAGGCAATATCCTAGTAATATGCATGCTAATAAGCAACTAGTTTATAGTGAGAGTTGGAGTTGGAGCCTAAACTAATATATTGGACAATGACGAATAAGGTTTTTAAAAGTGTAAAAATACATAATTAATTTTGAAGTTTCATAAAGTGTTAACAATGAGATTATGTGGTTTTCATAATCAATTAACACTGCTTTTGTCATTTTTTACAAGATGGACAAAATTTGTCACCAAAAAAGTCATTCGGTTTAACCAAAATTTCAGTTTTACCAAATGACACTTTTGGTTATACTGAATGACGATATTTTCAAACAATGCTAACAGGCTGATATCTAGTCAGCTTGCTAGCTAGCTGGCAAAAGGACAATCAAGCATTTTATATTTAGTACAAGTTTTTTAAAATATTACAACATTTTCCATGTTTTATAGCGGTTGTACCGAATGACCTGATGTTTCGGGACATTTGTATGAAAACATGAATTTTTCAAATAGTTAAGAGAGAGTTAATTACTTTGCTTCATGACCTTGTGGTCCTTGCACATGATACTGACCGCATGACTTGATCCAAAATGGTCCCTTTATATTGGTTACTCCGAATGACATCAATGAAATTCATTTTTCTGGACATTCTTTTTCATAAAAAAGCAACAACCATTTTGCTCTATGTTGATATGATGTTATAAAATCATGCCAGAATAAAAAATATATAAATTTATTAAATTTTAAGATATTTTAATTACAAATGAAATGGCTGTATTGACCTTTGGACGGTTAAACCGAATGACCTTTTGACACTTCAAAATCTTTAAAATACCATTATATGTAGCAAAATATAATTAAAACCTTTTGGATTCAATAAAAGAGATCTAGTTGTACCTTACATACTTTGGATGTCATATGTTTTTGTTTTATTATTATTAAGGACTTTGGACAAAAAAATGACCCGTGTCATTCCTATTCCCAAAATGACATTGTGTCATTGACCCATACACATATATATATATATATATATATATATATACACACATATATATACACACACACAGGTTTATTTTTGTGAATTGTGGGGACTTTCCATAGGCGTAATGGTTTTTATACTGTACAAACCGTATTTTCATGGGGTAATGTCCTCATAAGTCACCCTCTCCTTGTAATACCTATGTCATACCCATGTCATTATACAAATTTGTGTCCTGATATGTCACAAAACACGCACACACACGTGTGTGTGTGTGTGTGTGTGTGTGTGTGTGTGTGTGTGTGTGTGTGTGTGTGCGCGTGTGTGTGTGTGTGAACATCCTTATTGTTCAGCCCTCTGATTGTACTACATTCTGAGAAATATCTTGTTTTAAATGTGTGAATGTGAATAGTCTTTCAGGAGGTATAGGAGGTCATACGTTACATCCCACTTGACTGTAGAAAGGCCAAAACAATGCAATTGTTTAATTAACAAAGCCCCCTGCCAGGAACTATGAGAAAAAAGAGTGTAAGCAAATGGAGGGCTTTAAATTAATAAATGAAGGGAGGTAAACACAGAGCGGTAGATTACAATGGCTGCTGTCGGTATAAGTGATGATCCATGCTCCTCTGTGAATGCTCATTTAACCTGTGAACCCCAAGGTTATTCCTGTACCTTCACCATTCTCAACAGCCCGGCCGATGATTTATGTGCGCGAATCCATCTTCATCGTCTCCGCGCTCACCTTTATCTCCATCAGTGTTAATTAAAGGAAGGTCAACGTCTGCCTGCTTTAACATAATAAATCACCTCCGGGCCACCGTACCAAAGCCGCCGAGCCCAGCGCAGTGAGCGCCTACATACATATTTAACCAGGTCATGAATGAACGGGGGTAAATCAGATAACATACAGTAATTTATACCTCAGGGGAGCTCAATATGTTATTGTAGAAGTGCGAAATGAACGAGGTCTCTTAGCTCGGTGCTTGTAGGTTTTTGGCAGTTGGTTGTTTGGGCCGTTTGAACGCTGGACTGAAGTGCACGGCGTCACAACTGACAGACCAAAACTAAAAGACAAAGAGGGCGACACGCTCATGTGGGTTCATGCCAAACAGTGACCGGATACACCGACTTATTACCATTTCCAGCCCAGACACTCAATGTGTAAAACATAATGCAGCTCGATACATTATTCATTCAGTAAAAGTGTCCCGCTCATTGACGCTGTGGCCGTAGTAAAGGGTTCTACAGTTCATTCAAATCAAGTTTCAAGAGGTCCAGTCTTGAAATGTCCTTCCCAGCAAAGATACAAACAAATGTCTCAAAATAATGGCAATGTTGTATGGCTTTGAAATTATAAGCAATGTGCATTTTTTGCAGCCATAAAACACACACATACACACACTACTCTAAACTACCAACTACCAACTAACTAAGTAAGATAGTAAGATTTTGATCAAAATACAGTAAAAACAGTAATACTGAGAAATATTATTACAATTTAAAATAGCTGTTTTTTATTTGAATATGATTGAAAATTGAATTTATTCCTATGATGCAAAGCTGAATTTTCAACATCATTACATACTGTAAAGTCATATTATCCTTCAGAAATCATTCTAATATGCTGATTTGTGGCTCAAGAAACATTTCTTATCATTATCAATGTTGAACATAGTATCATCCTTGAATAAAAATTTTATTTTTTAAATATTTATTAAAAATATAATATTATTTATTATTTATAAAAATTAAAAAAAAAACACTGACTTCAAGTCTGTGATAATTAAATTAAAAGATTTTGTATGATATTATTATTATTCTGGAATTTGGTTGATGAATAAAAAGTTTAAAAGGACAGATTTATTTTAAGTAGAAACGATAAACTTTTTAGCTGTCACTTTTGATTAATGCATTAAAAGTGAAAGTAAATAAAAATATAGATTTCTTAAAATAAATTAAACTTACTAACCCCAATCCTTCTGAAGCTGGATGATTGCACAAACATTTCTCTGTAAGTTTATAAAAATATGAATGTATTATTTGGTCTGGATCTGGATGAAGGTCTGGTAAACACAAACTCTGCTAGTGGACTGTGTACATGCTCCAATCTCGAGCCGATGCTACATCCCATGAACGGCTCATCTTCCAATCATCTCTCTACCGTATCTATCAAAGATAGCGGCAAAGGCCCAAAAATAAAATATAACAATTATAATGCTTAGTTCATGCTACAGTACCCACCAACAAAAAGAGAAGAAGAGAGAGATGAAGGTCTTTAGTGCTAATTGTAAAGCACAGATCCTTAAATATCTCTGACTGGTTTCAGGGTGCTTCTTTCTTTCACAACCATTCCACCCATTCCTTATCACCAGATAGCATGTGTTGTATCCACGAGCAGCCTCTCTTCTGACTCACAGATAGAATTGAGCAGCTTGTGAGCTGTCAGACGGGGTTGGTGCTCTGGCTCAATAGCAGATGCTATTGCAGTGCTGGAGCACGAGAGTCTGGCGCCCACACTCACATCAATACACTTCAATTACGCTAATTATCCTCAGGTCTTATGAGGGAAGTCAGGGAATTATACATGTATAGTAAATATTTATTTTTTATAAGAAATAGTTTTATTGAGCAAGGATGCATGAAATTGATCAAAAGTGACAGTAAATACATTTATAATTTTAAAAAAGATTTATATTTCAAATAAATGCTGTTCTTTTGAACTTTTCATTCATCAAAGAATCTTGAAAAAAAATGTATCACGGTTTCCACAAAAATAGCAAGCAGCACATTGTTTTCAACATTGATGATAATAAAAACTGTTTCTGAAAATTCAGCTTTGCATCACAGGAATAAATTACATTTTAAAATATATTATAATATAAAACGGTTGTTTTAAATTGTAGAACCCAAATTCCGGAAATGTTGGGATGATTTTTAAATTTGAATAAAATGAAAACTAAAAGACTTTCAAATCACATGAGCCAATATTTTATTTACAATAGGACATAGATAACATAACAAATGTTTTAAGGGAGAAATTTTTACACTTTTATCCACTAAATGAGCTAATTTCAAATTTGATGCCTGCTACAGGTCTCAAAAAAGTTGGCACAAATGTCTGAAAAAGCAAGAAATTTTGAAAAGATTCTGGGGGAACATCTAGCAACTAATTAAGTTAATTGATATCAGGACTGTAACATGATTAGCTATAAAAGGGGTCTTAGAGAGGCAGAGTCTCTCAGAAGTTATGCAAACACTCTCGACTGCTCTAGAGTGTTTGCATAAGGCGATATGATTGGCTGACGCTTGCGTTGGCGCTTGAAAAGTTGAGAAATCTTCAACTTCTGCCGCGAGCAACGCGAGTGAAGCGGCGCGACGGAACCCACAATTCAGTTCGGCAACGCATGACGTCACCCATTCAAAGTAAACGAGCAGCGTTAACGCCAACGACCCGTGTGAATGCAACATAACATCGTCAAAAGATTCAGAGAAATTGGAGAAATCCCTGTGCATAAGGGACAAGGCCGAAGACCTTTATTGGATGCCCGT
Organism: Ctenopharyngodon idella; assembly: GCF_019924925.1. Classification (NCBI taxonomy): domain Eukaryota; kingdom Metazoa; phylum Chordata; class Actinopteri; order Cypriniformes; family Xenocyprididae; genus Ctenopharyngodon; species Ctenopharyngodon idella. The sequence continues at coordinate 5,940,201 of NC_067235.1, read as the reverse complement.
GGTCTTCGGGTCCTCAGACGACACTGCATCACTCATCAGCATGATTGTGTCAATGACATTACTAAATGGGCCCAGGAATACTTCCAGAAACCACTGTCAGTAAACACAATCCGCCGTACTATCTGCAGATGCCAACTAAAGCTCTATCATGCAAAAAGGAAGCCATATGTGAACATAGTCCAGAAGCGCCGTTGTGTCCTGTGGGCCAAGGCTCATTTAAAATGGACTGTTTCAAAGTGGAAAAGTGTTCTATGGTCAGACGAGTCCAAATTTGACATTCTTGTTGGAAATAACGGATGCCGTGTCCTCTGGGCTAAAGAGGAGGGAGACCTTCCAGCGTGTTATCAGCGTTCAGTTCAAAAGCCAGCACTCTGATGGTATGGGGGTGCATAAGTGCATACGGTATGGGCAGCTTGCATGTTTTGGAAGGCACCATGAATGCTGAAAGGTATATAAAGGTTTCCAGACGACGTCTATTTCAGGGAAAGCCTTGTGTATTTCAGCAGGACAATGCAAAACCACATACTGCAGCTATTACAACAGCATGGCTTCGTCATAGAAGAGTCCAGGTGCTGAATTGGCCTGCCTGCAGTCTAGATCTTTCACCTACAGAGAACATTTGGCACATTATTAAATGAAAAATACATCAAAGACGACCACAAACTCTTCAGCAGCTGGAAACCTATATCAGGCAAGAATGGGACCAAATTCCTACACCAAAACTCCAGAAACTCACAACCTCGATGCTCAGACATCTTCAAATTGTTTTGAAAAGAAGAGGAGATGCACTATGGTAAACATGCCCCCGTCCCAACTATTTTGAGACCTGTAACAGGCATGAAATTTGAAATTAGCTCATTTTGTGCATAAAATGGTAAAATTTCTCAGTTTAAACATTTGTTATGTTATCTATGTTCTATTGTGAATAAAATATTGATCACATAATTTGAAAGTCTTTTAGTTTTCATTTTATTCAAATTGAAAAAAAAAAACATCCCAACATTTCCGGAATTCGGGTTGTAAAAATATTTCACAATATTATTGTTTTTGCTGTATTTTTGATCAAATAAATGCAGCCTTGGTGATGTGTCCGACATGAATAGGAACTTTTAAATGTAAATTAATTCTAAGAAATTTGGCATTAAAATAAAATAATTAAAAAAAAAAAAGACTTTTAAAAAATTTAAATTTAAATTTGAAATACAACTCTGGACTATCATTCCAATATTTAGATCCTGAATGGCTCACAACCCTGTTATTAAGGTGATTGGATGGTTTTAAATGTTGCAAGTGGTTGTAAAGAGAAAATAAACAATTGAAAAGTGACAGTCTTGTTGTTATGTTAACATTATGGTGATACTATTGAGCATCAGCGACTTCATAAACTATATGCAAAGAGTATGTCCCAATTATGAAATGACGACAGTTCATCTCTTGACGTGTGAGGTCAGAATGTCTCTCTGCTCAAGGTCAAACACAAACTCTACTGGATGTAGTTTTGCATGCAGCAGCCCCATCATTCACTGTAAAGCCTAGAAACCCACCCCAAAATCCCCATCATCCCTCGATCCCTCTCTCTTAACACGGCTCCTGTCCGCTCCGGTGAGCCGAGGAGGTCAGCAGGTCAACACCTACCTGCCATGTCCACTGTCACACGGCTCCAGAGGGCAGTCAGGGGCAAAGGCATGTGAGGTGAAGCTATTCCAACACTTTCGCTGCTCTGCATGTTTTCAAATGTGTTTTTTTTTTCCTCTCAAGCTTGTTTATTTAAGACCAGAGATCTTGGACATAAAAGAGCAATAATTGACTTATGACTCCATTTACACCTCTTAAAAGTAGTTCAATTATGTAATTTAGGTCAACGTTCTTCCTTGTCAGATGAAGAATAAGAAAACAATAGAGCACTGCAGTTATGTCATATTTCTTTAGTCTGACCCGAAAGTCAGCATCACCCTGGTTCCCTCGACAAAAACCAAATAGGATTTTCACATTGGCTTTTGGATTAATGCAGAAAATAAGCTCTGTGACTAACAAAATTTTAGGATTCTCACACATTTTGTTCATTATGATAATCTTCACAAATTAACTTTGAAGAATTTTGAGGTCTAAATACAATCAGCAGAATAAAATGCTTAAGTTAGACTTCAAAAGGAATACACCATGGTCACATGACTTTAACATCACCATCACTGAGCTTCCAACAACTCTTTCAGACTTTATTTTAAGACATGTTCTCTGATAAGGATCCACTGTCCTTTTTTGTCATATAAATGAATCTGCCTGCCACCTTTTTTTGGGAATGCACCAGTGTCTTTTAAAGAAAAATCTCTTTTGGATAGTTTTTCTTTGTGCTATGAAAGTGTTTTATTTGACTCTTTTGATGAATGTGTTTTCAGGATTTCAAATTCATCTCATTGTATATATGAGATGTATATTGTTTCTGCATTACAAAAAAAAAAAAAAACTTCAAAAATATTATAAACTTATCAATCTATATGTTGTCAAGTTTGAGTTAGAATAGTTTGCAAGAGCACAAGTAAAAATGGGCTAGTGAGTAGATGAGTTTACCTGTTAGCTGTGATGTCGTTTAATGTCCCGACAACCTCAGTAGTCCCATTTAGACACTTGTTACACAGCTTTTTCAAGACATGCTTTAAAAGTCACAAGTGGGGTAATACTGATGTATTTCATGCTGTAGAATAAATTCCATCTAAAAATATCTTGAGCTTGTTTCAGGCATTTAACCAAAAACCCACTGACTTCGGGATGACGGAATTGGAAGTGGCAAAATACTAACTCGATTCTGGGTTTTAGGACTTCCTAAAACCCAGATTCCTGCAGCACTATTACCAAAAACACAACAAAACATTTGAGACTTGACTTGAACTTGAAATACTTGACTCATGGACGATAACTATAACGATAACGATAAAGGTATAGTTCTAAAAATTGTTCTAAATATAAAAGAATAGCAGAGTCCACAGCACAACTATAACAATAATGACACAGAGGAACAATATCGTTGTAATCACTTTCAGAATGATTTTTTCCAGCTGATGAACGATAAAAACATTGACAGCCAATCAGAATCCCTCCTGCTTTAAAGAGCTTGAGCATTTAAAGCGGCAGACGACAAAACTGCAGCGCTTGCTTAGAATAAACAGAACGATATTGTCCGCTGATGTGGACGCATATTTAGTTATCATTATAGTTCTTTACAGACCCGGTTCTACGGGGGTGCTAAGCACCCTCAAACGCAAGCATGAGCACCCTTAGTTGATAGTGTAATAATATACTGGCGAAACAGATTTGGAAAACGCTCCAGTGCATATTTGTGTTTATTCTCTGGAGCACGTCAAATGTTTCTATTTATGTGTTTTTGCAGCGGTGAGCAATGTAGCCAATCACAGACATAGTTATTGATCTCTTGAACACAATGGCCAATCAGAGGTGTTTAAGTTAGTCAGTTCAGTTAAATTAACTGTTCTGACTATTTGGAACTTTCTTTTTCTTTTGAGTTCACAGCACTGACATATTTAAAGTAAACTGAACTGTTTCATTGTTTTGAGTTTTATGAATTTATTTCTTTTAATTTAGACTAACTTAAGTTTAACTGAAACTGGGCTGGGATTTCTATTTCCCAGTATGCTTTGTCCATGGCACTCAAAAGGGAGAGTAAATGCTAAAATTAAGTGTTATATAATTTTTTTTTTTTTTTTTTTTTGTGCAAGATTAATGGTAAGGGAGATTAAGTAGTGGTTAATGTTTCGTTATGCTAATTTAGAAGAGTTAAAGGGTTAGTTCACCCAAAAATGAAAATAATGTCATTTATTACTTACCCTCATGCCGTTCCAGACCCGTAAGACCTTCGTGAATCTTTGAAACGCAAATTAAGATATTTTAGTTGAAATCCGATGGCTCCGTGAGGCCTGCATAGCCAGCAATGACATTTCCTCTCCCAAGATCCATTAATGTACTAAAAACATATTTAAATCAGTTCATGTGAGTACGTTCTATATTAATATTATAAAGCAACGAGAATATTTTTGGTGCACCAAAAAAACAAAATAACTACTTATATAGTGATGGCCGATTTCAAAACACTGCCTCATGAAGCTTCGGAGCGTTATGAATCTTTTGGTTTTTTGGTGCACCAAAAATATTCTTGTCGCTTTATAATATTAATATTGAACCACTGTACTCACATGAACTAATTTAAATGTGTTTTTAGTACATTATGGGTCTTGAAAGAGGAAATGTCATTGCTGGCTATGCAGGCCTCACTGAGCCATCGGATTTCAACAAAAATATCTTAATTTGCGTTTCAAAGATTAACGAAGGTCTTACAGGTGTGGAACGGCATGAGGGTGAGTAATAAATGACATTATTTTCATTTTTGGGTGAACTAACCCTTTAATGTGAGTTACCATCATGATGATAAGTGGCAATGCTTGCTTGGTTTGAGAGCAGGTAAGTTACATGTTTTAAGTTGCTGTACTCATTCAGCAAGTGCTATGCCATGCTATTGTTAACATGTTAGCAAATTAGCAAGTTGGCATTTTCTGTATTAGTTTGTTATAGCTAGCAATATATTTACATTGAGACAACCTGAATGTATAAATTAGTGTACTCAAATATTTCAAGTTAAGAACAATAAAAATGTATGAATACAAAATAAAAAACTTACTTAAACTGAGTTTCTTAACTTCAAAAAAAATTTCATTCAATTTTTTTTTTGACTTCTGACAACTTATTAGGGTTTACAGTGAAGTTAATAACTATTGAAAATTGAAAATAAAAAAAGTTAATTAACTAAATCTTTTGTTAATTGCTATCAAAATGTATGAGTTAGCTAACTCAGTGTTTCAGGTTAGGAGCAATTAACATGCATGAGTACTACAAACTCAAAACTTGATAGTTCTGCTTACTTAAAATTGGGAACATCATAACTCAAAAAATGTAATGTAATTGATTACCTCAAATTTTTTGAGTTAGCCCAACTTATTCGGGTTTACATTTTAGTGATAGTAAAGGGAGCGGTCTTAGCTCTTTTTTCGAGGCTACAGCCTATAATCCATTGAATAAAACTATTGTTTTTCATTGCTAAGAGGACCGGCGGCCTATTGCATGCTGCAAAGTTTCGGAAGTGACATCTGCATATAATTGCTGTGTAATAAATAATAAATAATCTTAAATGTCTCACTGTACACTGCGATGGTGGAGCCATTGCTGTGTCCTTTACTAGAGCACCCTCAGTAATTTCAGAAGCACCCTCAGTGATTTGTTTCTTGAACCGGGCCAGGTTCTTTATCATTCTTGGTGTGAACCTTTAGACTGTATATGAGAGACTAAAACTGCGTGAGACCGAGATATACACACATCGACGATTCTCAATGGAAGCATGTTTGAGAAGCATGAAGCAGCTCCAGTGGGCCACGTGGACAGACTGTTGTGATGCATCTGAAGGGGGTTGTTAAAAACGCCACAAAGTTTATTTCATTTGCCGTAAAGCTCGACTGCCGCAAGTGGCCCGTCGCAGCACGTCGAAGACAACACGACAGCCGCATGCTCGTTTAAAGTGATTCATATCCATACAGTCACAGCAGACACTTCGGCGAAAAGAGATACACGAGCGAGAGAGAGCTTTCACATATCCAGTCCAAGGCCCTGCCATAGACATTGACTGATGTCGAAATCTACTGATCCTTTCCGTACTGGCTCACAATCACTCACCACGCGCACACACGCATGCACGCGACGCTCGCTCAACCGCAACACACCCTCGCGTTGGGCTCGAGACGCAGGCCCTTCAGAATGCGTGTCTGTCAGCTTAGCCCTTAATCTGCCACACACATACACACACGCGATCACGGGGACTTCCCAGCACCGTAATTATTGTGTATATCTTCCTGTGTCAGAGCGAACATCAATAACAGTAATGACAGGCCTGATCTCATTACGGTCCTTTCTGTACATCGGGGAGCAGCAGGAATGGCTTACACAGCAACACACACACACACACACACTGCTGCTCTTAGCACAAAGAAAAACCCCATCTTGAAAACTCTTTCGACCTTTCCCTAGCTGCCAGTAAGCCGGCTCTCGGTACCAGCGCAGGAACAGGAAATAGCTATTGTCAAGCTTTAGTTCAGAATGTGTGCCACCGCCAAGGAAGAGTTTGGCAGAGAGATAGACAGAAAACGGATCTGTGGACGAGAAAGAAACTGCGAGGAGAGCAGTTGTGTCAGTTCGCTCGCGAAACTGCAGAGAAACACCACGCACCCACTCGGCTTGTCGCGCTGCTTGATGAGTGTGTGTGCGCACTCAGATACTTTCTTTTGCTTCTGTGAGAGCGCTCGGGATAACTTGGCAAGAGTTGTGGGTGTGGTAGGACTCATGTACACATGCTCTGACACCAGTTTATGTGTTTGTGCATTAGTCACAAATCACACAAGAGTTCTGGAAATGACTGCATGGGTTCTGACTTGCAATATATCCGTCTATCATTCTGCATTTCTGTTCACATGATTCTTTTGTTCTATATCCAATACAACAGCTCACTCTGTTTTGAGCTATAATTACTAGGCCCTATGATGTCAGTGATGCAGAAATGCAGAAAGCAGTCATAAACATGAAAAAAAATGGAACAAAGCGGAATGTCACTGAATTTGGCAAATTGTGGATGAATAAATCAAAAGTAGAAAGTAATTAGGGTGACCAGATTTCTCATGGTGGAATATGGGATGGGATTTATCACCCTCCTCCCTCTACCCAATATGACCAAAAACTTATCATATAGTTATTTTATTTTTGTTATATAAAAATAGAACAAAGACACACGCTTCTTTGATTGGAGACATCTTCGCGTCTGACTTGATCTCCTCCGCCTTCACTAACTGCAAGTTAATCAATAACTAATTGTGATTGGATGGTAATTTTAAAATATACTAAGATGAGATTGGCTACCTTTGATTAGGCTATCTTCGCGTGACGGAAGGCTACTACTTGCATTTATGATCACATAACAAAGACAATTTAGGAAAGAAGGAATACGGGACAAAACATGATTTTTTCATAATAAGTCGGGACACTAAAAATAGAGCTGAAATACGGAACTGGTGAACCTATAATTAATTAAAACATGATGTGGACTAGTGTTTGTGAAGCTATTGAAATCTGAAGTCTGCATGTTGTGCGTGTCTCAGTTTGGTCTACTACACACACCCAAGCTCATGTGATGCTCATGGTGTTTTCAGTGTCTGCAGTCTCACTATTTGAGGACATGAAAACATAAACTTAATCTCCAGAGCTGCTCTGAGAGTCACTTCACCAGCATTTTACCATGTCATTTGATAAAACTATCATCAGAAACTCACACACTGTAAAAAAAAAAAGAATTGTTGGTTTAACTTAAAAAAGTAAGTTACCTGGTTGCCTTAAAAGTCATTGAAATTAAAAATTTGAGTTAATACAATGAAGGCAATTGGTTTAATTAACAGAAACTCAAAATATTATGTTATCTGAACCACATTAATTAACTTGATTTGACAAAAGAAAAAAATGTTATAACAAATCATGAAAATATTTTTTTACAGTGCAGAAACTCAAAGGTCTTCACGACAAAACGCCAAAATAAAAGTTCAGTTTAACTTGAAGAAATTAGAAGAGAAATACATTACTATTGTACAGCAGAATGTACTTCTTAAAGTAAAGTAGACAAAATGGAATTTGTAAAAATAGGGCTATTTCATAGGGCCCTCTATTGTTACAATTTTAATAAATGATTAAAGTTTTACGAATTAAATTGATTAGACATGCTTATTTTTGATTGCAATTTAATTAAATCATTAAAACAGAAAACATGGAATTTGGAAAAAATAAAATCGCCTTTATCAGGCCCTAATTTACACATTCAAACTGATTCATTTAATGCTATCAAGTCACAATGTAATTAGATCAGTCCCAGAGCGTTACGGATACAGGTGGAGGAGATGCTGTAAAACCTTCGCATTACTCTGACGTCAGGCCAGTATCTCTCACTAATGGACACGTTGGTCGAGCGTGCCATCTGCCATCAGTCTTACCCATGTGCCCACGCACACCTTCTCCGCTAGGTTACCTCAGAGATCCGCTGGAAGATCCCGACGTCATTATCTTTATAAATGAAGCTGATCTGGCACAGATGCATTCAGGAGGACATCTTAACTGAGTTATGACTAACTCCTGCCCTCATTTAGGCGGTTTGTGTTTCAGCGCAGATGTGTTTCTGAAGCGAGCGGGGCCAATGACAATATCACACGCTACTTCCAGCAGCTATTGTTTTCAGGGACAATCATTTGCAATCCATCAAAAACCGCCCAGGCCCACCCTGTAATGTGAGCACTCTATCCTGAACGTGTGCACGCACACTCGTCCTGATGTAAGACGGCACTGCCCCCATCTGGCTCGTGGCAGCCGTTGCACATGGAACTAGTTAACCCAGGGCAAAGCTTTAATTAAGAGACAGCCTTAGAGCAGCAACCACAGCAAATCCCCCGTCCCGCCGCTCGAGCCGCCGCCTATTTGCACTGATAACTGTGAAATTCACCCGCTGCATGAAGAGAGAGGGAAAATAATTTCAGCGATAGCTGTAATGGGTTTAAGTGCGGCTGGCAGTGGGCCAGGCTGAGCTCAGGAACAGAAGCCCACCGTGTTCCTTTATTGTCTGCTGAGATTTTTGAAGAAACGAGGCCGCGAGTGACACGTCCTTAGATTCCTCCTCCGTGATGCTGCGGCTGATAGCACGGATCGCTTTTACAATGGGGATTTGAATAGTAATTAATGTAATTGATGAAAGGAACAATGGAGCCGTATGTACGCGTTTGAAAGCCTATGCCTTCGACGGAGAGAGTTTAACAATGGGAGAGGAATGCCCGGAAGATTCCAGGCAGTTTTCCCAGCACTCCAAGAGGCACGATGTTGCTAAAGTATACTTGCCATATTACAAGTCTTCTGAAGTCATATGATATCTTTGTGTGTGCATTGTGTTGTGGTCCATTTTTTGAGCTGTAACCAAAGGCAACATGCCAGTTTGAATATGCAGAGATTTTTAGTGGAGAGCCTAAATTTTGGTCTATTCTTCACACAAGGCATCATATGACTATTCACTCACCACACCAGCACTCACAGTGCACATAGACAGCTGTTATGGTTCATTCATGGTCCTTATTGAAGCTTGACAGATGTAATTCAATGTGAACTGTAATTGTAAAGAAAAAGAGCAACGTGAAGATTCTTCAAAAATTCATTGGATTATGTTTGTGTTCAACATAAGAATAACAGCATACAAATTTTGGCATGACATGAGGGAGAGTAAATAATGGCATTTCTTCTTCTTAGTAGAACTTTACCTTTTATACAAGCTACAACGCTTTGAAATATGTTGTTCATGTGGGCGATGACTCTGTCTGGGATTTTGTATAGTAAAATCCAAGGATGATGCGTGATGCAAAATGAACAATAATACAAGGTTTTAATAAACAAAGAGAAGAAGACTGCACACAATCCACATAACATTCACACAAGATCATGAACAGAGGAGAACTGAGGGCTTAAATACACTGGAAAAAGGCAATCAATGAAACAGGGAACAGGTGAGAACTAATGAGAAACCATGACAACTAATGAATGACTAGAACTCAGACAAATGGTGACAAAGAAAACAATGACTAGGAACTAAACAAAACTGAGAAACTAAACATGACTGTGACAGACTCGCAATCATTTTATGCCTTTTCTCTACTGTACCATCAACAAATGAGGCAAAAAAAGGAATTATTTTTGAACGTGCTGGTATTCAAGACTCGCCATAAAAAACAAACAATAATTGAGAATATCTCAAGATCTCCAGTCAATGCGATTTTCTAAAATTAGGAGAATTTTTTTTATAGCTTTTTAGAACATTTATAAATCACCACACATGAATAAATTGGTAGCACTTTATTTTATAGTCCTGTTCCCCATGTACATACTATGTCCTTATAATAATTATAATAACCGGATAATAACAAGTTAATAACCCTGAACCTACCCCTAAACCTAACCTTAACCCATGTAGTTACTTTATGTTACCCTGTACTTTCTAAAATAAACACACTGTAAGTACACATACTGTAAAATAGTGCAACCAGTAAATGACTAAATACTAGTGATCGACCAGTATGGATTTTTTCAAAGCCAATATCTAAAAAAAAAACAAAGTGGCCATTATTATACCGATATATAGTAGAAACAATACAATTTAATGTGTTGTTACAGTGTAATTACACAAATAAGTACTGCATAATATTATTTAACGTACTTACCATAGGTTTAGGGTTTGGTTTAGTGTTAGTTTCATGCAATTATGCATAATTTACTGATGTTGCAGACCGTACATACCTGTACACTCTAAAAACATTGGGTTGTTTCAATGGGTTTGTCCATATTTGACCCAAACATGGGTTGAAACAACCTAGCATTTTTCAGAGTGTATAACGTGTAACTATGTTACATTAAAATAAATGTTACCCATTTGAATTACCAATAGACAACACTGAGAATGAGCCTTAAGGGAGACACTACCACTTCTGTTAATCACTCACCTGCCAATACCCATATTATTCACAAATAATTATTAATCGATCCATCTGCCTTGCCCTCTTACTACTGAATACTAGACCAGGCTCTAAATAAACCCCAGTGTCGTAAATGGTGTATGAATCTCCACTCTGCTTAAATGCCAACTGTGTGAGAGAGATAGAAATAAAATATTACCATCTATTAACATTAACTGTGCCGTAAACGGAACTACCGTGGCGATATTCCCTGTGGTCTTTTTAGCAGTCGTGCTAAATTCATACAGCACTTATGGTTCTTCTCTCTGGGGCTGTAGATCAGGAGGGTCTCAGAGGGTTTGCCTGCAGAAACTCTCACGAGAGGCTCAAACCAGCATCTGAAGCAGCATCTACAGCTCATAAAAACCTAATGATGATCCGGAGAGGAGCCTGCGCCAGTCTCATTAGACCCTCTACTCATACCTCCAGAAATTAAACTCCGAGATCTCTAGAGGACGAGCTCAAACAGCATCATGAGGAGCATCTGTTGATACTGGAACGAAGCCGACTGTGAAACTCTACCATATTTGAAATATAGAGCGTGCTTCTTTACATCATAATTCTTATTCTAACTCTGATGATTCATTAATACATCATTTGAATTACGAATGGACATTGATTGGACATGAATGATTATGAAATGATGTGCCAACTAAAGCAGATATCTGTGCAGGTCATGGATCATTTTATTAAAGTAATGTTCAAGGTTCAATACACAATATCCTGCTCTATCAACAGTAATTGTGGCTTGATGTTAATCTTTCAATACAAATAATTTTCCCTCATTTTTATTCATAGTTTTTTTCTACTTCATCCTTCCTTTTTTTTATAATTATAACTACTATTACTATTATCAATATTGCAGTTATGTTACATAGATCTGTCCAGCTTTCTGAAGGTGTAGTTTTTCTTTTCTTTTTTTTTAAAGCATTTTCATCAATTACTCTACAGAGCCCCTAAAGGGACATGGTGAAGAAAAACAATATGAGATGGGAGGAAAAATTACTTGGCAATGCTTTTGCGTTTTCTCGCAAATGTTTTGCGTTCCCCCGAGAAACTTTGCGTTCGCTTTCAAAAATGTTTGCGTTCCCCCGACAAACACAAAAGTTTTGAGAGCGAACCCAAAAGCATTGACTTATTATTTTTCCTCCCATCTCATATTTTTTCCACCACCATGTCCCATTAGGGGCTCCATACAATTCAGTCACACACATTGTATTTTTTATTTTTTTTTTAGTTGAAGTTTGAAGATTATTGGAGAATGTAAGTACATACTATTTCAGTTTTTCTACTTTTTTTTATATAAAAAAAAAAAAAAAAAAGTTTAATTTAATGTGTTATTTGCCTATCTCTGTATTTTTTTTTTTTTTCTTTTTTACTAAAATGTAAAATTTACTAATTAATTATCATGAATAATAACTAATTTTTGTGGCAATACTTTTAAAAGTGGATTTGGATTTTAATATTCATTGGTCCCATGAAACTACAGTACATTGTAAGCACCTGTAACGACCATTACACCCACATTCCCTATTACTAAGTAATAAACTTGTAATTACATATTATGCTTCAAAATGCTACAGATATAGTGAGTTGTATAGAGAAATTCCATTATTTTTGGCCTTTTTGCCACTTTTTATTCATAAAATAGTGGAGAAAATACATGAAAAGATGGGGAATGAGATTAGGAAATGTTGCAATTCAAATTTAAACTTTGCTCACAGGAGCATCCAACATGACCTGTACACTTTTAAGTAGCCTAACCATAAAAGTTCCCAGTCAGAGAAAAAAATCCATGTGAATATTTAATTTGCAAGTGCACATTATGGTGTGATGATCATCATGCACAGGTGATATTTGTCATGCACATGGACCTGTGACAGTCATTCAGGCCCAAAGGCTGCAGATCACAGCATTAATAATGTACATACGGGTGGGAGCTTTACACTAATCCAACACATGCTTATGAATTATAATGTGCTTTCATATTTATCACAGCTCTTGCCATTTCTCATGCTTCAGAGAAATTTATCACTTAACAATGAATTATTAACCTGTGCAGAAGCGGGCGGTGGGGGGGGCGTCTACTGTATGTCCACAGACAGCTGACAACACGGTTTAACTCTCAGAACTGACACACACCAGTTACACTGACCATCAGAGGACGATGATCGTCACACTTGTTATGGGACAGATTTAGGTGGTTTACTGAGAGCATGTCGCTCTTATAAAACACACACTTTTGCTATTTTTAGGAGTTGACCGATGCTCAATCTCTCCAATGAAATAATAATCCATAACAGTAATCCATGAGAGGTCATACATTCCAGGAACTATTCAATGCATCTTAGCCTAAAAACGCCTTAAAATGGCAGGTACGGCAATACAGTAAAAAATACACAATACATAACTAATAGTTCATTAGCCTAAATGCTTGTCATTTAACTTGGCACACTAAAACTTCATTCAACTGATGAGCAACTGTGTGTATATCAGCTTTTTTACAATGGTTTAGAACCACTAGAGAGCCTCAGAAAACTTCCAAGTGGGCCGCAGGATGAATTAAAAGTATTTAAATTAATAAAGTACAATAAATAGATTAAAATAATCTAACTCTAGATTGATATGCCACAATACACTTAAAATCAAGATGTAAAAAGGGTTGTTATTGTTAAAGGGTTAGTTCACTTCAGAATTAAAATTTCCTGATAATTTACTCACCCCCATGTCATCCAAGATGTTTATGTCTTTCTTTCTTCAGTCGAAAAGAAATTAAGGTTTTTGACGAAAACATTCCAGGATTTTTCGGGTTGAAGGTCCAAACTGCACTCTACATGATCCCAGCCGAGGAATAAGGGTTTTATCTAGTGAAACAATCGGTCATTTTCTTTAAAAAAAATTTTAATGTATATACTTTTTAACCACAAATGCTCATCTTGCATAGCTCTGCATTTACGCGTCCACGACTTCACGCATTACGTAATCACATTGGAAAGCTCACACGACACGGCAGAAGTATCGATCCAGTGTCTACAAAGCGAATGTGCAAAGACTAAGTCAAGCGCCCTTTACAAAAAAAGGCAAAACAATGATGTCAGACGATTTTGCACTTGGAGGAGAAAATGAGATTTTTCTGCCCTACCCTGCTGCTGGGTTGGTACTTCCGCCTACATCAAGCATGACCTTTCCAATGTGAATACGTAATGCGTGGCGCATCGCAAGACGAGCATTTGTAGTTAAAAAGTATATACATTTTTTTTTTTTTAGAAAATGACAGATCGTTTCGCCAGATAAGACCCTTATTCCTCGTCTGGGATTGTGTAGAGCTCTTTGAAGCTGCATTTAAACTACAATTTGGACCTTCAACCTGTTGAACCCCAGTGAAGTCCACTATATGGAGAAAAATCCTGGAATGTTTTCCTCAAAAACCTTAAAGGGTTAGTTCACCCAAAAATGAAAATTCTGTCATTAATTACTCACCCTCGTGCCGTTTTACTAACACAAATTAAGATATTTTTGTTTAAATCTGATGGCTCCGTGAGGCCTACATAGGGAGCAATGACATTTCCTCTCTCAAGATCCATAAAGGTGCTAAAAACATATTTAAATCAGTTCATGTGAGTACAGTGGTTCAATATTAATATTATAAAGCGACAAGAATATTTTTGGTGCACCAAAAAAAAAAAAAAAAACGACTTATTTAGTGATGGCCGATTTTAAAACACTACTTCAGGAAGATTCGGAGCGTAATGAATCAGCGTGTCGAATCATGATTCGGATCGCGTGTCAAACTGGCAAACTGCTGAAATCACGTGACTTTGGCGCTCCGAACTGCGGATTCGACACACTGATTCATTATGCTCCGAAGCTTCCTGAAGCAGTGCTTTGAAATCAGCCATCACTAAATAATTCGTTATTTTGTTTTTTTTGGCGCACCAGAAATATTCTCGTCCCTTTATAATATTAATATTGAACCACTGTACTCACATGAACTCATTTAAATATGTTTTTAGTACCTTTATGGATCTTGAGAGAGGAAATGTCATTGCTCCCTATGTAGGCCTCACTGAGCCATCGGATTTAAACACAAATATCTCAATTTGCATTCCGAAGATTAACAAAGGTCTTACGGGTCTGGAACGGCATGAGCGTGAGTAATGAATGACAGAATTTTCATTTTTGGGTGAACTAACCCTTTAATTTCTTTTCAACTGAAGAAAGAAAGACATAAACATCTTGGATGACATGGGGGTGAGTAAATTATCAGGAAATTTTAATTCTGAAGTGAACTAATCCTTTAACTAAAACTATTAAAAACCATTAACTGAAATATCTGAAATAAAACAAAATATAAATATTAGATGAAAAATAAGTTTAAGTTGAAGTACTACAATTACTCAAACTAAAACTGAAATAAAAATTAGGCTAAATAGACATATTAAAAAAAATATTAGTAATCACTATAATATTATCAATAATACTAAAACAACACTGAATGTAAACTGAAATCATACAGGTTGAGAATCACTGGTTTAGCATGTGCTCACAAAATCACAATTTAGAGCCAATTTAAAACTATCCGTTTTATAATACTGTCTTTCGGTTGCATTTGTAATGAACTTAGGGGGATATTCTAGTGAAACTTCCAACAAGGTGTGTGGAAAAGACAAAAATTCTTAAACACAAAAACAAAATTTATCATAAAACAGAGCCTATCACTGTAAAAAAACAAAATACTATTTCAGATTTTTTTTTTAACTTCAAAATTTCACGTTTAATTCAAAGAAAAGAAAAATTTAATTCCTGCTGTTCGTAATTTTTTGTGACATTTACTAGCAGTTTCTGAGTGAAAACTGTTTTTTTTTTTTTTTTTTTTTTCAGTTTAATGGAATCGTTTAGTGAGTCATTTCAGTTTTAGTTTAGAGTAGAGATGCATTTTTCGTATCGGCCGATTTTTGCTCAATTTACAACCATCGGCTGTAGCATGAAAAAGGCCGATATAACAAACCGATGGTTTATTAATTAACTGCGTGAAGGCACTGAGCTTTATAATGACTGTTGCGTAATCCTAGCGCTGCTGTCTGCGCTTTAATGCTAATCGAATAACAAAAGATCACAGACTATTCTTGACTAAATAACTTTTGTAACTTTCATAAGTGTAGCAAACCCCATCCGAATGATGACCAAACCTTTACTGATGTTTTATTAAGTTTATTGCGTCCGTTTTCACTCTAAACAAATCACCACAAAAGCTAAACATTACAGAGCACAAGAAATGCGCATTAAACTCTCTCTCTCCATTGCATTATCATCAAAATACAGCAAATCACTCAAAACACTTATTACAACTAACAGTAAACAAATACATACGGATCTTATACCTTTTCGGGGGATGCTTAATAAATGGACAAACTTTAAATATGCAAAATAACTTTGAAGAACTGCGTGCTCTCCTCAGACCGTAGACGACAACACCCGTCAAAATAAGAGTCCCGCCTTAGTAAAGGAGATAGTGCAGATCTCATACATATTTAAACTTACAAAAAATATTAAAATGTATACAAAAACAAATTAGAAGATTAATCACAATAAAGTCTGTTACAATAAAGAAGGATTAATATGTATTTATATTTAATTTATACAGTGAAGAATATGCAGTGCTATTTTACATTTGTTTACTTTCTGTACCTGAAAACTATTAAACCTACCTAAAAAGCACTGTTTATTTCATATGTATCTTTGTTCTTTTGTCTTTATGTAGGCCTGATCCAATTAAATGGATCCAATCGATGTTCATTAGAAATTATTTGATGATGCAGCAATAAACCTGCTAGTATATTTTAATGCAGGTGTTTTTGAACTTTGCTTATTTAAAACATGATCAAAATACTATCTATTTTGATGACAAAATTTCAAATAAGAGAGGAAGTGACAAATATCGGTATCAGTATCGGCCAATAATTGTTTGTTAATATCGGTATCGCCCCCAAAAAATCATATCGGTGCATCCCTAGTTTAGAGTCATGTGATTGTTGGATATCATACCATTGGATTTGTTCTAAATCTCAGATTGGTTGATTGCAAGTTTAAACTGTAACATTTTAAAAAATCAGGTCACAACATTTAGCATATATGCTAGATGCGTTCAGCCTTGGTGCTCATGTGGGAGACTCAGATTCCAGTCTGGCTTACAACTTTGTTATTCTTCACTATATCAAATATAAGAGGCAACAATCCCTTAACTCCCTCCCAAATAAATGTAATTAAACAATGAAACTGTAAAAATACGGCAAACTAAAAGTCACTGAACGCCCTGTCAGCCGTGCTCAAACTACTCACTCCGTGATCCAACCAGGGTTTTTTTAGTGACCTGAAACTAAGAGAAGTCCTGCCCTCACAACAGCAATCTGGATACCTGCGATAACAAGTGAAAAATGTTGGAAGCAATCCACTCTGGCAGTGCTAAAACCTTTCCGATCCCTCCACTTCATTAGGAAGTCTCTAATCTCTGCAGTCTCCAGCGCTGATAAGGCCGCAGCACTAATGCAGAGGAGTCAAAGTTCAAGCCGCCTTCGATGTTTCGATGCTTAACGCACTAAAGTTCCTGCATGTTCATTAGACAGCTTTATCTGAAGAGTCTACCCCAATAGCCATCAAGATGGGGGAGAGGAGGAGCGAGGAGAAGATGGTGTGGTCAAGAGCAGATAAGCACTAGGCTCTTGTCTGACCCTCTTTCTCTGGCCTCTTAAAGCCCTCGTCTGTTAAGTCCTTTGAGCAGAGCGAGCGAGAGAGAACTCGATGAGAACTTCGCTCTCTTCAGACGAGGGACGAGAAAATCCCTGATCGCCGCGCCTCGGCCTTGATGTCCTCATGCCGTTGCATCTCCGACTGCCTGACACCAGTGCAGCGGCCCTGCAGTCATCAATTTTGCATCGCTATTTAGAAGCCTATGGCAATTTTCGCATCAGAATCGGCTGGCCTGTGGCGCGCATAACGAGGGAATATTTATACAAATCCCTCTCCCCCCGTGAAATTGCTTTTCAAAGGCAAGATATGATTTTGTAACCCCTGCGATATCAAAGGCATGCCGCACCGGAGGGAGGAAGCACCAATATTTAAAAAGCATATGAGAAGGATGACAGACCGAAGTAGCGTTCGCACCATCGGCCTTTGAAAGCTGCTGTCGGTTTTTTGTTTATTGGTGTGTCGGGTGTCATTACTGATTGGATGGCACTCATGAAGCTGTTAATTGCCTCTGACGGGCTGCTTTTAACTGGGTTTAAAGGTACCAGTGTTCCTGATGTAAACAGGAAGGAACATCTTTCAGACATACACTCAAGTTTGGTGCTGTTTGAACAGATCTGGCATTTTCGTGCTCTTTGAATCATCGTCACCATCATTCTTAAGCTAAACAACTGGTGAGATTTCTGAACGTCAGATCTTTAATTCATGTTTGCACTAGTTCTCAAGTCTCATGTGACTTTGGAAAATTTGGAGATACTCGACACAAATGAACAGTTTGCTGCAGTTGTAAGAGTGCCAATTACATCTTGGTTTGGCCTGAAGCATTAATGTGCACTTTGTGTATACTGATGAAATCGTACATGAAATTATTACGTGTTGTTATTCTTTGACGTTTTTGCACATCTGATCTTTGGAATTGATAACATAATTGTTTGTTCTGGTCAGTGCATGTTATGAGATCTTCGCAATCGTTTCCAGCCGACGGTCACCTAATCAAAACAAACAGAATACACAAGTGTTCCTTTCTGTGGAGAGAACTGTATCGTCGATTGATTTTCATTTGTAATCTTTTCTGAGGGCAAATATTTTCTAACATATAACACAGTATGTCATGAAAAAGTACAACCATGTCAAGTCAACAAATGTGTACAAAATGTGTCAGACAAAAATGTGTACAATTTGTGCAAAAAGAAATGATAAAAGAAGTTTGTTTTGATTAAAAAGCATGAGGCTCCAAGAAGGTCTATAGTGATGCAGTGTTTATATGCTGTATAAGCAATAGTGATAAATACTTGCAAATACTGCAGTCTTGACCATAATAACAGTCTTTTTTGTGTGACCTTTTTAACCAGAGTGGTTAAAAAATTGTAATAGTATTATACACTGCCTCCTTGAAGAGAATGTTTTAAATTTCTAAATTCAAATTCATTATGACAATTTTTTGTGATGAAGTGATGTTTATCATGTAAGAAACAGAAAAAAGTTAAATTTAAAAACTAAAAAGCTTGTTTAAAAATATATAAATAAGCATATAAAAGAGTTAAGAGTTAAAAGTCGCAATTCTGACTTTTTTCCCGCAATTGTTTTTATCACGCAATTCTGAGAAAAAAGTCCTAATTGCGTGATAAACAATTCTGACTTTATAGCTCGCAATTCTGACTTTATATCTAGCAATTCTGACTTTATAACTCGTAATTGTGAGTTGTCACGCAATGCTGAGAAAAAAAGTCTGAATTGCGTGATAAACAATTCTGACTTTATAGCTCGCAATTCTGACTTTATATCTAGCAATTCTGACTTTATAACTCGCAATTCTGACTTTATATCTCACAATTCTGACTTTATATCTCGCAATTCTGACTTTATATCTCGCAATTCTGACTTTATATCACGCATTTCTGACTTTATATCACGCATTTCTGACTTTATGTCTCGCAATTCTGACTTTATAACTCGCAATTCTGACTTTATATCTCGCAATTCTGACTTTATATCTCACAATTCTGACTTTATATCTCACAATTCTGACTTTATATCTCGCAATTCTGACTTTATATCACGCATTTCTGACTTTATATCACGCATTTCTGACTTTATGTCTCGCAATTCTGACTTTATAACTCGCAATTCTGACTTTATATCTCGCAATTCTGACTTTATATCTCACAATTCTGACTTTATATCACGCAATTCTGACTTTATGTCTCACAATTCTGACTTTATAACTCGCAATTGTGAGTTTTTATCACGTAATTCTGAGAAAAGTCAGAATTGCGTGATAAAAACAATTGTGAGAAAAAAGTCAGAATTGCGACTTAACTCACAATTCTGAAAAAAATACTTTTTTTCTCAGAATTGTGATATAAACTCACAATTGCGTCTTATAAAGTCAGAATTGAGAAATATAAACTCACAATTCAAACTTTTTTCTTAGAATTGTTTATATCTCGCAATTCTGACTTTATTACATGCAATTGCGAGTTATAAAGTTAGAATTGTGATATAAACTCGCAATTCTGAGAAAAAAAATTTTTTTCACTCAGTTATATTCTAACACAATTGCGAATTTTTATCTCACAATTCTGAGGAAAAAAAGTCAAATTCTGACTTTATATCACACAATTCTGACTTTATATCTCGCAATTCTGACTTTATATCTCGCAATTCTGACTTTATTACATGCAATTGCGAGTTATAAAGTTAGAATTGTGATATAAACTCGCAATTCTGAGAAAAAACATAATTTTTTCACTCAGTTATATTCTAACACACAATTGCGAATTTTTATCTCACAATTCTGAGAAAAAAAAGTCAAATTCTGACTTTATATCTCACAATTCTGAGAAAAAAAAGTCAAATTCTGACTTTATATCTCACAATTCTGAGAAAAAAAGTCAAATTCTAACTTTATATCTCACAATTCTGAGAAAAAAAAGTCAAATTCTGACTTTATATCTCACAATTCTGAGAAAAAAAAGTCAAATTCTAACTTTATATCTCACAATTCTGAGAAAAAAAAGTCAAATTCTGACTTTATATCTCACAATTCTGAGAAAAAAAAGTCAAATTCTGACTTTATATCTCACAATTCTGAGAAAAAAAGTAAAATTCTAACTTTATATCTCACAATTCTGAGAAAAAAAAGTCAAATTCTGACTTTATATCTCACAATTCTGAGAAAAAAAAGTCAAATTCTGACTTTATATCTCACAATTCTGAGAAAAAAAAGTCAAATTCTGACTTTATATCTCGCAATTCTGACTTTATATCTCGCAATTCTGACTTTATATCACGCAATTCTGACTTTATAACTCGCAATTCTGACTTTATATCTCGCAATTCTGAGAAAAAAAGTCAGAATTGTGAGACAAAAAGTCACAATTACCTTTTTTATTTTTTATTTCATTGCGGAAAAAGCTTCCATAGGTTACAGCACATGACACTGAATACATTAAAGTCAGAGAGTCAAAGTAGAGACAAAGCCAGAAACACACATTCTCATTCTTGTAACTTAAGTTGTAGCACTGTGGCAAAATGACTGTGGACTTGGACACAGATTTATTTGCATACAGTACAGACTCAACATTATTTATTATCGGACTCTAACCAAAAGTTTAGGGTTATTCAGAATTATCATTGATTTTTAGCACTGAGCTCTGCAATAACAGTATCTAAAACTTACAGAACTGCTTCAAAATTAAACTAGATTTTTACATTTTCTGAAGAAATTGTGAGTGATTTTTGCCGATGCTAACCCAGATCTTAGAGCAGATCTTTAATGAGGTTAAGGTGAGAAATATACTATGGCCCTTCATCCCCACTATGCTGTACAGTATCTCTGCAGAGCTGAGATGAGCACTACATAACGTCTCAGTTAACATGCATATGATATGACTTTCTTTAAGTTAACCATGAATTCTCTGGAGCCATTATTATGTGTCATTAGCCTTCATAAGGATTTCATGAGGTAATTCTGAAGCTTGAAGACAGGGAGCTGATGGTAATTAAACACAGTTTAAAGATATAGACGTTCTCCTCACTGCCATCCCCATGGGCTTCCCAACGCATTACACACTTTACGCTTACAGTCTCCCAGACTGCTCTTCCACCATCTCTGCACAGAGCTCAATGCTTGATTGCTCACAATTATATTCAGGCTATTTCATATACTGAAAGACCTACTTAGAACAGCCAATTTAATTGATTGATATTCACTTTCTTGTCCTGTGAGGATTCACAAAAGTACAAACTTAAGTCAACCTACATGATTCCACATTGTATTATTGTCTAATGAAACAATTTGGTTTTGTACAGAAGTAATTCTGCATAGACGAATGGAAACAGATGACATCAAAATAAAGCAGTTAATTCTTAAGGTCATAAACTAGATCAAAATAGTCACTGGTACACAGGTCTGTGTATATATTCAAATAATCATTTAAACATAAATAAGTTAATATTTATTCTCAAATCACACTACACAGCAAAGCAGATGTATCATACACAATATCATATATACCATATGTCTCAAGTGCAATTGAATGTAAAAATACTGGGCAAAGAAATGGTTGAATGGAAACTCTGGGTTTCTCACACCAGGTGTGAAGATATGCTGACAATCTAACATTTTTCTTTGAAGAACAAATAAAGTGTAATTTTGTTTTCTTCAAAAAGCAAAACCTGCTAATGATATATGTGCATATATAATAAATGTGCATAAATAAAGGCACAAACAGTGAACAGTGAAAAGTAAAGATTAATAAACAACATCAAAGCACACTACAAATTGCAAGAATTAAATACAACTACTTTCCACAGCATTTTCTTTCTCCATACACAAACGCACACACACACACACACACACACACACACACACACACACACAGGTTTGTTTTTGTGAATTGTGGGGACATTCCATAGGCGTATTGGTTTTTATACTGTACAAACTGTATTTTCTATCGCCCTACACTAGGGCTGTGCCAGTCGGCATTACAACCGCGTCACTGCGGTCACGTTTTTTTTAGAAGTGATGGAAAAAATCTGCAGCCCGTCCGTCATTTTGACAGATTACTGAGGCTGATGTTGCTTGTAACTGTAATTCCCACCCGTGTCCAGTTGGTGGTGAGTGAGCTCCAGTGTGTCCGCAGAGCACGAGTTCAGTCTCCAGAATAAAATGAAAACGATGCGTTTGATTACACACACCCAGTTTAAGTCCATTTTATAATATTAAAGTTATAATACTTATACTTACATAATTAAGTTTCTAATCTAGTTCGTTTTGTTTTAAATGGTTCATTTTGTTATTTTTCTTGCTGAAGTTTATGGTCAACGAATGGCTTTTCTTAGGCATACGTGACATTGTTTGCAACACTGATTGAACTTGTGATACAGATTTCGGTAAGCTACTGTATCTTTCAATATATTTTTTGATTTTCATTCATGTTTATTTCGTTCTGTAAAGTAATAAAGAGGAAAGGATGATCGCGTTCACTCACGATCCTTGACAAGTGTTCAAGATGAAAACTGAAAAGTGACACAGTCTTTGTTTAACTTTTTTTTTTTTCATAATATAAATAAATGCATAGCCTAGACCTATTTGCTTATCCTGTAAGTTCGTGAATAAAAATAAAAATGTTAATGAAATTAGAAGCTATTAAATGTCTTATCATTAAAATATAATAATTAAAATGACGGGTAATAATTGATTATGACGGTATTTTTGCGATCCTGTCCATCAAAATGATGGCGAAAGTCTAACGCAACCTCATATATATATATATATGTATATGTATATATAAAAAACCAACCACCGGATCACACCACCGCAACACCGGTGGTTGTTGGTTGTTGGAAAAAATTGACACCGTCACAGCCCTACCCTTCACTACCCCTACCCCTAAACCTACCCATCACAGGAAAATGTGCACATTTTTACTTTCTCAAAAAAAAACTCATTCTCTATGATTTATAAGCCTTTTGAAAAATGGGGACATGGGGTAATGTCCTCATAAGTCACCCTCTCCTTGTAATACCTATGTCATACCCATGTCATTATACAAATTTGTGTCCTGATATGTCACAAAAATGTGTGCGTGCACACACACACACTCCTATCATTATGAGGACATTCCATAGGCGTATTGGTTTTTATACTGAGCTAATGATATTTTCTAGCCCCTAACATTAAACCTACCCATCACAGAAAACTTTCTGCATTTTTACATCGTTTAGTATGTTTATCTAACAGATAGACTTGTGTCATATATCATTGAAAAGGTCTCAACTAACAGAATAAAACAAGTATATTTGTTTCAGTTAAGAGACCAAGCTATACCAAGTATTTGTATAAAAAAGCGCCACCG
Organism: Ctenopharyngodon idella; assembly: GCF_019924925.1. Lineage (NCBI taxonomy): Eukaryota > Metazoa > Chordata > Actinopteri > Cypriniformes > Xenocyprididae > Ctenopharyngodon > Ctenopharyngodon idella. The sequence continues at coordinate 5,916,461 of NC_067235.1, read as the reverse complement.
ATGCAAGTATAAACAGTATACACATGATGCTTTTGTGCCACGTTTTGGTTTGTAACTTCACAAAACATTAGTAAACCATAGTAGCCCAAACACAATACAAGACAATGCGTAGATCATTGAGTGACATGACATGCTGCTTGGCTAAAGCTACAGTATAGGACTTCCGGGATCCGATCGTGACGCAGTGTTTTCCAACGTCATTTGAAAGTTTAACCATTGGAAACTGGATCTCGGTTGTGGTGGGTGGGTATAGTGCATAGGGACAATGTGTAGAGACCAATCGTACACAGTTTTAAAACTGGAGTGCGCTTGGATTGGTTTGATCGCTCAGATTGATCATGCGCCATAGAATAGGAGCGCACAACTGAAACCAAGCTGGAAGATCATCATTCATCAACCAGGATCTTATTACTTGTTGTTTATTCTATGTACTTTTATTGTGTTGTTTACACAATTAAGTAGTTCTAAAGTTCAGTAAAATCACTTGTTTGGAGTGTTTTTTGGACCCTTGGTTAAACCATGTTTCGAAATAAACGGCTAGCCTACCTAATCCATTGCACGAAGTGCTAAGGCGAATAGTGGTAAAAGTCGTCAACGCTCTGCTGATTCCATAGGTGAAGAGTTCTAAACCTGCACTGGCATTAATATCAGCACAAAAACTGTGCAGCGGGAGCTTCATGGAGTGGGTTTCCATCACCGAGCAGCCTTACATCAGCCTCACATCACCAAGTACAATGCCAAGTGTCGGATGTAGTGGTGTAAAGCACACCAACACTGGACTCTGGAGTGGTGGAATTGTGTTCTATGGAGTAGAGGTCTGTGCAGGACTGTTTTTGTCGTCCAACTCCCGCTATAGGTTCTATTCCTCACCCACCCACTTCCACTTAAAATCCACTCCTTGCTGCTCACCCGCTATCCGAATGATTTTCTTCCCGACCTGACCAATCCCGCTAAATTTAGATCTCGATCATTTCCAGAATCTCACATTTAAATTTCCCCTAAAGAAAAAGAGATTGATTGGGGATAACAAACATAAACTGTTGGCTATACAATAATTTTATCATGATACTTTCAACACCGTAAAAATGTCACAGAGAAAAACAGGCTAAATTAAATACGACATCTGTCACTCAAATTTATAAGCGAAAAATATGAATAAACAAAAATTGTTGGCTTACCAGCTATACCCTACTGCAAAATGAAATCTTTTTTAACATCCATGCAAGACCAGAATGTGGCTGACTGACGACTGTTTCAGTACCGAACATTTCTCCTCCAGACTCTGACCACAAAGGCTGAATCTGTCCTCTCTGAAGGTGCACTCGTGGTCGGGATATATCTTGCCAGGTTGCTCAGGGCTGGGAACTGGGAACTGAGTGAATGCCACCACTGCACAAAGTTTTGTTCACTTCAAGTTCAAGAGCTGTTGTAAAAGGATGTCGGGAGCGGCCGAGCTATTGTCAGACCGCCTGCTCCTATCCAAAGCATACCAGAGTTACCGACTGCTACCATCTTTCATTTCAGAAATTTAATCCTGTGCCTCAAGAAATCTGATCGGGTCCTGCGGTTCCCGCAGGAGAGCCACGGGAATGCAAAACTCTACAGTGGAGTGATGAATCACGCTTCTCTGTTTGGCAGTCTGATGGGTGAGTCCAGGATTGCCGGATGCCAGGAGAATGCCTGACTGCAATGTGCCAACTGTAAAGTTTTGTGGAGGAGGGATCATGGTATGATGCTGTTTTTCAGTAGTTGGGCTAGGGCCTTACTTCAGGGTAAGGAAATCTTAATGCTTCAGCATAACAAGATGTCTTGGACAATATGCTTCCAACTTTGTGGGAGCAGTTCAGGGAAGGCCCTTTTCTATTCCAGCATGACTGTGCCCCAGTGCACAAATCAAGGTTCATAAAGACATGGTTGGATGAGTTTGGTTTGGAAGAACTTGACTGACCTGCACAGATCTCAACCCCATCGAACACATTTGGGATGAACCAGAACGGAGATTTCAAGCCAGCCAGGCCTTCTCATCCAAAATCAGTGCCTTACCTCACACATGCTCTACTGGATGAATGGGCAAAAATTCCCATAGAAACACACAAATAAACTGTGGAAAGCCTTCCCAGAAGAGTGGAAGCTGTTATAGCCTTAATAAAGCAATGTCAAAGTCCTCTGTCTACTGTCTACTGTTTTTCTATATGCACATTTATGTTGCTACAAAGTTAAATACCAGGATTATAGTGTAAAGGCCCTTTCAGACAGGACACGGAATGCGCTGCGCTGGTCGCTGGGTTCAGCGTAGCCCTTCAGATACAAAGTGATTTGCGCCAGGCTAGCCAGAGCAAAGTAGGCAGAGTTTTTAAAACTTTTAGCGGGAGTTCTATACGTCTAGTCATTTGCTTGTTCAGATGGCCCGTTTCTATTTGCCGCTCGGGTAATCGTCACAGAGCGCAGTTGAACTATTTTGAATTTTGACCGCGGCGTGCGCGCAAGCTCGCCAATGGTGCACTCCGCTGCACGTGGGCTTTGGTCAACGCAGCAACAAACCGTTCTTGCGCAGCGTAAGCAATTGAAACAATGGGTTTCATAGCCCAGTGGTGCCGTTGTTGCATTCTGTCTAAAAGGCCCATAATATTATCCTGGTATTTGACTTTTGTACTAAATACAGTTTTTTACTTCTCATCTCATCTCGTATTTTGATGTGAACATCTCGTATTTATCTTGTTGTTATGTAGATTACTACGTCAACAAACTCTTTAGAAAATCAGAAAAATATCATGTTACAATATTTGAGCAAACATAAAGCTGGTCTGTTAGCGAGTGGATGCGGTACATTTACAATGCCATAAATTTGAAACATCAGTACAGGGTGTAAATTTACAAATCCACTAAATTTTTAAGACTAACATAACCCTGGAATTATTGGTCGCTCCCAGTATGGCTTTATAACGTCAAGCGGCCACCTAAATGAATCGGTTACCAGCATAAGTTTTGCCCTCCCCTCTGATTACACTGACTTTCAGAGGCACGGAAGGTCAGTTGGAGGAGAAGCAACAGCTTGTGGACAAAGCCTTTCACTTCTAGCATCTCCAGCTCTGTTCAGGCTTGTGTAGACACCCTTCCTCCCCCCGAATCACAGCGCTGCTCAATCGTCTGAAGTTCTCTTAATCAAAGTGCACCACTGTGGCTAATCAAAGTTTCTAAATAACTCTTGCTCCCAACACAGGCCACCAGAGGATTAAAAATCCACTAGCCAGAACTAGGTTCTTCGATCCGAGCCCCGCTGCCTAATGAGAACTCCCTAAAGCCCTAGATCACAGCGAAAAGTCCAGGCCGACGGACGAGCAGCCATCTTTAAATCCTTAGGAGATCTTATCAGGCCAGATGAAAATAGATATTGGTCTCTGAGAGTGCAGCGGTTAAAAGAATGGCAGAGGATTTAGAGGAAGCTTCTGGAAATCATGAAGTGTCTCATTTACATGGTATTTGTATCTGACAGACACCATTAAGAAAACAGGCTAACCTGGAGGCAGGAGTTATGGGTGAATTAGCACTGGTGTTTATTTACTCAGATCTGAGGCAGGATTAGGCCTTGTTTACTCCTCGACTGATAATGCGTCTTTGTTTTCTAAGTCCTTGATGACACAATTACACCTCAGCGTTCCCTCAACATTATTTAGATGTTTCTTTTGTTGACAGGTCGCCTGATGGCTGAAAGTCAGACTCGATCAAACAAGAGGCCACGTAGGCTTTGATTTTATTCGACGCACATCCACTTTGGATGGGAATCTTCTCTCAATCCAGATCCTGGAAAAATACCCACATGCGTCTTTGTCGCAGCAGGAATATCAAGCTGCCATGAAATCAGGCTTTTCAAGGCTATATAAATAACAATCTCTGGATTTAGGAACTGTTGAGCTAATTATAAACCGTATTCCTTCTCCCACTAATTAGATGAACTCACTACAAAGTCCGTAATAGAGCACAAAATTGATTTGAATTAGAGGATATTTAAGAAAATTCCCTGAAGATGATTTAGATGAAAAGATTTAATGTCTGTTAAATACCAATGTTTTTCTAGTGTGAGTTTAATGGATAGTTCATGGTTAAAGAAAAAAAAAAAATGCAGGATGCAGGAGCAGATCATCTGAAAACCGTATCAATATTAACACCAGCACACAATGTCCTGTAATAATTAGTCAATCAAATCCTTCTACTCAAAAGATGTGGGAAAGAAGAGAGACCTGTGAAAAGACACTCCTGCGCAGATCTGACAAGCTACTTCCCCGTCATGTCGGAGTCGTCTACCTTTAACATTTTCATGTCTTCCTCGGCAGGTTATTAAAATAAATGAGGACGCTTTGGACTGCAGTGCCACTTCCCCCTAATGGGACATGAGAAATCTGCAAGCCAATAGCAGAAGCTGACTGGATGGACTCTGAATAAAGTGGACAATTAGGGGAGATATTTTTGCCAAGTCCAACGGAATATTCCTTGTTATTTTAATAATGCAGACGATGGCTAATTTACAGAGGCTGATTTTGTCAAGGTAATGTGCAGCTGGTGTGTCTAGATGACACTTTGAATATCGTCCCATGCAGCGCAGCTGTGAGTCCATTAGGTAATGTGGCACAGAACAGGTACAGCAGCGGTCTGCCACATATACAGGCTTTACTCCAGACATTTTGATTTTACACACCTTGAGCAACATAAACATTCACATCAATGAGTTTATATATAAACTCAACAACAACAAAAAAACGTCCCTTTTTACTAGCCACTTTGGTGGGTTGAATTTTATATATAATATATACATTTTTTACATACAATTGTAGTCTTTTAAAAAGGCATCTGAAATGATAATTGTAGTACTGTCAAAAATATCTTCTTTTTTTTTTATTGTGCATAATTGTTCATTCCCACAGATTTTGTGCTCATACCCAAAGTGTGCGCACATAAAGCCAAAAATAGAGTTATTTTTCGCTGCTTATAGCGCTTAAAAAGTCAAATACAGACAAAATAATGTGAAAATGCTGGTCTTGGTGAGTATTCATGTAAACACAGTCAGTTGTTTTTTAAGTGAATGAAAATGTGTTTTCAGTATAATGGATGTATAATAATGTATAATGGATCTGAGGGGCCGTTTACACGACACCGAAACTAAAAACTGAAAACTTTTTATGCATTTTGGCCGTTCATTTATGCCAAGTTTACACTACAGGATTTTAAGCCCTATTTGCAAGTTAACGAGCTCGCCGACGGGTCGGACTGTGATCGGGAGAAAATCAGCGGGTGATCGGCACTCGCCAATCTTTATGTGTGAACTACTTAACAATGCATCAAAGAGGCATGCCGACACCTCACTGACGACAGACAAATATCCAGCATGCTTAATATCTGGAGCTGTTGGCCGACTTGATATCCTGTGGTGTCACATGTTGCGGCGCAACAGCCAATGAAATATACACTGATGTCTATGGAAGCAGCAATAACAATCCATTCAAATAGCCGATAATTTGCCGACATTTATTCATATCAGATACACATTGTGTAAGTAACTATAAAGCTCATTCTATTCTTCTCCCAGTTCACCGGCCACATGTATTTCGGGACAAATGGATGAATTCACATGCTGTAGCCTATAAATCCGACTGACAGGACTCTCTGAAGTAAAGCGCAAACAAACAAGATTAAATGACAAAACACTCACTTGCAAATATATGAGAATCGGAATATCAGATAGTTGATGACATGGTGAGAAAAGCATACATCTGTCGTACAGTGTGGCCGCAGTGTCACGTGACAATCATGATGCGTCGTCATGGAAACAATAAAGGAAACGTTCTAATGGTGGCCTTAACTCTGGGAGGTCAGCCAGAATATTTTAAACTTATGTGTGAAAGGGCTCATTTAATTTTAATTAAATTTAATTCAAAATTTAATCTATTTTCTTCCCAACGTCCATTTTCAAATAAAGTCGTGTGACAGTTGTCGTCAGCTCGTGTAGTGTGTAACCCCCTGCTGCAGATCATTTACATAGTGTCACGTAGTGTGAACACCACAACGACTTCAAGACTCCACAGCAAGTCATGTAGTCTGAACAGCACAGCGATCTGCCGACGTTTAAAGTCCTGTAGTGTAAACTTGGCATTACACGACAACGGCGTTTTAGTGGCCTGAAAATACAAACTTTTGAAAATGGGTCTCCATGTGAACAACAAAAATGTATAATAACACACTGTATAATGTATAACAAATTTATTTGCATAGGAGTGTTTTCAACAGGATGTTTTTAAACAGGCAGGTCATTAAATCATTAAATGGATCAATGTAAATAGTAAAAAAAAAATCCTCTAAACTGCATTATTTGTACATGTGAGTCCAATAGCTAATGGAATTGAATTTTTGATATCTTATTGATAATAATTGCATTTCCACAATTATGAGTTGTTGCCCAGGTATGTGTGTCCTACTTCAAAGCCAAATTCAAGGCATTACAGTGTTGTGAAATGCTCTGGAGGTGATGCTAACATGCTAATCTCTTCGGACACTGTGATGCTTTCATCCTTCTGTCAAGGGCACTCATTTCACTTGCTGGTAAAAAGACATGCCATCTTGATTGCTTCAGTTTATTCACAGAATATTATTCATGGTATTTGTTGTCTCCCCAATGGAGCTGGTTTGCTTTTCATTGTTTGTTTTCTTTCCCAAACATCCACATTCTTAAAAATTCATGGATTTGTTTTCCTCCACCAATGGCCCATAAAGCCTTTGTTTGTTACTAACTCCTCAAGTTAAAATCTTATTCTTGAGCATCAGTATGTTTGTTTTTGTGTGTATTAGCCAGGGGTTGTTTCAAGGGCAAACGAACAACCACACTAAATCTGATGTAGGCTACTTCTATACAGTACATTGTAGTCATTATGATCACAACTTGTAATTATTGCTTCAATGAGATCATTGTTTTCTGCCTAAATTAATACATTATATTAGCTTACTGCATGATTTGATTTTTTATTGTCTTATAACTGTACATTTTTGAATTATGGACATTACTTTGACACAGTCACCTCTGATAATACATTACTCTACATTGTAATGTAGAAACATCTGTAAAGCTGCTTTGAAATATGTATTGTGAAAAGCGCTATACAAATAAATGATAATTGAATTGAATTGTATAGTTGAGAATATGCTAACTGACTTACATGTTGGTGTTCCTTCACTTTGTGCACTTTCATACATTTTACAAACACATTTTTTAACAAACGCACTGTAAAAAGAAGGTAAATACAGATTGTCCAACTTTTTGGCAAACATTATTGTGTTTCTGTTATTTACTAGTAATATAAAGTTAAAGAAACATCATAATAGAAAAAAAAAAAAACTGATATATTGGTTAAAATAGTTTCAAGTACCAGGGTTACAAACTGAGCCGTCACCTTGCATGCACTAGATTGAGACCAAATGTTGTTTTGTATTTTGTTATTTTCCATATATATATTTTTTTTTATTTAATTAGTATTTTATTTGAATTGTGACCCTGAACCACAAAACCAGTCATAAGGCGCATGGGTATATTTGTAGCAATAGCCAACAATACATAGTATGAGTCAAAATTATTCTTTTATGCCAAAAATCATTAGGATATTAAGTAAAGATCATGTTCCATGAAGATATTTTGTAAATTTTCTACCATAAATATATCATAAATTTATTTTTGTAAGTAATATGCGTTGCTAAGGACTTCATTTAGACAACTTTAAAGGTGATTTTCTCAATATTTTGATTTTTTTGCACCCACAAATTCCAGATTTTCAGATAGTTGTATCTCAGCCAAATATTGTCATATCCTAACATACATCAATACCATACATCAATACCATACATCAATGGAAAGCTTATTTATTCAGTTTTCAGATGATGTTTAAATCTCAATTTCAAAAAATTGACCCTTATGATTGGTTTTGTGGTCCAGGGTCACAGTTAATTATTTTTATAATAAGGGCAAATTTGGGTTGTGCACAGCTAAACATTACATTTTTGGTAATTAAAATCAGTTATGCTTTACAACATTAAATTGAATATTCAGATCAAATTGTCAAAATGATTGTATTTTAATTCTTAAATATAGCCGAGAAGGTCATTTAATCTGAGGGGACAAAATATTTTATGTATTAAAACTAGCTAGTTATCATGCTACATTAATTTGCTACATTAATGTATCTAATAGTTCTATAAAACACACACCCACACAGGAATGGTGCTACTAAAATTGTACCCTGTTCATAGAAAGTACCTTACATGGTTATTCAGAACAGGCCAATCAGAGATCGAATGCTTGTTTCTATATGAAGGGGAGGGGGAAAGCCCTTTCAGTTTTATCTACAGAGGTAAATATGTGGTCGGTTGATGTTCTGGCTAATTGTCCCCGCAGCCGCAGATTTTCCGCTCTTTAAACGTATTATCTAATTGCTTGACTGTGTCTGCTTCCCTTAGCGGGACCCACATAATCAGCACGCTCTCTCCTCCTGCTTTCCTACCAGTTGCATATTTAATTATTCGTGCCGCTTGTTGTAAATTGGCCCTCCTGGCACGTTAACGGCATTATAGGCCTGAAATAAAGCGATTACTTGAAATATCGTGTTGACTTCCTGTGCATCAGCGACGCCCTGGGTGAGACTGACACTGACTGTAGCTATTAGCATTAGCGGACCTGTGCCGGCACATACACACAGCCATGAGATGCACAACAAAACATGTCTGTGCATAGTGAAATCTTGTCAGAGAGGTTAAGAGAGGAGAAAGGGAGAGGGAGGGAGAGAGCGTATATTCCCCTCCACTCCCCTTTTTTTTTTTTTTTTTTTTGAGATAATGACCGCCATTTCTTTTTCCCAGTCACTGATGACAGCTTGAACTAACCGATAATGGCATGCTGGCAGTGGAGGAGGCCACTTATGTTATTCCTCTTGACAAGGCTCAGGGGAAGGGCTCATTTTTTTGACATTTGACCATGCAAATTTGGTCCTGCTACATTATTCCACATTTACATCCCCTCAGCCAGCCGGTTAAGAAAGCAGCTACAAGCAGCAGCCCCTCGCTCTAATAAAGGCCACAGAGCAGGCGGTTAAATATGGATGTAAAAGGTGATTTAAATGTAGAAGTCGTCGCTCTCGCCGTCCGCTCGGCCACGTCTCCAGCAGTCTGAACCGGATGCCATTTGGTACCGAGACCGCGGGTAAATACAGACCTGCCAAATAATTCATCACCAGGGAAATTTCATTTTCATGTTTAGCCTCGACAAAGAGAGAGGGACGAAGGATATCGCATGCTCACAAATAGTTACATTGTAGAGCTTCCCTGTCGAAAATCACTCTTGATTTGCAAGATTAATCATGGGAGATGGTGCACTAACAGCCAAAGTGAAAATGGGGTCTTTGCGGGAAGAGTCAGGTACGATCAGAAAGAGCATGCAGTCCCTTCTGGTGCTTATGTGCATTAAGCGCTCTATACTAATAATGCGCCTTCTTATGTCTTCCTGTTTATTTATTCATCTCTATTCACCAACGCTCTGCACATTTATTAATGTCGCGCCTTCCATCAGTTATTATTTATATATTATAGTTTTTATTAATATTCTGAATTAGCTTTAAGTTTGAATACTTTCGGTCTTCATTTAATTTATTTATTTATTTTTTTATTTTTTGTAATTTTGTTATGTGTGTTTGTCATTTTTATTCAGGGTTTTTTTTTTTTTTTTTTTTTGCACTTTATAACAATACTCCATTACTTAAGGTAAATTAATGCATTAACTACAGTAACTAACAATGAGCAATACATTGTTAGTTAATAAAAATACAACTGTTCATTGTTAGTTCATGTTAGCTCAGGTCCATTAAATATTAACAGATACAGCTTTTGATTTTAATAATATATTAGTATTTGTTACGTTTTTTTTTTTTTAGGTTTAGTGTTAGCTTTTTTCTTATTAATGCATTAGTAAATGTTGAAATTAAGATTAATAAATGCTAGAAGTATAACTAATATAGGCTATGTATATATATAAAAATATACACTGTAAAAAAGAATTGTTGGTTTAACTTAAAAAAGTAGGTTTTGAGTTCACTGAAATTAAAAATTTGAGTTAATACAATGAAGGCGATTGGTTTAATCAACAGAAACTTAAGATATTATGTTATCTGAACCACATTAATTTTCTAAGTTGATTTGACAAAAAAAAAAAAAATATATATATATATATATATATATATGTGTGTGTGTGTGTGTTTATTTTAGTTAATTATAATTTTTAATTTCAGTTTTAGTTTTATTTCCAGTTCCAACTTAAACTAAATGAAAATTAGAGACTGAAATAAGTTTGTTTTTCATCTAATATTTATATTTTACTTTATTTCAGCTTCATATCAATTAAAAAACATGTTTTAATGGTTTAGTTAACGATAATAGCCCTGCTCTGGTGTTCAGGCGGGAGTCTGGATGTCTTGTGAGATAGTGACGGGGCGGAGGCCGATGGAGGGAGGGGTAATTTAACAGGGCTGGGAGGGTCAGCTCACCTGCTGGGACTACAAGCAATCAGGGATGGCGACTGTTCCTCGAGCTGACAGCTTTCAGGTTGGACCCTCAGATTGCCCTTGTAAGGCCTAATAATGTGCCGCGGCTGCTTTTAATAAGGGACACTTTGATAGGCTTTCTCTCTCTCTCTCTAGCCGTCTGTTATTGCTGTGATGGGGGGGTGTTTGCAAGTGCGGGCCGTAATATGTCAGACAGGCAGCTCGCGGGGCTGACGAGTAAATAAACCTCATTAGAGCGCCGGGCAAAATAAACTGTTCAATGAACTGACAGCAGCAAAGGCTCCCATTCTTAAACAACTGTCAAGCATTCTGGCAGCAAGTGTCCGAGCCGTACAAGACAACAGGACATCACAGCTCAAAACACGCACGTGCACGATCGACGCTAATTAACATCGGACGACGGCTCACTCTGAACGAGCAACACGATGAGGTGGATTAGATCACAGGTGAACTTTTTCACAACGTGCCAGAATTGAGTGAAATGGTCACAATGATGTGCTTTGATCACATCACGTCTTTCAATCATTTGTTAGAATAACTAATAATTGATGAAAAACTGGGAGACATTCAATATGTGTCACCCGTTACTGTGCGAGCTATTCGCTGTGACACGAACAAGAGACGGCATTAGGGTTTGCAGGCTTTCCCCCAAGTCCATATTCAAAATTGATATGCAGGGATGCTGCCACTAAAATGGACTTTAAATGATCTGTGGAGAGAACATGCAAAGCCAGGTAGAGGAACATTAAAATATTAATGTCACTTCCATCAATGCATGAATATGGGCCCTTTTAATAGCTTCTTAATTATTCATCTACATAAATATGAGCTACCTGGACTGTGAGAGAAATATCACGGGGTCATAAAAAATAGTGAAGCTCCTCCCGTCCAGATGGGGTAGGAAATCACATTTAGTCTGTTCTGTTTAGTCCTCTAAGAAAGAAACATAAAATGACCCTGTATCTAAAATACACAATGTTTTTATTCAGAACTAGTGTCATAAAAATAGTAGCCAAATGATTCTCATGACACTAAGAATTCTGTTAATGGTTCTTGAACAAATAGAAGCAGCATACTAAAATCCTCTGATAGCATTTCTAGTATTCAGTGCCATAGCTACAGAAAAGATACTGTTAAATAATAAAAACTCTATCTATTGCCTTTTACTTGCTGGTTGCATACAAAAACAAACAATGACATCAGTGTAGTCCAATCCACAAACTTAGGAATCATTATTTTTTTCTTTGAAGAACCAGGTTCCCTCTCCATGGGAATTAATTCTTATAACTCAAATTTTCATCATGAATATATATTTTATATGTATGCATATGTATATATATAAAATATTTTATCAGGTAGAAATAAGAAAAAAAAGTAAAAAAAAAAAAAAGTTAATCCGCATCCATTAAATCCAACTGGAAAACGTGTCTAAGCTAGAAAAAGTCATGGGGCCTTTCAATATTGTTGTGGGCAAATGGAGTCAAAGAGGTGGAATCACTGGTCTAAAAGGACTCAGCTTCAAATCTGTCTTAAATAAAAAAATAATTTTGTTGACTTTTGTCTTGCAAACAATTTTGCAAACCTGCAAACAATAAGGCATTGTGACAACTTACCCCTTTTAAAGTCACAACATGCCCGTCAGTGTGTGATAAAGGTGCAATAGGTGATTCTCTACAGAAACATTTTTTGTTAAACTGGTTGAAAGTCTCCTCATATCCTGATAGCAATCACTATGTTAAACGGTCTAAATGTATTTTTATAAATATACAGTACCGGTCAAAAGTTTAGAAACATTACTATTTTTAATGTTTTCAAAAGAAGCCTCTTCTGATCATCATTTATTTGATCAAAAATACAGAAATAAAAACAATAATATTATGAAGTATTATTACAATCTAAAATATTGGTTTTCTATTATAATATACTTTAAAATATCATTTATTCCTGTGATCAAAGCTAAATTGTCAGCATCATTACTCCAGTCTTCAGTGTCACATGATCCTTCAGAAATCATTCTAATATGCTGATTTATTATCAATGTAGGAAACAGTTGTGCTGCTTAATATTTTTTTTATAACCTGTGATACTTTTCAGGATTCTTTGATGAATAAATTTACACATATATATATATATATATATATATATATATTTTTTTTTTTTTTGTAACAATATACACTACTGTTCAAAAGTTTGGGGTCAGTATATTTTTTTCTTTCTTTCTTTCTTTTTTTTGGAAGAAATTAAGTTTTTTATTCAGCAAGTTATATTGTGAGAAAATATTTCTATTTTATATAAATTCTGTTCTTTTTAACTTTTTATTCATCAATGAATCCTGAAAAATCTATCACAGTATCCAAAAAATATTAAGCAGCACAACTGTTTCCAACATTGATAATAAATCAGCATATTAGAATGATTGCTGAAGGATCATGTGACACTGAAGACTGGAGTAATGATGCTGAAAATTCAGCTTTGCATCACAGAAATAAATGATATTTTAAAGTATATTAAAATAGAAAACCATTATTTTAAATTGTAATAATATTTCACAATATTGCAGTTTTTTTTCTGTATTTTTGATCAAATAAATGCAGGCTTGATGAGTATAAGAGACTTCTTTCAAAAATAGTAATGTTTCCAAACTTTTGACCGGTACTGTATATAGTCTGTGTAAGGCGTAGGACCATAAAATGTTCATACAATCTTTATATTCGGTCTGAATGAAATGTTTTTACATTCCCTCGCGCAACCTGCTCACGCAGACATCATACGTCATCAGCGTGTTTCATGCTATGCAGTTTATACAGATTACAGACAGACGTCGGTCACAGAGCACTGCAAACAAACAGCAGCCACCTTTTACAGTTCCTACCGAATCAAAACAACTGCGTTCATGGCATAACTACTGTAATTAAGAGATGCCAACCCGTGACGTTCTAACTGGAGTTGTTCATTCAGACCCGGAATTATGTGTTTCCATGTCAAAAGTATCAACATCGAAATGAATCTGCAGCAGTCAGGTACAAGCTCTCTAAGTTGTTTACGTTCATTATTATTGTAGGCGTGGCTTTGGACAGGATCGTATGCTTTCAATGCTAGCAGGCTAACGTTAGCATTTCCCAGATCTCCTACTGCACCTTTAAATGACCTGTTTGTGTTTTTCTGGGCAATAATGGTGATTAATAATATTAACAATAACATTATTCTACTCACCCTTCAACCAACGAACATTAAAAGGACATTTAAAAGTGTAAAAGCATCAACAAGGTACTTTCAACAGGCCATGAAAAAGCGTGATTCTTTCCACAGCAATAACGGACGGGTTAAATATAACTACAGTGATATATATCTGTATTATGTAATATACGTTGCCTTAATAAAAAATGTTCATAAACTTCAGCATTGCGTGATACTATTTCAAAGTGATTTCCATCATTTTTACAGATAATAAATTGTATTTACCTGTGAAAACAAACGTGGAAAGAGACGTGAGGCTTTGAGGAGAAAAACAAGAGATTCTTCGTTCATTCCAGTGAATTATTAATGGGATATATTGTAAATTATATCGGGAGAACAGACCACAAATGTGCAGTATGTTGTCCTTTTTCATACTATTACAGCGGTATGCACAGGGACAAAAGAAAATAATCACGAGGATAGAAAGCAGCGACTGAAAAGAGCTCTTGCCATAGATATTCTTGTTATAACATGTTACGTTAAAATACCAAGCGTTACGTTATTCTCATGATGTCTGAAAATAAAACATGAAAGAAACATTGACAGCTCATTCAGTCAAACTGACGGAAAAGCTTTATTTGTAGCGCAACCTTATGATTTGAAACGATTCGTTTCAGTCTTTTTGAACGGAAGTTCCCCAAACCGGAAGTGGAACCCATAATTCAAAACGCAGTAGGCTAGTCAGGAATAAGGTCAATAAGCTTTCGTTCATCTTCGGAATACAAATTAAGAGCTTAGAAACCCCAATAGACAGCAACACAATTACCACTTTCAAGGCCCAGAAAGGTAGTAAAGACATTGTTAAAATAGTCAGTGTGACTACAGTGGTGACAAGAATACTTTTTTTTATTTATTTGTTTTTTTTTATTGCGCACAAAACGTATTCTTGTCACTTCATAGAATTAAGGCTGAACAACTGTAGTCACATGAAATGTTTTAACAATGTCTTTACTACCTTTCTGGGCCTTGAAAGTCGTAATTGTGTTGCTGTCTTTGAGGATCAGAAAGTTCTCAAATTTCATTAAAAATATCTTCATTTGTGGTCTGAAGATGAACAAAGGTCTTACGGGTTTGAAATGACATGAGGGTGAGTAATTAATGACAGAATTTTCATTTTTGGCTGAACTAACCCTTTAAGAATGACTCAATTCCTTCTGACCCGACAAAATACCTTAGAATAATGCCACCAATTCTTACAATAGTTCATCAAATAGTATTTTTTCACAGACTGCACTGATTGTGAGACTTTCCAGCCTCATCTATCTGAAGCTCCTGTTCTCTCTCTCTTTCTCTCTGTATCTGTTTGTCCTCCAGGCCTGATCTCTCCTCATTAGATCTCTGTTTCTCGCCC
This sequence comes from Ctenopharyngodon idella, assembly GCF_019924925.1. NCBI lineage: Eukaryota > Metazoa > Chordata > Actinopteri > Cypriniformes > Xenocyprididae > Ctenopharyngodon > Ctenopharyngodon idella. The sequence continues at coordinate 5,901,287 of NC_067235.1, read as the reverse complement.
ACCGACCGACCGTCCGACCGACCGCTGTTCTACCTTGTGTTTTATACTGCTCCAAAATAATTTACAGGGATGTTGACATCGGCTTCTCCTCCCACAATACGGTTACCCTCCACTAAATGCTTTGTAGTGAAGCCAGCTCGGTTTTATTTGGAGTTTGTCTGAGCCCATAGCGGAGGGAACGGATGCTTTATCAATAGGCCGGGATTGCACAGCCCCGAGCACTGTGAAATATTACAGACGCTTTGCTCTAGTCGTAAGCCCGCGGGAACCAAACAACACTTCCTGGACTGCAATATCTCTCTGTTCAGGAGAGATTGTTTTGGCCGAGTCCAAAACGAGTTTAAACAATATTTATTTCCCGCAGAACTACCATGCGAGGCGCGAGACACCACAGAACAAACACAAACGCATCCGTTCTGTCGTTTGTGACTCGCGTTTAGATCTGTTGACATGTTTGTTTTCTGTCTGAACGGAATCTCGGAGCGTCGAATGGAACGAGGGCTTTTGGCATTAATCAGTTTGGGCTGCTTGTGTCAATATTTAATTAAGTAAACAAACAGAGACACAAACATTTTAATTGGAATGTTATCAAGGAAATAATCTGCCTTCTCATCTCGCTTAAAAATTCTGTCATGAAAATGTAATTATGCTTGACAAAATTAATTATGAAGAGTGCAGCAAGAATAAACACAGGCGAACATGACTGACAGAGACAGAGGAATCTGCCAGGGATATGAAATATTCACATTTCTTCGAAAAAAATCTGGTAGAACATGAACAAACGGAGCATCGGTGATGTCGTGCAGGAAAACTCAGGTGTTTTGATTGCCTGCACTGTTCTGGAGGCTTTATTTGAGGCTTGGCGACTGAAAGCATGTCATATACGCTATCCTTCAACATGAATGTGTAAATGTTTATAGTAATTGCACATCAGTTAAAACCTATAGGGACTGAGTTTGGCAAATACACATTTTAGATTCCAGAAGCAGATATTTAGTTTTATGGCACACAATAAAGTTGCTACATTTAATTTTGAACTATACATCACATATTATGCCATTACAATCAGCTCCCATGAACAGCAGCTATAAAAAAAATCCTCTTCCGCCCCCATATGTTTTATTTATTTAGGCTGTATGATGAATTTAAACCATGTGTTTGTACATGAACACTGTACTGTGCCCATTGTAGTAATTACTGAGGGAGTGGGGAGGCTCGAATTGTGTTTGTAAAGTAATTAATAAGGCCACACAAAGGGATCTTGAATGTTCTGTGCGGATGAGTAAACAGAGATGTTCTCTTAATTATCTCAGATAACACCAGAGCTTCACATAGTCCAGCTCTGCCCTCTGCTGGCCACATAAATCAACTGCATTCATGCTGCAAAATATTTGCACGTGCTGAAAATGATGACATATACAGATTTGATTGAACACACAGACATATTTCACATCATAGAGCACACATAATATATAGTACATAGTTTAAATTTTGATTCACATCATATAGTTTGTAACATACACATACATTTTGATTGTTTATATCCTCACAAAATGTAAACTATATTATTGCACAGCTCTTTATATAAAGTTGGATGCATGTAAAGCGATACAGTACTATATAGCAAATATGAACAGCTTGATTGTTTATATCGTCGCACAATTTAAACTATATTAGTGCACAGCTCTAGTCTGCTAAATGCAACCATAAGTTATGAATATATTACAATATAATAAACAAAGGGTTAGTTCACCCAAAAATGAAATTTCTGTCATTAAGTACTCACTCTTGTGTCGTTCCACACTCGCAAGACCTTCGTTCATCTTCGGAACACAAATTAAGATATTTTTGATGAAATCCAAGAGGTTTTTTTTATCTCCCATAGAAAGCAATGAAATTATCACATTTAAGGTCCAGAGAAGTAGTAAAGACACCGTTACAATAGTCAACGTGACTACAGCGGTTCAACCTTAATGTTATGAAGCGACGAGAATACGTTTTGTGCGCAAAAAAAAAAAAAGAAAAAAATTCTTCCTCTTCTCTGTCAGTCTCCTACGCAGTGAACGCAGTGCAGAGCTTCCATGTTTACGTCTGAACGCTGGCTCAGTATTGGTCTGATGCTGGTCACATGAGCAGCACGACACATGCATGTGATGCTAACGCAGGAGCCGGCCAATATAGAGTCAGCGTTCGGACGTGAACACGGAAGCTCTGCACTGCGTCAACTGTGTAAGAGACTTAGAGGAAAGAGAAAAAATTATTTTTGGTTTGTTTTTGCGCACAAAACGTATTCTCGTCACTTCATAACATTAAGGTTGAACCGCTGTAGTCACGTTGACTATTGTAATGATGTCTTCACTATTTCTCTGGATCTTGAATGTGGCAATTTCATTACTTTCTATGGGAGATAAAAACCTCTCTATTTCATCAAAAATATCTTAATTTGTGTTCTGAAGATGAACGAAGGTCTTACAGGTGTGGAACGACATGAGGGTGAGTAATTAATGACAGAAATTTCATTTTTGGGTGAACTAACCCTTCATATTTTCTGTAAAGCTGCTTTTAAACAATGTGTATTGTCATATAAAGTAACTTGACTTGAAGGCCACTGAAGTGCTTCATAACAGGCATTAGCAGGTTTTAAATACACTAATGTAGTCAAATAAGTCCAGTGCAGATCATTTACCCTGTTAGTTATACATTTAATGGCATGCATTGCCTGCTATCCAAAGTGTGCCGTTCAGCATTCAGTGTCTGTTTTAACAGAGCGACGTGAAGAATTCTTATACCCGTCATTTCTCTGTAGACGCAAACCGTAAGAAACAGGGTCAAAAGCAAGGCGAACCTCAACCCCAGAAGACACCGTTGTTTAGGAGCTCTGTCAATACAGCATGAAAACAGTCACATCTCTCTCTCTCTATGTGTGTGTCTGTCTAAGTGTGTGAGATAAATTTCCCTCCCTTCCCCAGCCTCTCAAAGCACTTTAGAGCGTTAAATAAACAGTAGGCCTCAGATTTAACTGGGGAGTCTAACAGCCGTGACCTTTTCACTTCAAATGTGGCGGGGCCAAGTCATTAATATTGCCATGGCAGCCGCCCGGGGCAGACATAAACTGCTGATAAATAAATGGTTGAATCATTTATGGAGGGGCTCTCTGCCTCTTCCCTCACACAATATGTCGTATGACATGTGCCTGTCTCTCTTCTGTTCAGCCCGTGGAGATTTTAAATGCTAAATGTATGTGCATATTTTCCTCATCGCCGGTCGTATTAGAATTGCAAGCCCCGATCCCTGACGGAACATGAAAGGATCGCTGGTGCATAATGCCGGCAGAAATTATAAAATCCCACGATGGCCTGCTGCTATCGGGATGGCGGTAATGAGTGCGCTTAAGCGCTTTGTGCATCGCTGGCTTCCTTCTTTTCTCCTTCCTAATTTCCCATTTTTGGGGTCTCTCTCTGTCTGTTCGGTCATCGCTAACGACTGCGTCTCTGTTATTGGGAGAGACAGACTTGTTAGAGGACAATAAGACGGACGCATACATTTTTGTTACTTGCCAGAATACGAGCGAGAGGGTGAAAGCCCATGATTTACACTCCGACCACTAACAGGCATGTGACAGGAAGAGAGGAGAAGCCGTGCGGATACACACTATTTTTTGTTTGATCCCTCTAGCAAATTAACGCTCAAACACACGACGAGACTGAGGAACAGGAGGACTGTTTCTCCTTCAGTTCTGTCACCGGATGCTGTATACTGTCAGAGGTGGTAACTGTATATTTCCCATAGTGCCCCTGTCCATATTGATCTCTGGCAATCAGTGCAGGATGGATTGATCCTGAAACTCTAGAGCTCTTTGTGACGGACCCTCGGGGGTCTAATTCAGGCCTGTTTGTACCACAGGGATCAGAGCCTCTAAACCGCTGTCAAACCTCATATAAACCAACCGAAGATATTCATTTGACCCAAGCAGAGAAGACAGACAGACAGACAGACAGACAGACAGATAGATAGATAGATAGATAGATAGATAGATAGATAGATAGACACACAGATAGATAGATAGATAGATAGATAGATAGATAGATAGATAGATAGATAGATAGGCAGACAGACAGACAGACAGACAGACAGACAGACAGATAGATAGATAGATAGATAGATAGATAGGTAGAAAGAAAGAAAGAAAGAAAGAAAGAAAGATGGATGGATGGACAGACAGATGGATGGATGCACAGACAGACAGACAGATAGATAGATCGAGAGATACACGGATGGACAGAGAGGGAGAGAGAGAGAGAGAGATACATAGATAGACAGACAAATACACGGACGGACAGACAGATAGATAGATAGATAGATAGATAGATAGATAGATAGATAGATAGATAGATAGATAGACAGACAGACGGACGGACAGACAGAGAGATCGAGAGATAGATACACAGACAGATACACAGACGGAGAGACAAAGAGACAGACGATAGATAGATAGATAGATAGATAGATAGATAGATAGATAGATAGATACACGGACAGAGAGAGAGAAAGACAGACAGACAGACAGACAGACGGACGGACGGACAGACGGATACACAGACAGACAGACAGACAGATATAGATAGATAGATAGATAGATAGATAGATAGATAGAAAGAAAGAAAGATGGATGGACAGACGGATGGATGGATGGATGGATGGATGGATACAAAGACAGATAGATAGATCGAGAGATGCACGACAGACAGACAGAGGGATAGACAAATGGACGGACGAACGAACGAACGAACGGACGGACGGACAGACGGACAGACAGACAGACAGACAGACAGATAGATTACTCCAGTCCAGTCTTCAGTGTCACATGATCCTTCAGAAATCATGCTAATATGCTGATTTTAGTATAAAGTACTATTTTCTTTAAAATAATCTTACTGAAGTAAAACTTTTGAATATTAGTGTACATGGATTTCTACAGTATAAGATCAAATACCTCTGACATGCACGTTCAGTAGTTCTCCTTTTCCACCATCAGAGGGCGTCAAGATGTTATACTATGATTTTTTTTAAGGTAGTCTTCATTTATTGTAGATCAACATTCTCAGTCTCAGAACAAAAGTATTACAGTTCTAACTATAGTACAATGACATATACTACATGTGCTACTATAAACTTCACTACTTAATACTAGTATACTACATAAGCTACTATTTCCTACCAAAGTGTGAGAGACAATTTCTGCTCTCAGTGTGTCATTTTATGAGCATTCTCGTTGCCCATGTTGAGGAAATGACTCATGAGAATCTGGCAGCGCTCTGCTGCTCGTCTTCACTCTCCCATCACTGATCTGTGTGTATCACTCACTATCACCTGTCTTTAGCTGAAATTCATCACCATGATAATCTGTGAGGTTATCAGATAGACCTGCTAGTGCATCGGACACTCACACAACGTGTAACCCATTCATCAACCACAACATCAAACTTCCGCACCACCGTTATGACAAATATTCCACATTTACATAGATATATTACTCTGGAATATTTACAGGACACTCCTCTGCATAAATAACACGTTCTGTCTTTATTGTGAAGCATTATAGCTGTACAGACCTGGACGTATAATTTAATGCCGTTTTGGGCCTCAGCCAGCAGAATCTGTTTTCCACAAGAGTCTCATTTCTGCTGATACCGTCCGGCTGGCTTTCCAGGTCCTCTGGGAATCTTGAGAGACTTTTCGTGTAAACAGACCCAGAATCAGCTGTTGAGTGGGTGTACGGGGAAATGGAAAGCATGTGCCAGAGGATTTTCACTACGCACCCCCAAGACTGACCCTGACACTGGTAACGTCTGGGATTTCCCTGGCTCAAATGATTTTCCCTGGGCTCGGAGAGGGAAAACGCTCACTCAGCATTAAAGTCTCATTCCGGACAACTTACTCTCAGTGGCAGTGATGTATGGGAAATCTTGTTTGCATTGTGAAGTGAACATTTATTGCACAGCTATAGTATGTGGAAACTGAATGCTACGAGAAATTGCAGTTGGCAAAGGATTCACCTTGACCTGGTTTCTCTCCGGTGTCGATTTCACATATTATGAGTTCTGCAGTGACTTCTGGGTTAAAATCTATCCATCTACCTGTTGTCACAAACTTAGCCCATATTTCCTACACAAAACACTGTCATGTCAGACACACTTGTCCAAATTCCTTGTGAGAGATTGCATTTAGCATATTGTTCGCAATTGAATACCCACAATATACTCTGATTCAGAGTGTACAAATATTAGACTTTACCATTACATATAATGCGATTTCAAGCTGAGCAGAAAAAAATATCAGCAAACTGTCTATATGCGCAATACATCCATTTGTGCAGCCACATTCTTTACATTCATCCATCATTTAATAAATAAAGGCCAAACTGTGCAGCATAAAGTGGTGTTTCACTTGCTAGGTTTTTGCTATGCAGTTTCTAGGGTGTTCTGGGTAGTTGCTAGGAGTAATTTTTAAAAAAAGTAATGTATTCCTGTGATTGCAAATCTGAGTTTTCAGCAACCATTACTCCAGTTTTTTAGGGTCACATGATCCTTCAAAAATCATTCGAACTCTTTCATGCATCGAGGTCACTACAGTGGACAGCTATTCAAAAAGCATTTTCTTGCATATTGCATGGGTTTTGTGGACCCTAGTGCATCATCTTATACATTGCCACCAAGTGGCAAGTCGTTGTATGTCGATTTTTTTTTTTCCTCCAAACCAAGATGGCCAATGGCCAGTCAGAAATGCCAAGTTGCTCCGGAATATCCATCCATTCCTTCTATCCTAGGAGACTCTTGCAGGTAAAATAAAAAAATGTTGTAGCATCAAGCAATATCTAATGAGTCATATCACAGTCAAATTTTCCAAGTATTGATTTTAGATTGGGAGAAAATTCTGATTAATCATTTGTCCAATATAGTGGACATCATGCATCAATAGCTTTATTTCAGCTACAATTCATTCTATTACTGTGACCGTTGTTTTTGAAAATACCTCATCCGCAGTAACTTTTTTTGACTGTAAATAAATGTATTTGTGTTATTGTGATAATGTATGTGACTTGTAATGCATTACTTTTCTCATTACATCAAAAAGTAATCTGATTACGTAATGCATGTTACTTGTAATGCATTACTTGTTAGATCAAAAAGTAATCTGATTACATAGTGCACATTACTTGTAATGCGTTACTTGTAATGCGTTACTTTACTTGTAACATCAGAAAGTAATCTGATTACGTAATGCATGTTACTTGTAATGCATTACTTGTTAGATCAAAAAATAATCTGATTACGAAGTGCACATTACTTGTAATGCGTTACTATACTTGTAACATCAAAAAGTAATCTGATTACGTAGTGCACATTACTTCTAATGCATTACTTTACTTGTAACATCAAAAAATAATCTGATTGCGTAGTGCACATTACTTGTAATGCGTTACTTTACTTGTAACATCAAAAAGTAATCTGATTACATAGTGCACATTACTTGTAATGCGTTACTTGTAATGCGTTACTTTACTTGTAACATCAAAAAGTAATCTGATTACGTAGTGCACATTACTTCTAATGCATTACTTTACTTGTAACATCAAAAAGTAATCTGATTACGTAGTGCACATTACTTGTAATGCGTTACTTTACTTGTAACATCAAAAAGTAATCTGATTACTTAATGCATGTTACTTGTAATGCATTACTTGTTAGATCAAAAAGGAATCTGATTATGTAATGCATGTTACTTGTAAATGCATTACTTTACTTGTTAGATCAAAAAGTAATCTGATTACATAATGCAAGTTGCTTGTAATGCATTACTCGTTAGATCAAAAAGTAATCTGATTACATAATGCATGTTACTTGTAATGCATTACTGTACTCGTAACATCAGAAAGTAATCTGATTACTTATTGCACGTTACTTGTAATGCGTTATTTTACTTGTTAAATCAAAAAGTAATTTGATTACGTAATGCATATTTTACTTGTAACATTAAAAAGTAATCTGATTACGTAATGCACATTACTTGTAATGCATTACTTGTTAGATCAAAAAGTAATCTGATTACGTAATGCATGTTGCTTGTACTGCATTACTTGTTACAACAAAAAGTAATCTGATTACATAGTGTGTTACTTGTAATGCATTACTTTACTCTTAACATCAAAAAAGTAATTTGATAACGTAATGCACATTACTTGTAATGCATTACTTGTTAGATCAAAAAGTAATCTGATTACATAATGCACGTTACTTGTATTGCGTTACTTTACTCTTAACATCAAAAAAGTAATCTGATTACATAATGCACGTTATTTGTATTGCGTTACTTTACTCCTTACATCAAAAAATAATCTGATTGCGTTATGGCTGTTACTTTTAATGTAAGGCCCCAACATTGCTCATTTCAGATAAGATTGAAAACACCTGATCGCTAGGCTAGGAGAGCTATGTTAGAAATGTGTCCATCTTGAACGTAATCAGAATTATCAGCTAGTAAGGGTAAATCGGCATACTCTGGTACTGTAATGATGGGTCGACAGAATGTGGATCCATTTGCAGCTAGTTTATTAAAAGTACTTACAGAGTAGACAGGGCAAAGGCAGAGGCAAAAACAGTAACAGGCAATGGTCGAGGCAGGCGGCAGACAAACAGAATCAGGGTACAGGCAAGGATCAGGGCAGGCAGCAAAACATTCACAGTCCAGGAAACAGGCAAAGATCAGGGTCGGCAGCAAAGGGTCGCAGGGAATAAACAGTCCAATCGATAACAGGTAAACAGTCCACAGAAAAACGCTCAGAAATGATCACCAAGGCAAATCAAGACTTCGCGATGTGTGAGTGTGTGTGTGTGTCTTAAATAGTGTGAGTGTGATGCGGTGCAGGTGTGTGTGCAATCAGTCCCAGGAATGAGGGCCCATGGGAAACGTAGTCCGAATGAGAACTGATCAGTATTCCGGTGATGGCTCCCTCCGGTGGTCCGGAGGAAGGGCCGAGGGAGCCACATTCGTGACAGAGCCCCCCCCCTGTGAGCGGCTCCAGACGCGAGGAAGCAGACGCCGGGGTCTACCACGTGGTCGAGGGGCCGGTCTCTCCGGGTGCGTCCGATGAAATTCCTCTGTGAGTGAGGGGTCCAGGATATCATCCGCATTGACCCAGGATCGCTCCTCCGGGCCGTACCCCTCCCAGTCGACCAAGTATTGTAGTCTCCTACCCCGGCGCCTGGAATCGAGCAGCTCTCGTACTTGATAGGCTTCCTCGCCTTCAATCATCAAGGGTGGGGGGGCGCGGACCTCGGCTCCCTCTGGCTCCCCTCTCGGACCCCCGGCGGGTTTCAACAGCGAAACATGAAAAGTGGGAGAGACACGGTAATTAACAGGCAAATCTAAACGAAATGATACTGGAGTTATTTGTTTGATAATTTGAAAGGGCCCTACAAACCTGGGACTGAGTTTTCTGCATGGAAGCCTTAGCCGGAGGTCTCTAGTGGACAGCCAAACCCATTGTCCCACGGCGTACTGGGGATTGGGACGTCGGTGACGATTGGCCTGCATCTCTTGCCTTCTTACGGCGCGTTGTAAGTGCTGATGAGCTTGGTCCCAGGTTTCCTCGCTTCTTTGCATCCATTCAGTGACAGATGGTAGATTGGATGGTTCCCCAGACCAAGGAAATAATGGAGGCTGGAAGCCCAAGACGCATTGAAAGGGCGTGACACCAGTGGCAGGTTTTTGTAGGGAGTTTTGGGCATACTCTGCCCAGAGCAGATAACGACTCCAGTCCGTCTGGTTGCGTTGGCAGTAGGTGCGTAGAAAACGTGTTAATTCCTGGTTCATGCGCTCTGTCTGGCCATTGGATTCTGGATGGTACCCTGAAGTGAGGCTGACATTGATATTGAGGTTTTTGAAAAAGGAGGACCAGACTCGAGATGTGAACTGTGGGCCTCTGTCTGACACAATGTCCTCGGGTAGTCCATAGAATCGAAACACATAATTGCAGAGAAGCTCGGCCGTTTCGAATGCTGTGGGGAGCTTGGCCAGTGGTATGAGTCTGCAGGCTTTTGAGAAACGGTCGATGACGGTGAGAATGGTGGTGTGGCCCTGGGATTCTGGGAGATCAGTGACGAAGTCAATGGCGATATGAGACCAGGGACGTTGGGGAATGGGTAGCGGTTGCAACAAACCGGCTGGCGCTTGATGTGATGCTTTGGTGGTCTGACAGAGTGAGCAGTTAGAGATGAAGCGGGAGGTGTCGGTTAGCATAGAGTCCCACCAGAACCGGTTTTGTAGCAGGTGGAAGGTGGCTGTGACACCTGGGTGACCTGAGCTTGGGAAGTCGTGCACATGATGAAGTAGCCTATTTCGGAGCTGTGCTGGGACGTAGGTGCGATCAGGTGGGCATGTTGGAGGAGGAGCGGTCTGTTCGTTAGCATGTGTGATCTCTGTGATAATGTCCCATTGAACTGGAGCAAGCAGTAAAGTGTCAGGGATTATATTCTCTGCGTTCTCTGTCCGTTCCACCTCCTCCAGTGCTGCCTTCATAGCCAGTAATTCCCGATTGCCCACATCGTAATTACGTTCAGCCGCCGACATTTTTCTAGAATAAAAGGCACACGGGTACATCTTCTCTGGGTTACCTTGGCGCTGAGAAAGGACGGCCCCTATGCCCGTGCTGGAGGCGTCCACTTCTACAATGAAAGGGAGCTCAGGGTCTGGGTGACGGAGAATGGGTGCTGAAGTGAAACGCTCCTTTAGCTCCTGGAAAGCCTGTACTGCTTCAGAGGACCAGGTGAGACGTGAGGACTGCCGCTTGGTCATGGACGTTAACGGGGCTGCAACGCCGCTGAAGTTCCGTATGAATCGCCTGTAGAAGTTGGCAAACCCCAAGAACCGTTGTAATTCCTTCAGTGTGCGAGGTTGTGGCCAATCCAGTACCGCCCTCACCTTACTGTCATCCATGGCCACGCCCTCACGGCTGATAACGTAACCCAGAAAGGTTGTGGAGGTTTGGTGAAATTCGCATTTCTCAGCTTTTGCATATAGTCTGTGTTGTATCAGTCTTTGAAGTACTGCCCGTACGTGCTGAACATGTTCCTCAAAAGAGTTGGAATAGATGAGGATGTCATCTATGTAGACTATGACCCAGCGATTGAGCATGTCACGGAAGACGTCGTTAATGAAGGACTGGAAAACAGAGGGACTGTTGGACAGCCCGAACGGCATGACGAGGGTCTCGTAGTGACCAGTGGCTGTGGAAAAGGCTGTCTTCCATTCGTCCCCCTCTCTGATGCGGATTAAGTTGTATGCACAACGGAGGTCCAGCTTGGTGAAGTATGCGGCTTGTCTGAGTTGTTCAAGGGCTGGAGGAACCAAAGGCAAGGGGTACCGGAACTTGACGGTGATGTCATTTAATCCACGGTAATCAATACAGGGCCTTAACCCGCCGTCTTTTTTCTTCACGAAGAAGAACCCTGATGCTGCTGGTGATGTGGACGGGCGGATAAACCCTTTGGCTAGTTCCTCCTCAATGTAGGTTTTCATCGCTGCCGACTCGGGTTGTGACAGGGGGAAGATCCTGCCCTTGGGAGGCGTGGTACCAGGCAGCAGGTCGATGGCACAGTCACCGGGACGATGAGGAGGTAGCTCAGTGGATTTGTTTTTACTGAATGCCACAGCCAGATCAGCGTATACTTCGGGTATGTTAAGTTTTCCGGTGTCAGAATCGTGGAGTGAAGCAGTTTGAACTGGCAGAGGGGTGATTTGTTTCAAGCAACCTTTATGGCAGTTAGCATCCCATTGCACAATCTGGCCATCTTTCCAGGAAACGTGAGGGTTATGGGTTCTGAGCCACGGTAGACCAAGGATCACTGAGTTGTTGGGTGAGTGAATAACATAGAAGCGGATTTGTTCATGGTGAAGAGCTCCTACTTGCAAAGTGAGCTCGGCGGTGATATGGACTACTCTGCCTCCACCGATGGGCTTCCCATCTAGCGCCTCCACTGTTAACAGGGAATTACAGTCTGTTAGAGGGATGTTATGATCTTTGATGAATGAATCTGACATGAAATTCCCAGCGGCTCCAGAATCCAGTAGGGCGTGAGTGGATAGATTTTTGCCATGAACGGTAATTTGAATTGGGATTTTGAAGCAGTTGGAAGAGTAGTTAGAGTGATGAGGAGAACTCACCGCTTTGGAATTGGAAGACTGAGGTCGTACGGGGCAATTGATCTTGACATGGCCAGCCTGGCCGCAGTAGAGACACAGGTGTCGTTGTCGTCTCCTTTCTCTCTCTTCGGGAAGTAGTGGGGTATAGCCAAGTTGCATGGGTTCCAGAGCGGGACTGGCTGAGGAGGATTGCCGGACGGGGTGTCGGGTTCGTAGCAGGTTGTCAATGTGAATGGCAAGTTCAATGAAAGCGTTGAGCGAACTTCCCTCATCCCGGCATGCGAGTTCGGCCTGCAGTTCCAGTGTTAGGCCCCTTCGGAACAACAGCTTTAGAGTGTCCTCAACCCAGTTCGTTTGAGCGGCCAGAGTACGAAATATCAGCGCGTACTCGGCTGCTGTTTGTTTACCTTGGCTGAGAGAAAGTAACTGATCGCCAGCGCTTCTGCCTCCTTCGGGATGTTCAAAGACTTCTTTAAAGTTTCGCAAGAAATCTTGAAAAGTGGAAAACACGGGGTTGTCATCCCTCCACACCGCGGTGGCCCAATCCAGTGCTTTGCCGGTGAGCAAGGAACACACAAACGATATCCGACTGGATTCGGTGGGGTACAGGGACGGTTGCTGGTTGATGAACAGGGAACATTGGAGAAGGAACCCCTTACATCTGGCTGGAGTGCCGTCGAACTTTTCTGGGAGCGCTAGGCGAGGATTGACTGCAGGAGAGGCCGCGAAGCCTGGATTGGCGGGAGCAGCGGGCGGCGGCGTGGCGGTTTCGGCAGGACTGAATCGGAGGTCTTGAAGCGTCTTCACCAGCTCTTCAGTAAGGGAAGTTAAGCGGTTGAGTTGATGTTGATGCACCGCCAGCTGGTTGGCCTGGGCAGTTAATTCAGATGAAATCTGCATGAGGGCTGCTGGATCACTGTGTGGCGAAGTCTTCTGTAATGATGGGTCGACAGAATGTGGATCCATTTGCAGCTAGTTTATTAAAAGTACTTACAGAGTAGACAGGGCAAAGGCAGAGGCAAAAACAGTAACAGGCAATGGTCGAGGCAGGCGGCAGACAAACAGAATCAGGGTACAGGCAAGGATCAGGGCAGGCAGCAAAACATTCACAGTCCAGGAAACAGGCAAAGATCAGGGTCGGCAGCAAAGGGTCGCAGGGAATAAACAGTCCAATCGATAACAGGTAAACAGTCCACAGAAAAACGCTCAGAAATGATCACCAAGGCAAATCAAGACTTCGCGATGTGTGAGTGTGTGTGTGTGTCTTAAATAGTGTGAGTGTGATGCGGTGCAGGTGTGTGTGCAATCAGTCCCAGGAATGAGGGCCCATGGGAAACGTAGTCCGAATGAGAACTGATCAGTATTCCGGTGATGGCTCCCTCCGGTGGTCCGGAGGAAGGGCCGAGGGAGCCACATTCGTGACAGGTACACTGGAGGGAGCGTCTGAATTGGGTTTCCACAGTTTTACCTTGACATGTTGTAGAGATCTCTGATATCAGAACATGAGGACGTGATTCCATCAAAGACGCGAAGTTCAATTTGTATGAAGTTCAACTGCGTTTGCTATATTTTGCATTTATATTTTTTGTATATATTTTATAGTTTACACACGATTTTATATTATTTTATTGATTGGTTTGTTAAATACACACAATACTGCTGTGTTATTACTGTATTATGTTTAATACAGTATCTCTTCAGTTTAAACCATAAACGCATGCTGTCCACTCAAGTGGATATCTTAAAATCTCTTTGAAAAATGTGTAAAAAATAAAATAAAATTTCAAATCATGCCCTAAAACCAATAAAAACATAAGAAAAAAATCCTGACTGAGGTTCATGCATGAATGGGCTAATATGCTGCTGTTGAAGAAACAATGTCTGATCAATGTTGAAAACAGTTATGCAGCTTCATATATCATATTTTTGATTTTTAACATCCCAAAGCAGGACTTTATTTTTATATTATTGTTTAAAAAGCAGTGTCATCACTCTCTATATGAGCAGTCTGAACATCTGCTTCACCTAGGGTTAAAGGAGGCACACAGTACAGTTAAAAAGACATTTATGCGGGGTTACGTGCAGTGTAAAAACTCTTTAATGTAGAATAGAAACCAAAGGTTGAGAGGGTGACGTCCACAACTGAGAACCATGGAAGCTGTTCCCATGTAATTGAGGAGATCTTTGGGTGGCACTCCTCATTTTTTGATGTCATAACGGAGTTTCTCACGGGTTTTTCGCCCTACCCCTCAATTTATCGGTCTCTAGCGGGGCTGGCTGTGTGCTTTTCTCTTTGGAATATTCTAATCATGGAGACATCAGGGAATCAGTGATATCTTTTTCTGTTTGAGGGTAGCTAGGCGTGGGGACAATTAAAGCTGGCACGGAGCAGAGCATGGCACGTTATGAAGGGGTGTGTGAGAGTGAGAAAGAGTGTTTCCACGTATCCCTGCACCGTTCCGTATTCTGCAATTGGAGTCCGAACAGCTGCTGCAGTCAGGATCTCATGATCTACTGAGTGGATTAGCACAGGCAGCTCCTGTCTCAAACCCACACAGATGACCTCTGACCCTGCCGCAAACATTCAGATTATATTCAGAGGGTTCAGAACAATGATGCTTAATCTGGATATGTCAGCACAGGTGTTTCTTTGCTCAAGTCTAGAGTATTTAATCTGCACATGAAGAGCTGTCGGCCCACAGAGACAATCTGATATTTTCACACAACAATTATGTTCAGAGCACATTTTTCTTTGCAGGTTTCTATATTGATCTTCAAGACTGTCTAATGTGGTAATAACTCCTATGTTTATACTAATAAGGTTATTTCGACACTTTAAAGGTGCAGACCAAAACATTATTTGTTCATCCTTCATAGATAACCCCCATTTATAAAACTAAAAGTTTCAACTCACACTCATTTAAAAATAAAAAAAAACATTACACTGCCATTGTAACCAGTAGGTGGCTGCCATTCCCTAATATATATTTTTAATCGTTTTGCTTTTGAATTATTATTTAGACATTATGAATGATAATGCTGCCCTCAAATGTTAATCTGGAGCCTTTCAAACTTAAAATAAAACTGCACATTGTAATTTCTGTAAGTTAAGTCTATTTATTACCAAGGCATTTGTCAGTAATACAGTCAAAATGGGAGAAAATGTGAATAATAATCTCTCAGCTATCTCTCTTTCCACAGTCTTTCTTCAAATCTGCTTCTTGCTCACTCTCTCTCCTTCTCCATCATGAGTGGAAACGCCACTTACTGCTGATTGGCTGCAAGTGTGTTGTAATGCTTAGTCCAATCCACTTTCAACAGTGTTTCTCAAAAATTTAAAAGTATATTTGTGCTATCTTTCTTTAAAATAAATGCCACTTGCTTTGATATTTTAACTAATGAAACTCTTTTTGAACTTTTGAACTTTATATTTATTAAAATAATATAATGTCTTCAATACATTTTAGCTTTAATAAGATATAAAGCCAGATTTACTAAATGGTGCAAATTAGCGTGAGAGCGCAATTCCACAAATGCGCCGATGGGAGTGGCAAGTTTTGCCTGTGATCTACTGCTGACACGCAAATTAAAGAACACAGACGCAGTCATATAATTTACATAATGACCAACACAATCTACCAAGAGCAGTACAAATTAGTGTTGGGTCGCAAATAAGCAGAGCTGATGCTCATTAGGTGCGGGTCGACACAGGCACAACTTGCTACATGTAATATACGGATAACGTCTTCCTCTGGCATTCCAAAGAAATAAATAAAGTGGAAAATATTTTCTCCCTTCTACCACATGCTCTCTGTTCTCTGCGACAATTGCAGCCATGTCGCAAAATAGGTTAAGGCATGCTTTTTTTGAGCATTAAATAATGGCGCACTTACCAGTAAGTTGACTAGCGCAAACATTAGTAAATCGCGTTGCGCGATTCATTTAAATACTTTCCTCCCATAAATTTTGCTTCTGAGGGTGCGTTCACACTTGTCATGTTTGGTTCGATTAAAACGAACCCTGGTGCGATTGCTCTGTTAGTGCGGTTCATTTGAGCATATGTGAACGCTGCCATCCGAGCCCTGGTGCGCACCAAACAAGCGGACCAAGACCGCTGAAAAGAGGGGTCTTGGTCCGCTTCCGAACGAACTCTGGTGCGGTTCGAATGATATATGAACGCAACACAGACCAAAGACATGTAAACGAACCAAAAACAGGAAGATGAGACCCTAAAAAGTACAGAATCCTCACGTATATCGGTTTTTCTCGTCATGGTCGCAAGTATGCTCATCACAGACATCAGACGTGCGTCTCCTCATAACATATCATTTGTGTGTGTGACGGAGGGATTCCCGCCGCTGTTTTGACTCCTTTACACATTTTAAAAGCTCTTCACGAGTTCCCAGCTGGCCAAAATACCATCATATGCAGGCTACGCACACACAACAAGAGCATTTATCTCAGCACACAGCATTGTTTTGGATGTTCGGTAAGTTCCGTCTCAAAAAAAGCAATACGTCATAAAATCTGACCAATCAGGTTGTGAACGTATCCCTATGCCTTTAGGTTCGGTATCTTTTGGTTCGGTGATAAAATTGCCAATCTGAACGCTAATTGGACCAGGACTAAATGTTTTTTTTTCTTTTTTGGTCTGGACCAAATAAACCGAACTACAAGTGTGAACGCACCCTGAAAGGCAAACTCCTACAAATGCATATGCAATAATGTCAATAATATCCTGCATTAGTTGTTCAAAGTTAGTTTTTTGCACAGTTTTATGCCAAAATAAACTGGCATGTAATAAAAGCTTCTGATTGGCAGATTCTATTTTTAAGTGTCCCTGAGCTGCACTCTCCATCTCAAATGAGAAACTCATCATTCCCAAATTGTAACTGAACGCCACACTGGGTGGGATAGTTACTGTTCTGTTGTTTCCAATGTGAAAGGTCTCATTTTTCCCCCCGTTCTTGCATTGCTGAGTCTGCAGGGGCCTTTTGTTTGGAGCTCCAGTGAGCTTTAATGCCACTGAGTAATTCCCTGCCATTCCAGATAATGGGGTTTTAGTTGCGGCAGCCCTTTCCACAGTGTGTCAGTGGCATGGGGCTGCCCACACAAGAATGCCTTTCACTAAGATAGGCTGCAACAGGCCACAGAAGACTACAAGATGCTGGATAAGCATGCAAAATATTGTAGTTAGCATTGCACTTACTGTATGCAAACAATGCACATTTACACAACTATACAATGCACAAAATCTGTGCTGCATTCATTTACAGTCCGTTCTGAGACTTGCACTTTAACACTCCACACTGAACCATAATGAGATCAACACTCATCCGACAAAAGCCTCTGAGAGGAATTTAGTAAGTAATGTCCTCATTAGTATTCTCAAGCAGCGTCCAAGCGCTCGCTTTTCTGCGTTGGGCTTGTGTAGGTTTTGTGTAGAACAACCCAGCAGAAAACAAGCTGAATGCACTGACCAATGGGTGATGAGGATAGCATGATGTCATAGCGGAAAACATTCCTCCAGATACAATAAGGGAGAGTATTATTTCTGAGAATGAAGCACTGCGTGAGGAGGAAGATGATCCTGAAGATATGAGATTATCTAAATGTGGGATACTTACAGGGCAATAGGAAAATACTTCACTGAAAATACTTCAGTTTCTTGAAGATCATTCAATTAATTGTCTGGATTCACGCTACAGTATGTATTACTGTTGCATTGTAAAAGAATGCTTAGATTCACACACAAAACCTCCCTCTCAACAGCCTTCTGCCAAGACACTGACCTGCATTGATGTGAGTACTGACCTGGAAGTAGAACCTCTCTTTGGTTGCCACTGGGAAAAGGTCATGTTTGTTTAGCTTGCCACCTTCTGGCATGTGAGACTGGCTGCAGTGCCACAATAGCAGGACAGTAGAGAGGAGAACCTGCCTGAAAACAAAAGAAGACATCTGACATTAACCCACAACAGCCTGTGCAGTAGTCGTCAATTCAGGGTGAACCGAGTCATTCTGATGTGTAGTTTCTTGAAATTACTTTCCTCATTTATAGTGGTGGACGAAGTACACAAATCAAGTACTTGAGTAAAAGTACAGATACGTATCATAAAATATTACTCAAGTGAAAGTATTTAGGGCTCCTTTTCAATTTTACTCGATTGAAAGTACAAAAGTACTTGATTTTTAATGTACTTAAGTAAAAAAGTACTGATTGATGAATGTTTTTGTAATTTTACATAGGCCACTTATATAATTTAATTTTATATTATATATTTTATATAATCCTATTGCTCAAAATAATTATGAATGATTATGAATTGTCAAATAGCCAGCACTAGTCAGTAGGGATGGAAGATTAGTGGATGCAGATAAATAGGCTAATATGTAATGTGTGTTGACAAACAATATAAAAACCAACAAAACATATAGGGCTAAATACATAATATTTAAAAAAAAAAAAAAATTGCTGCAGCAGCGGGAAAGATGCATGTGCATGTGTTATTTTAATTTGTGTTAGAGTTGCACGATTCTGGATAAAATGAGAATCAAGATTTTTATTTGTCTCATGATTGTCCCAATAGAAATCATGATTGTCCCATGATTCTGAATAGAATCACTAACTAAACAAAATTGCGTATAATTATTTACTAGAGGACAAAATATTAATTGCTGCAGTCTATTTAAAAATATTTAATTAATTAATTTAAAAAATGGGTTTGAATCAATGATTCAATGACTCACTCATAACTATTTCACTTGTTTCATTACTGGATGAATCAATGTTTCTGAACAAATCTTTTGAATGAATCATTCAATGTCAAATACATTTTAACAGTCTTGTCGCCTCCTAGTGTCGTAACGATGTAATCGATACGACCATTATTTGAAGCGCCAAGTTTTAAAATGTGATTTTATCTGTTTGAATCGAGATCGTGATCTGTAGACACATTGATGTGGACGTGTCCGCATTAAAGCATTTCAGTGGGCTTAAACAGATATCCCTTTACAGCAGATTTAGTTCAAAAACAGCCGACAGTTGTGACCTAAATATGATTTACAATAATTAATCCTAAAATTCAACATTAGTAGGCTAACTTACTTTTCGCCATCAGTCGTGCGCGCACTCAGAGAGTCCCCCAGTTCTTGGCTAATTTTCAGTCAGACTTGTAAATTCATTCACTGGAGAGTCGCTCTGAACGGATCATTGAATCAGTGAGTTGTTGACTCGAGAACAGCTGCAATACGATCAGTCCGCGAATGACTTGTTGATGTGATTTGTGAACCGATTTAACAGGATGATTGAAAAGAATCAGTTCGTGCACGAATCGGACATGTCATTTAAAACAGTGCAATGTAGCGAGTGAAGGAATTGATTAGCGCTAACGTAGTTATTGGGCCTAGTTGCAGACAGTGATACAAAAATATAGTCCAAGAAACAATACTAAAATTGCGCCATCATTCAATCTCCTTGTTCTTTTCTCATTTTTAATCAGTAATGACCAACAATGAGTTGATACCTGGAAAGTAGCTATAGCTGTCCAATTCGCAAATGAATCTTTCAGTGCGATTTGTGAACCGATTTAACAGGGTCATCTGAAAGAATCTGTTCATCAAAGTGATTCGTTCAAATTGCGTTTTGGAGTGGTTTTTGTTTGTTTTCTTCAGTTCAAAATAACGAGAAAAGATGTAATATGAAACGTAATGGATTTAAGAAAAGATATAAATGAAAAATGAGAATGAAGTACAGGTTTTAAGAAAAAAAAATAATGCTGTTCACAACTGTATGATTTACATTTACTATATATTTAATAAGAACATATGAATCAAAATACATAAATAAATTGTTAATACACACAAAAAAAAGCTAAACTGAAAAAAAAAACTACAATTTTGCTGACAAAATCATACTGTAAATGTATTTCTGGTTATACTGTATGGATCTCACTGTTTGGTGAACTTAGAATTCTCAGCTATTTATATTAATATAGGCCTATTTATTCAATTGAAGTGAATGCCTCTGCTGTCTGCATTTACACAAGTACAGTTGCATTGTAGATGAAGGGTTAAATCCACATGAATAATGATACTATAATGCTAATGTTGAAGGTGCTTAAAGGATTCATGACATGAGAAATTACAATTTCCTTGGTCTTTTGGCATATAAGAGGTCTTTGTATCATTATTACATCCTGAAAGTTCTATAATTCAAAACGTCCTCATCATCAATAAAAAAGCATTTATATAACCAAGCTGTAAATGATCAGTAGATGAGCAGCGAGTGGATCTAAAGTAGGCATATTTTTTTGTGATAATAACAAGATTGCGATGCCACTCAGATGTTGTGTTGTTCCTGGCTGTGGAAAAACATTGATGTCCCTACAATAATAGACCGGTGTGCATCTAATAAATTATTAATTCAAGAACATTGTTCACGTTTACTGCAACAATGGAGCCACGAACTTCACCAACTTTTGAAAATCCAGCATTTAGTTGATCCTGGTAAGCGTTCATTGTCACAGTTGTAAACACGACAGAGTTCTTCTTCCACAAGGGGGTTTGGCGTCACAGCATTTGTTTCCAGGTGGACCGTTAAAGAAGGCAACACACGTCTCCCAGACATCCTGTAGAATTCAACCAACCAGATGACGACTTCAAAACTCCTGAAGTGTTTCTAGATAAGTGCGCCATATGCATCAGACGTTCAGCCAACGGTCCGTGGGATTGGAACTGGCTTTGCCCAAAAACTTTTGCTCAAAGATCAGGAAAAAAACTATTCTGGAATCAGCAAGGATATGGATATTAATATAGATATGGAACGATGAGCTATATCTGGATTGGTGGATTGGCCCTTTACCACTGCGGTGGTAAAAAAAAATTGCCACCGTCACAACCCTAGGGATTTCCCCATAGTGGCAGCCAAATGACACAATGTTTCGTCTATCTCAGGGAGCTAAGGTTACTTTAGTAACCAAAACGTTTCTCTCCTTTCATGTCTACATCAAGCACAGCACCTGACCACAGATGAAAAGTATGTTCTGATGGGGCCATCTGAGACAAATGCTCAACAGAAACATGTCCACCATGAAATGTGAAGCACCTGCTGAACATGCTGAAGCTGACAGTCGTGCCCTGCACTATATCTCTGGCCAGTGGTGACTTTGATATCCAGTCATACATTCTCCATGTCCCCTTTTTATCTTTGCCTGAAAAACTGGCTGGAAACTCAAAGTAAAAAGCCTGGAGCATCTGTTGGAGGATTTAATGCTGATCAGCATCATGTCTGCAATATATGATGTTTAAGAGCCGTTAAATAAGGATGGCATGATGGGACGTGGACATCAGAAAGAGGCAGCAGAAATGGAGGGATGTGTACGATAAAACCAGGAAATGAGTCATAGTCATCTGAGAGTATAGTGATGGAGCAGAGTGGGAAGACACAGAGAAAGAAAGATATGGGAAAGGGATGGAAATAAAAAGCAGAATAATTTTAATAATTTTTAAAGATATGAAGCAGCAAAACTGTTTTCAACATTGATAATAATAAGAAACGTTTCTTGCGCAGGAAATCATCATATTAGAATGATTTCTGAAGGATCATGTGACACTGAAGACTGGAGTAATGATGCTGAAAATTCAGCTTTGCCATTACAGGAGTAAATTACATTTTAAAAAACATTAAAACAGAAAGCATTTATTTAAATTGTAGTAATATTTCACAATACTACTGTTTTTACTGTAATTTTGAACAAATAAACCCCTTACTAACCCCAAATATATAATTCTTGACCCTATTCTTCTATATCTTCTATTATTTTGAAGAACTGATTTGTTTTTTACATTTCCATGTGTGTTGTTACTGAAACTATCTTTAATTCTGGGAGGAAGCAGTTGGCCGAAGAGGATTATGTTAGCGTTGGTCACTGTGAATGCATTAAGTTATTATCGATGTTACATTTATGGAGCGTTAAAATTATCCCTGCTCTCCACTACAAATATGAGTGTGAGAAAGTATGCAGATATCATGGGGAAGATGAGCTCACTCCAGCGTGACATGTGAGGGCAGAAACAAGAGATCTGACCTCAAACATGGAGCCAGTGGCCTCCACCTGTTAAGCATCTATAATCTCACACCCAAAAGACTTACAACCACTGCAGCGTGCTGCACCTTGTAACAGGAGATTGGATGGATGTGTTATGGTTATGTGTATTTCTTCAGCAACTATTCATCTCCCTCCTTCAAGCTTCACATCCACCTTTCATAGAAGAACTCGTGTCCACGGCTAGCAGGTCAGTTTACCGTCAGGTTGAATTTTCAATTACATGCTGCATGTCACTGCCTCTATATCAGCAGCAGGGTTTCACATTCATTCTGAGCTCTCACTTACTTACTGTGTGAGTACAAAGAAAGTAGGTCAAGAATATTCACTGTCACATTGATGGATGCCATGTCTCTCTGGTCAAAGAAATCTAAATATCCTTTGCAAGAAAAGCAAACACCGGGCATAATTGGATAATTTTGACAATTTGCTGCATGTTTTTTAATTGTTTTATCAGGTCATTTATTACAATTCCTATTAGACAAAACAATTGTTCAATATTTGATGTCATATTTTACATTTCCCCTGCTGATAAGACAAGCACCAGCATATGTTGTGTTTTGCATGCTGGTGTTTTGGTAACCTGACCCCAGCAAGCTTCATGCTTTACCACCTTGGGAAACCAGCTTCACCAGAAATATCATGCAGGTCAACCTGATTGACCAGCTTATAATATTTATAATTAGTTTAGGCGACATGAAAATTTACTCTGTCCATTTTAACATCATAAAGGTAGGGTAGGTCATTTTTGGAGAGGCTAGCAATAGCGAGCTAGCTTTGAAAGCGTAAGATCCCACCCTCCCTTCAGAGCGCTCTACAAAGCCACGCCTCCTCCAAACACATGAATGAGTACAGCAAGGAGCAAACGAAAGTGTCAAGAGAGACACCGTTAAACTACCTCATGTCTCAAAGCGCATAAAAGTACAATAATAATGAACATAAACAACTTAAAGAGCAGATTCATTTT
The DNA here is from genome assembly GCF_019924925.1 of Ctenopharyngodon idella. NCBI lineage: Eukaryota > Metazoa > Chordata > Actinopteri > Cypriniformes > Xenocyprididae > Ctenopharyngodon > Ctenopharyngodon idella. The sequence continues at coordinate 5,878,016 of NC_067235.1, read as the reverse complement.
GGCGTTGATAGTGTTGCCATTGAAATGAATAAATTCGAGTCACAAACTGCTCCGAGTATAGCATCACGGGTTTCCATCTCTTCCAAATTATGGTAGTTATGGAGTGAACGCAGCATAAGCTCATTGTTTTGGTTCAGGAGGAACTGTGAAAGATGGCTGCGGTGCTCGCGACTTGCACCGTGACAGGCACCGAATGCAATGATTGGACAAACATTTTATGGTCCTACGCCTTCCACAAATTATATATATATATATATATATATATATATATATATAGGCTACACATTAATCATCACATCAAAATAAATGTAATTCTTTAAAGTACGACAAATGATTATTAAAACATACAGTAAAGATTTAAAATGTACTTGTAAAACAACATGCACATTTTTAAGTGTACTCTCTTTAAGTATTGCATCTGCAAGAAGTACACTACAAGTGCACATTCAGTAAAATCAATACAAATAAGTGCACTTCTTTTTCACAAGGGACTGACAATGCAGATGTAAACTAGCTAGTTTACTCTATGAGTAGCATTTCAGTGCATGAAAATGGACCATTAATTGAGTGTTCAGAAGTTTTTCATGGTGTATCTGTGTTCTAATCAGACACGCACCTCCGCCGAGAGAGATAAAGGCTGTTATTCTAAGCAGTCTGTGGACACAACACGAGGGTGAAGACCTTTTCACAGAAACAGCACCCCTACGGTGTGTCATGAGACTGAACACATCACGTTCTCCGCTGTATCCGCTCTGCTAGAGAGCTCTTTCTGCCCTGATGAGCAGACAAACATGAAAGGCAATAATTAGAAAAATTCCTCCTGCAGACATTCAGCAAAAGACACAAAAGACTGAACCATCCTGTCTATATGTCCCTCTATCTCTCTCTCCTCAAGAGAAGTCAGTTGAAGCGGCTGTCCTCTGGCCGATAGTGGCTGCTGGATACCTAGAGGAAATTTACCGGTGAAGTCAGAGTGGCTTTGATGGCCCAGCGCCACAGCTGAGTATAAGGGCAAGTTTTTGTTGGGCCAGTGAATTAAACTCCCCACGGATGCGTGTGTATGTGTGTGTGTGTGTGTGTAAGCTTGACTCAGAGGAAGAAATTTTGCAGCAGCAAATAGAAAACTGTTGCACACATTAAAATTACATTTTGTAAATGCTGATCATTACTGTTTTACTAATTAGTGATGTTTGCAAGGCAAGAACCACTGATTGTTGTTGCTCATATTATGGTTAGTGATATATGATTAAATGGTTAGTTCACCCAAAAATGAAAATTCTGTCATTAATTACTCACCCACATGTCGTTCCACACCCATAAGACCTTTGTTCATCTTCAGAACATAAATTAAGATCTTTTTGGTAAAATCCGATGGATCAGTGAGGCCTCCATTGCCAGCAAGATAATTTCCTTTTTCAATGCCCAGAAAGGTACTAAAGACATATTTAAAACAGTTCATGTGAGTACAGTGGTTCAACCTTAATATTATTAATAAGCAATGAGAATACTTTTTGTGCGCCAAAAAAACAACAAAATAACGACTTTATTCAACAATATAGTGATAGGCGATTTCAAAACACTGCTTCATGAAGTTTCGAAGCTTTACAAATTTTTTGTTTTGAATAAGTGGTTTAGAGCACCAAAATCACATGATTTCAGTAAACGAGGCTTCATTACTGTCACGTGTATGGTGCTGCAGAGATGAGGCGTTCACGGACTTCCACAATAAATGGGTATTTATTAATATAAAGGAGAAAAACAACAACCAAACACATGTAAACTAACAATCAGAACAGACCAGGAGTGCAGGGAGTGAGTCCATTATAAAGGGTGTGTGGATGATCAGGTCCAGGTGCAGGTGATGAGTGCTGATGAGGAGATGACGAGGAAGTGAGTGCAGGTGTGGAAACAGGAGGATCATGGGAAATGGAGTCCGGGACAGAGGGGAACTGTGACAGTTACGTCATAAGTGTTTCAAAACTTCAAAAGATCACATGACTTTGCCAGTTTGATACGCGCTCTGAACCACTGATTCGAAACAAAAGATCCGTAAAGCTTCGAAGCTTCATGAAGCAGTGTTTTGAAATCACCCATCACTAAATATTGTTGAATAAAGTCGCTATTTTGTGTTTTGTTTTTCTGTCGCACAAAAAGTATTCTCGTCGCTTTATAATATTAAGGTTGAACCACTGTACTCACATGAACTGTTTTAAATATGTTTTTAGTACCTCTCTGTGCATTTGAAAAAGGAAATGATCTTGCTGGCAATGCAGGCCTCACTGAGCCATCACATTTTATCGAGAATATCTTAATTTGTGTTCCGAAGATCAACGAAGGTCTTACGACATGAGGGTGAGTAATAAATTACATAATTTTCATTTTCGGGTGAACTAACCCTTTAACAAATCCATAAGTATTCAACTTAAAGGGCCTATATGTAGAATTCACAAACCTTGTTCTTAGCGACACCAGTGGCCGTTTTGTGAACTGCAGCCAGCAACTTATTGCTCGTGCTCAAGTAACGAACAAGAGACTTGTTCACAAAGTTCTTTTTCGTTCTTTGCTTAGAAGTAGAAAGTTGGAAATACCTCTGCAGCGAGATAATGTTAACAAACATCCAGATGCCGTCCATGCTGCTGAGAGCAACGTTTAGATAAATTTGTAAATATGTGCTGTGCGTTTTCCTCTCAATAACAAAATAAGCACACAATAAAAAAATGACAGCGGTGAGAAAGCAGCAGTTAAGAAAGCATCTGATCATAGCGATGTGGATATGCTCTGCAATTCACCACATCATGTCGACAGATGAGGTAATCAAAATTACACTGTTATGATAGTTTGATTTTAAAGTTTATTTGAAACTATAGACTAGAGTGTGCATAAATGTCACATCCTAAAGTAATCAAATCATATCAACCTAGGAAGTCGGGGAAGGTCTTTTTTTTTTTAAGTTTCATTACAAGCAGTTCACACATTGGCAATACAAAAGCGATTCATACCTGAAAATTCTTACATATAGCCCTGTTAAAAGCATAATTTGAGCAGCTCATTTATGCTAAAGACATCAATGACATATAAAATACACCACATACGGCTTAAGGAAATGATTTTTCAATCAGACCACCTACAACCAATTTTTAATAATATATATATATATATATATGAAATTAGTATATTTTGTAGGAAATCAGAAAATAGCATACAATAGTTTTGGAACTCACTCAATGTAAAACAAAACAAATGCACATTATGTTCTTCCATAAGTTTCAATCCACAGGTTCATTGTAACGTGGTGGCTGTGTAGGAACTCACACGGTGAAGATGATAAATCTTAATAAGTCTTTACTAGATAATCCAACAGGCAAACACAGATGAAGGCAGGAATAGAACACAACACTAACAACATACGAGACCCAACACCGAACTCAGAAAGACAGGAACTTATATACACAGACGATTAACTAAAATGACAGACAGCTGTGATGATTAGTGCAGTGTCCATGGTGACTGATTGTGGCGGGAAAATAGAACAAAGGGGCACATGTGACTAATGAAAACAAACAAACTGAAAGTCCATGTGGTGAGGGTGTGACATTCATGCCCTCAGAATGTCTCCTATACTGATTTTCCCCCCCTCTGTCAGACTAAAATTATATCCATCATAAAATAACATTGACTCCTGCCGCTCTATGTATCAGTAACATACACATATAACCCATCTGAGAAACATTACCTTACTTCTATAGTGTGATCAGTGTTCCATATGCAGGGGTACGCATAAGTGGTACTCAGGTGCGCATGCGCAGTAAAAATAAATGATGCGCACCAGAAAACATGGGAGAGAAGCGCTTTTGAGTACCAACATTTTTGAGGACCGGTTCACAGGGACACGTTTACTTACTGGAGTAGGATTTTTCTCCATCTCTGGTAAGATAGCTATCATGGTGATTAGTGTGTTCTTTAATTATTAGGTGTGCAACGGATCGCAGCTCATCCGTGATCCATACGGATAAGGTCCAACGGTTCGGCACAAATGTGATTCCATCATAGAGTGAAAGTTTATCATTTGGATGTGTTTTGTCTCGCCAATTAACACATTCAAACGATTTTAAAAGCGGAAGAAGAGGCGAAAACCGGGACTCGCGAGCTGTTATCTGTGCGCCCAGCCTCACACCCCTGAAACGCGCGCACGCAGAGAGAGAGAGAGAGAGAGAGAGAGAGAGAGTTAGACAGCGCTCAAACACCGAATTAATTCCTCTTTCGCGTTTACTTGTGCTTGAACGGACACATACACACAAAATTATGTCAAAATACCTGTCTCGGCAAGTATTCTCTCAGTTATGTCATAAGTGAACAGTTGAGAAAGAAACCGGATGTGTGTCAGTTATTCAGTCCGTGCTTTCCTTCTTAAAGTGACAGCAGCCTAACATTCTTGCTGTTGTTGGTCATCAATGTTAGTAAAATAAAATAAAAAAAAAATCATTATCATCATCTACCATGTTCGAAAGAAAAGAAGATAGTGAGGAGAGCAGTCAGGAGGAAAGTGATGAGGACAGTTTTTAGGATAAGTGTGTCATGTAAAGTGTTAGTACCAAGCAACATCTCCAGGTGCTTCCTTGAGAACCAGACCAAAAAAGTTATGTGCACCCCTGTCCATATGTATATGATAAACTTTTTATTTCTTTCATTGTTTTTATGACAACCAAGGCATTTTTCTTTATGTCAGAAAATGCATGCAGCGTGGCATATAGAAAACACACATTATATATGGCCATTGACTGTATATGTATGTAAAGTATCCAGTCAATGTATTTCACAGCAATCTCAGACTCAAGACACAGATTGTTTACTGCCTGCAGTGGCCATTATTCTACAGGACATTAACAGCATCAAGAAATCACAGTGTGTTGAGGAAACACTTTTGAAATACAAGGCGCAGTTTCAGAACCAAGTGTATTTTTTATTTTTTATTATGAGAGACAGTGAAAGGGCAATCAAAATGGCTATAAAGTGTGCTGTCTGCATTTGGGAGGTCTTACTGTATGCTAGAGGAAAATATATTCTGTTTCTGAGAGTGTTATATTGCAGGCAGCACCCTGGCATCATGGGAATATAATGATTGTCGTCCACATGCTGTAGTGGCAAACTGAAGTGCCTAATATCTACAGAATATTAATACTAATGTCTAATATCTAAGAAATCTCTGATATCCCATCTATTTGTCTTATTTAAGCCCCTCCCAGCACTGAATCTAATGAGCAGGTAAGAATTCTGTAAATTTCATGACATTGAGGTCCTCCCCGTCTGTATTTCTTCGCCTGTTACTCATTCTGCAGAAATATCCAATTCATAAATGGGAATGAGGCGAATTACATTGGTAAATCCGCGGAACCTCTTTAAAAAGCAAGACACATTAAAGCATGTGCACAACTGGGATTTAATCCTTGCCAAGTAACAGACTCTTCCATTCATATTTTCCATCCTTCAAATGAGACATTAAACCGAGGTCCTGACTCGCTGTGGTCATTAAAAATCCCAGGATGTCCTTCAAAAAAGAGTAGGGGTTTACCCCGGCATCCTGGCCCAACTTGACTATTGGCTTCTGTCCATCATGGCTTCCTAATCATCCCCACTGATTGGCTTAATCACTCTGTCTCCTCTCCACCAATAAGCTGGTGTGTGGTGGGCGTTCTGGCGCAATATGGCTGCCGTCACATCATCCAGGTGGATGCTGCACATTGGTGGTGGTTGAGGAGATCACCCCCCCCCCCCCCCCCCTCCCCCTTCCAGGTAAAGTGCTTTGAGTACCCAGAAAAGCACTATATAAATGTAATGAATTAATTATTTTAATTCCTTTTGATGTAAAGCACTTTGAATTACCATTGTGTATGAAATGTGCTATAATAAAGTTGCTTTGCCTTGCCTTACATAAGCTTTGAAAAATAAAAGATATATCGGGGGGTGGTTTTAAAGAAACAAAAAATAAAATAGATTAATTTAATTATACTTGCATTATGATTTGAATTTTGGCGCATTTTTCTCTGCACGTGCTGAAATGGCAATGAGTAAACCAATAAGGTTTTGTCATACTAGCAGGTGAGAAACCTTTTAAGCCACGTGTCACAACACATTAATAATAATATTATACTTTTAAAAAAATATAAGTCGTGTATAGTGCAGCAGTACTCTAGTATACCAATATAGCAATATTTCCTAAGCATACAAACTTAAAACTAAATCTTAAAAATAAACGTGGACAGTAGGCTATATCGCTGCAAAGGTATTTCCAAATTCTTCTTACTTCTAAGAGAAGATCGAAAAAGAACTGCCTTGAGTATATCAGGCAAATAAATCACGTTCAGTCTCTTGTACATAATGTGTGCATGACAGCACGAGCAATAAATTGCTGGCTGCATTTCACTTAATGCCCACTGGTGTCGCTAACAACAAATGTTTATGAATTCTGTAAATGGCCACTTTAACATCCATGGGAATTTCTTATTGCACAAAAAGTTCTTTATAGTGGAAAAAATGTTCATTAGATTATTAAAATGTTCTTCACATTAAGAAAAAAAATGTTCTTTTAAAAATTGTTCACTGAAAGGTTCTTTGGGGAAGCAAAAATGGTTCTCTAATAGAGTACCTCAGGGATGACGTGTTTTTGTAGGCCAACCCGGAAGTTAGCGGCGCACGGGTTCCCTTGATCGAAAGCCTATGCATTTTTCCCATAGACTTTTGGAAAATTGCAAAAAATAAGCTCTGTGTAAACGAAGGGTTATGACACTTACATGTTTTGTCTATCAAGATAATCTTTACAAGTCAGCACAACATTTATACATTTTGAAGCCTAAATAAAGTCGTCAGATATAGTAGGCTATAAACGGACAATAGCACACACTTATCCACTTTTTCCATGAGAAATGCTGTCCAAATGTCCTGTTTGTCATGATGACGTCTAAAGTCCCCGCCAAAGGAAGTAGTCCATTTTAGCAATATGTTAGCAACCGCCGTTTTTAAGACACAATAAAGGTTTAAAAAAATCACAAGCGGGTTATAACTGGTGTGTTTTATGTCATAGATCAAAACGTGAAAATATTTCGAGGCTTTGTTAACCACAGACCTTATTTCAGGTGATTTAGCAAAAACCCATTCAAAAAACCTATTGACTTCGGGGTGATGGAACCGGAAGTCCTAAAATGCTAACTCGCTTCTGTGTTTTGTCTTCAAAAACACGTCATCCCTGAGGTACTCTATAGGGGCGGAATGGCCATCTGACAGACAGGGCATTTTCCCACTGCGCCGACGTGCTTTTGGGCCGATACATCTCATACTTTTTTTTTTTTGAGCGCCCCATAAAACTCGTACATCGGCGGCCCAATCTTCTTTTCTGTGTGTGTGTGTGTGTGTGTGTTTTTATTTTTTATTTTTTGTATTTTTCTTTATGCTGGCGGAATGCATTTGTCAAAAAAAGTCAGCGTAGGAATTTTTTTTTTTTTTTTTTTTTTTTGATAGACAGGTGCCGACCCATGAAACACGTAGATCAGCGGCCCATTGGTTCTTTTTTTTTTAAATTGACACTTGGCTGGCCAATCACATCTTTAAACACTTCCCCCTTTGAGCTCTGCACGAACGTGCAGTGAGTGTCTGTGCGGACCGGTGTTAGCTACTCATTGCGCGGCTTGCGTGCCTCCTGCGGCTCGCCAAGCTTTAATTTATGGCTCGCATGGCAGTAAATAATACGGTGATATGACTTAACGTGAAAATGAGCACGGCAGCCAGAAATCTGCCCCAATGGCTCTCTTTAAGAGCGCGCTGCAGTTCCATTTTTCACCACAGATTTACTTTGGAAATTTGTGGGGCGCTGTAGAGCTAGGGAGGGCTCCACACAACCTCCGAGAGACCGGCTGCCCACTTAATATCATGAATACATGCCTGCCGAATCCATGCACTACATTTTCACATATCCTGCTCACTTTATGACTTAAAATAGTCTAGAAAATCCGAAAAAAATCTCAACCATGAACACTATAAAGAGGAAACAGAGAAACCGCCTGACCAGTAAACATCTTGCATGCCTCACAAGGATTGCAACAACAAGCTATAACATGAAGTAAGTCAAGGAAATGCATGCTTCCGCTCATCCCAGCATTAAGGTAATCCTGCTTTTTTGTCATTAAGGGAAATCATCTTGTCTCAATTACAAATTTGACTGGTAAATGATAAAGAATGATTTTTTTCCCCCGCCTTTTGTATTTACTGCATTGCATATTGCATGTTCAGGGGGTGAACGTGATTTCACTAATTACAACATGTTCAGGGATCACAGATTGGTAGGCAGATATGCTATTTATGAACATGACAAAAATAATACTATAGTAAAAAAAAAAAAAAACACACATACACTCACACAAGCATCCTTGGAGTACACATTATTCATCACTGGACTATAGTTGTATTCTAAATGACAATTTAATGTGTATTTGTGTATAATGTGTATTATGTGTAATGAGTATTTAATGTGTCAACTAACTCATTCCTGCTTACTCATTACATAGCTTTTGTGGTTTTAAGGAGTAGGAGCACGCAAGGGCACGCAAAGATAGGTGGTTGTTTATGATCATATGTAGTGGGCCAGTCTGGGCCAAAATGCCAGGGCCGATGTGTTTTTTTTGTCCCAGTCCAGCCCAATGCAAAAACTCCCTTTGGAACCTTTTATTTTTAAGTGTGTAGCCTCTATGTAGCCTATTTGACTCCTACAGTACTTATAAGATTATAAACTTAAAATAAAAGGTATAAAAATAATAAACTTTGGGTCTAGATATGTATCACTTAGCTGCTGATCATCAGAAAGTTGGCATGAAATGGAAGTTGCAATAGTCTTTTCTTCCCTATATTGTGACGTATATAGCCCTAAAGCAGTAAATGTAGGATAAAACTTGATTTTGTCCATGGGGAATTGATTGGATGGTTAGATTGTTTTGGTTTGCTATTGGTTGATCTCGTGTGAGTGACAGGTTGTCCCGCCCTCATGCCAGTAAACAAGTCATCAGAGAAGAGAAGAGATGTCGCTGCAAGAGGGAGGGGAAGATATTTTTATTAAAGATTACAAGAGAACATGAATTTTTAAATAATAATAATAATAATAATATGCACGGATAATTCATAATAAATACTGCAATATTCCATAAAAAAATAAGAATAGGCTTTACACCACCTTTATTTTAATTAAAATATACGCATTACAGTGTAGATGTTTCGACCCTCCTCTCACCAGGGGCTCTTGCGCACAGGTGTGAGCTGTGATTGGCTGTTTGGAAGCGCGTGTGAAGCACACCGGCGTTCGAGCCGCTCTAGACATTCACTAAAAGCGCACTGAGCGGAGAACATCTGCATGAAGAATGGAACACTTATCCTCAATCACACGCGATTAATGCGCAGGAAAAGAAGCTCTCCAAAATGCTGTTGGATCTGGAAATACACTGGCAGGATACAGATCATGGATTCGGGATCGCGTTTGATTCGAAGGAACTTCACTGATGCTGTATGAATAGATTTTAAGTGCACAAGAGCGTGCAGTGTTTCAGTGGAGAGCGCGCATTTGGAGAGGCGCAGAGGCTGTTCACAGCAGATTTTGGATAAGAGTCTGTAGGAGACATGGCTTGCCTGCGCCCTGTGCCATCAAGGAGGAATTACACCGCATCAATCTGTTCTGTGCTGTTCATTCTGTTTTTCATACTCGGATGCCACCAGGTGAGCAAACACGCGCATGTTTCTTCAAAGTGATTGCGTTTCATTGCAATGCAAATGATGCATGTTCACTGTTTGTCCATGTAGAGAATCTGCGCATCTGCAAACCTTCATGCTGGTCCTCAAGTAAAGCATAAACCTCTGCTGGAAACACTGCGGTTACCTCACTACACAGGTGAGAGCATACCTGTCCGATGTGATTGACAGCTGTCAGTCGCAGTTATGATTATTGTTTCATTGCATGGGGCATATGAGCAATTAATTGATATTACATAATTCATTTAGACTTTGATTAGGCTTTCTCTTCAAATTAAAAGAAAGAAACATGGTTTTGAAGGTGAATGACTTTTTTGCACAGTCTAGATGGGATGTCGTCGGCAGGGGGCGCTAGATGTCCTAATTGAGCTGAGACAAAATGCACTCTAAAATACAAGCACTAAATTGTTGGGTTGAGATGATAAGGCCGTTTAAAAAATATATAATAAATAAATAATGTACTGTGTAGGCGATTTCAGGTTTGAATGCTCTTTTGGTGACATTTGGCATAGGCAAATCTTGACACACGTCCACACAAATTTATTTAGTTTTGTAAATTAGGCTAAATAGGCAGATATAAACAATAGCACACTAGCAATACAGACTAACTTGTCCTCTTCTCCTAAAAGAAAACCTTTGAAATGAAAATAAAAACATGTTTATTTCATATATGAATCATTTTTTCCAACCAAGGGTGTCCCCAGATGTCCCCGAAGGGAGGTTTTGTTTGTCGCTTCTGTGGACAATTTTGCACACACACACACACACACACACACACACACACACACACACACAGAATGAGGGGGTGTGTGGCATAAAGATTGGCATGCACTAGGACTTAGTGAACAATGAACAAAGGCAGACACTTGAAGAAGCTCTCCATCAATCAGCCAAGCTTTACAAACAGTCTCTGTGTGCACTTACTGCCTTTATCCTGTGAAGAGTCTCTGCACTGTTTTGGCATGAGCTTAGAGACTGGAGTAGCCAGATATAATTGTGTGTGTGTGTGTGTGTGTGTAAGTGTAAGTGTAAGTTTGTGTGAGAGAAAGAGAATGAGAGACGGTGAGAGTGTGTGTCTCCATATCACAGCGGAGCGTTAGGAGTGTGTGTCATCAGTGTGTGTCTCACCCCACGGTCAGAGATCATAAATCTGTCTGCTCATGTCTGTAAAAGCATTTATAACTTGAGCCACCAGACCACCGCGAGGATGAGAGGAGCGTGAGTGTATGGAGAGGTCAGAATCACACAACATTAAAACACGTCTTCTGACCTTTGCCCCATGTGCAGCATCTTGACATGTTCTTCCTATAAATCACTTTTGCTTGCATTTGTATAGATACAATTAACTATTTTATACAAAAACAACAGTGCATTTGCTAGATATGGTCTTTTTTATCCTGATGAATCATTAGATGATAAATGACTTTTAAATGTTCTCAGTCCATTCTGTTTAAGATCTGTATTTGGACAATAGAAGGTGCAGACAGACATTTGTACTGGCAAACCAAGATATTAGTCTTAAAATAGCTTTTTAAATGTATTTCTAAGTGTATTAAAGTGTATTTAAGTGTATTTTATTTTTTTCATTAGGCTAGTAAATAGTTTTGTCCTTCCCAACTTAAGCAGCATTGAAAAACTAGTTTATTGGAGGACCTTTTACAAGAAAACACTATTTCAGTCTTTCCACTTCATTCTTGAAGTATATCATTATGCACTGAAAAAAATGGTGTAGAAACAATTTTCACTCAGAAATTGCTAGTAAATTTCACAATTAATTACAAAGAAAGGTCAAGTAACACATTGAGTTAAATGTAAAATGTGTGTGGGTTGTACTCTTTTAAAATAAACACAATGCATAATAAAAGTAGTGATGCTTTATTCTTATTATTTACATTTAAAGCCAGATTAACACTACAATTTTATAGGCCTAATTGTCCTTTATGACAGTTGGACTGTTGGATCTCAAGCCCGAAGTAGTTCACTTTTTACGCATACGTGTGGGTCAGTATACAGTGCGCATGGCGCGAATTTCGTCATCAGAAGAGTATGCGCGTAATGCACATGCACAGACAGATTTTTGTAACCGCGCATACTTGTACGCACAGGCCGCACATGCGCATTTAAATTTTTTGCAGTAATTAGTTTATCCGCAAGGTGGCAACTGTGCCCTGGGGGCATCGATTCACAAGGTAGTCAAAGAAAAACTACATAAACAGAACAGAGCGGAACGCATGCAAGCTACAGTGACAATGGAGGCCAACATAGACGAGAGATTGTGTGAGGAGGTTAGAAAGAACCCTCATTTGTTCAACTCTAGCAAAGATGTTTACATGGGCTGTAACTCGTGGTGAGAAATTGCTCAAAACTGCTCATGCGTCGAATGCCTCTGTACGTGTACGAGTCAAATATACTTTGCAAGGCTGTGCATTCAACTGTGCGTGTACGCTAGCGTTCGCGTAAAAAAAACTAAGTATACCCAGGGCTTCAGTTGTCAGAATGTACGGCAGTCAAGACACATTAAAAACGGACGCACGCAAGATGACTCATCCTGAGTTTTACATCATCAATCCGTGACATGTGAGCTGCATTACATGTGGGATAGAAATGGTGGCTAGCAAACAAAAACAATCTCTAGCGTTATTTTTGATCATGGTTTTCCTAAAAAAGAAAGCTGGGAAAAAATAAAGATGTGTGCGTGGAAGTGGTGGTTTGTTGTTGTCTCACTAATTGCGTCATCAGGTTTTGCGCTCCTATTGGTTTTTGATTTGATGGTTGTCGTAGAAGAAGCCACACTACAGGACTGTGCTTTAAACTTCTGACACTGCCAGAAGTTCATCGGAGGTAAAATTTGATCGCAATGGTAGTTGATCGGCTGTCTGTGAACATGTCAAAGACTTCCAATTTTGGCCTAGACTTCCACAACTTCCAATTTTGGCCTAGAATCAAAGGCAGGGCCATAACCACTGTAGACATTGAAGGGGACAAGTCCCTCCCAATAATTAATGGCCAAATTGTCCCCCCCAATACTTGATATAATTGATGCTGGCTGCTCTGTTGTACTTCATTGTGCACCGTTCTGTTTTTTGTTAGGATGACAAAAAAAGTTTTAAAAGTTAAATTTTTAGGCTGGTCTGCCTCAGCGGTCTTACAGCGCTCATCACTGTCAGAATGAGTGAGCTGGCCAATCAAATCAAAGAAGGCGGGGCTTACGGTTCACAGAAGACGAGTGCGAATTCCAATGTGACGCTTTCTTTTTAGCACTGAAAGAGTATGTGGCGAATAAGTAGCTAAACATTTAAATATTCAGCGAGCGACAGAAATATCCAGTGATGCAAACTACTCAACATTTTTATGAAATTTCACGGTTTTGAATTGAAATTCAAATAATTCATGCTCTTTGATTAATTTGATTATTTTGATGATTAATGTAATTCATAACTACATGTGACGAGACAAACGTAATAATAATAATAATATTTAATACCTAATAATAACTATAATGACCTTTTACCGTTCTTATTTCTTTTTTGTTATTCCCTTAAATCCTTTTTAATCTTTAAATTATTTAATTCCTTTTAATAAAAAAATTACCCAATAATCCCCCGCCCATCCCCCCCAGACGTTCTCAGACAGTCAAATAATGGCTAAAATCATACAGTGTGAACCGGCTTTAACATCATATATGAATGTGATTCTGTTCAGGAAAAAAAAATTCATACCTGAACAGAAATAATGGATTGAACTCTAGCTTGTATTAACCTCATTTCCTCTTCTATGTAGAATATGAGATCGTGGCCCCATACGAGGTGGACCATCAAGGACGTTACATTTCCCATGCCGTGGCCCACCAGCACCGCAGGAAACGCTCCACGGATGGTCAAGGTCATGACCCCACTGTTCACTTTAGGCTCCGTGGATTAGGACAGGACTTCCACCTGGACCTGCAGCCGTCACGTGACCTGATGGCACCCAGCTTCACTATACAAACCCTGGGCAGAAACGGAACCAAGAGTCTGCAGCCATTTCCACAAGATGACCTCTGCTTCTACCATGGGGTACTGAGGTCAAAGGTCAACTCATCCGTGGCCCTATCAACATGCGAGGGGATGGTGAGTGGGTTATCCTGTTTCCGAGCTGATTGATTATATAATGGCAGAAGGAGTAATTTTCAAATAGCAAATTAAAGGGTTAGTTCACCCAAAAATAAAATTCCGTCATTAATTACTCACCCTTGTGTCGTTCCAAACCTGTAAGACTTTCGTTCATCTTCAGAACACAAATGAAGATATTTTCAATGGAATCGGAGAGGTTTCTGTCCCTCATAGAGATCCAACGCAACTACCACTTTCAAGGTCCAGAAAGGTAGTAAAGACATCAATAAAGTAATCCATGTGACTCCAGTGGTTTAACCTCAATTTTTTGAAGCGATGAGCAAAAAAAACAAAACAAAACCTAATTTACCACTTCAGTTACAAAATAATATTATCTAAAGCATGATCACGTAACAATGTCAGCTTTTGCATCAACACAAAACGCATGCGTCGTGGTGGTCTCGTAAACGTGTGTTGCAGATCAATATTTTCATAAATAAAGTGGTAAAATACGACACAGGGTGAGTAATCAATGACAGAATTTTCATTTTTGAGTGAACTAACCCTTTAAGTCTTAAGAGTTTATCTGTGCATAAAAACTATATTAGGGTTTCTCTATTCTATTCCCTCTGAAATGTGGAAAATATATACTAACCCCAACTGATTTATGCTATGCCATTCAAATAGTTGATAAAGATGGTGATGAAAATAGACCAGAAAGAATTTATTTTCTCCTTGGAGAGAATAAGACCCACAACCTCAAGCATTTTTGGAATGAACTGTAGAGCGATAACTGTGTCATCCTCAATGCATTGAATCATTCATGCGGGCCTTTGAGTACAAAACTAATGTATTCATAAGTCTAGTCTACTCATCATCCCATCTGTTTGTTTTTTCCATGGATTAATGTTCGGTGTGCAGAGAAACCTCAACCCTCCAGAGTGCTTCTGTTATTTTGGCTCCCAGGCCGCACGAGATTCGGCTCCCAGTAGGCGCTGGAAGAGCAAAGTGACTGTGCCGCAGTTCTCATGACTTTACCCTGACTGGACTGACATAGAGTGCCCTGTCCCATCAATAGAGCCCGTCTAAAAGCACAGTGTTAAAATCCCCTAAAACCAGTGACTCAATAACACACATAAATTTGGGTCAGGGGAGGTTTTACTAGAGAACAGAGCCTCCTTTTATTAGTCAAATCGACATTTGGAGGATCTATATTCGTCCTCAGTTGAAACAAACAAATATTGTTGCCATATAAGCATTAATACATGATGATGTTTTATTTGTAAACAGTTTGTTTTGGCAAGGAGGTCCACAGCAGCACTGGAATTACAGTGAGCTCTTCCAGTTTCCAGAGATACTCTGTTTTACATTCAGTTGCATTGCTGTTTAAACAAAACACACATTATTCCTGAAAGTCAATATCTGAATGTCGTTTTATTGCACTCCACAGTGGAGATGCACTGAAATTTGGTAATTAAATTTGAGAATCTGGGTAACTCTTTATGTTGTTCAGGGTGTCGTGTTCTCTGGAGTATATAAATGAACTATATGCTATAGTAAAGTTCTTCAGCATGAGCCACTTGATATTTCAGCCAAACAAATTTTACATATGCTACTCCTGCATCATTTTTGATCACAGTGAATTGCATCCACACAGTTGACATGTTTACCTGTTATCAACGTGTGCATGAAATAGAATAGAATATTTCGTGTATCACTGCTTTACAGTACTTGTTGTAAAATTCATGTTGGAAATGTGGATGCACAACTTTTTAAAATTATATTAACCAGATGATTAAAGAGCGTTCTGTATAGCAGCTGTATGATTGATGACCCTTGGCTTTTAAATCTATTTTCATGTTATTTACTACAACCCTTGCATCAATCATTTTCATTGATTTTCACTAAGCGCTGGCAGCCTGGATGGGTTAAAACCAAGCATGTCTTTAATTGCTGGAGAAATCTATCCATTTGCTATCCATTTGCCATCTTGGATCATGATCATCTTTGCACACATTGCGCGAATCGCCTGAGGTTTTGGTGCCAGCATTATGGTGTTGTTACAACATCTACCAGCAGGGACTAATGGGCCAAAAAAAAAAAGTCCAACCTTTGATCCCATGGCTCGCACTGGCCCATGTCACAACAGTATGTCAAATGAAGATTCATAGCATTAACAGTACTACATCAAGACTGGTGTGATTGATTTAAATCTAAGTACAACAATCATTGTGGTATCCGTATCTGATTTTTCACTCTGAGATAATCTTTGTGAGCTCATTTCCCTATGACTTTTAACCTCTATGTGATCGTCAGTCTTTAAATGGAGGCAGCTCAAATCTTGCTGTCATTGAAAATGTATTGGGTCTATAACTAGTTGAAATATGTGTTGGCAGTGTAATGCTGTAGACTATGACACTGTCCCCAGCTGGATGTGATTAGCAGCTGTGCAGAGTCATTAGTTAACTCTGCCTCTACTTACTTGTCCAGCAAAGCCCATGTATAAATTCTCTTTAAATGGCTGAGACCAGGTTGGCAGATCACCATTGGAGGTTGGAAGGGCTTTGATGACAGTCTGAGTTTGTCATAAAAGGTCCTAAATGTAAGTTTAAAGGCCTGTGGACTAGACGAACAAGACCTCAATGATTTCAAGCTGACGGCTTTATACAAAAAGGTACAATAGCTGACTTTAATGGTGGCACATGGGATGCCAATTAGGAGGGTCATTGGAAATGGCAGTCTGGGTTGAGGCGAGTGCCATGCCGTGGAAACTCCACATTGAAAGTCTTTCTGAAGTGTCGCCAGTCTACAATAACAGGCTAATTGTGAGTGATGTCAGCCATAAACTGAAGCCATAAATCTACATTTGGACACCCAACCACAACACAATACTGTGGATAACACAGAATTTTAACCGCTTAACTTTATTACTTACTTGAGAAAAGTTTTAAAAATGCTTAAAGTCTGCATAATATCAAAACATGTTCCTTGTAGGGCTGGGCGGTATGACGATATACCATGGAATAAAGTGTCTTTTTACTATATTGTTTATTTTGCAGTATGTAAATATATCCGCGTAGCACAGTACTACTAAAAGATATATTCATGTAAGAGTGATAAAGAAACATACATGAATGAGAAAATAAAGGGTGAGATGTGCTTGGTGTTGAGCGGGTAAGCTGTGAAAAAGAACTCAATGCGGTTGGTGCTCGCACTGACTGACACAGCTGAAGCACGCGCGCAGAAAGCCTCCTCTCTCAGGCAGCATGCGATCGCAAATTCAGTTATCTTTTGCGTCTTATTGTGCTTGAATGGTCAGGTAGATGCACAATAATGTCAAAATTAGGGCTGGGCAAAAAATATCGATTTCTCGATTTTAATCGATTCCCATTTTTACGAACCGATATCGATTCTTAAATCCCAAGAATCGATTAGTCTAGTCTGTTTTCAGTTGATGAATGAATAGAACATGTAGCGCGCCTCCCATTTAATAAATCGCAATAATCTTTGTGCTTTGTTACTTTTGATATGAAGCAAAGTCTCAGATTTCAAATGACGTCCATCTTATTATGAGATTCAAAAAATAAATACCGTTTTGGCACTGTTTAATGTGACGTGACAAATCGCTGTAGCGCCTCAGTTAAAGAGAAGCGGCAGCACGGAGCGCATGTGAACATCCTCTCCTCCGCTTTAAAACCAGTTACATGACATGACTAAACATCTGAATGTATGTTAAAATACACAGTACAACTTACCGAAATCCATATCATGTCTCTTGTAATAGCTCAGTGTTTCAACCTCGGAAAGACGTCAATAAAACAGCTTGTAAACAATGTCACATAACGTCACATTTACCTCAGAAAAACATATTCAGTGACCATAGCATTCTGATAAGCTATGCACCGTTACATATTCATTATAATGTTCTTAAATATTTAATGCATGTTTGAATAATTCAGTTATGACAGCCACGATTTAAATGTTTATATTTTTTATATATATATATATATATAAAAAAAAACATAATTGAGTGTAATTTAAGTGTTTGTATATTTATCAGACAGGTTAACTCAGTGGTTTTAGTTCTCAGATTTGGCTCCCTTGTTCTGGAAACCAAAGTGTTTCTGTTTAGATGTCGTATATACAGCGTATCTTTAGGCATATTTGTACCTAGTAAGTTCATTTTAACCTTCAATATTATAGTAAAGTAGTACCAACTGACTCCCATGTGTAGTTTACAGCATTAGTTGAGAGATATACTGATATACTAAATCCAAAATAATCGATATCTAATCGAATCGAATCAAAATCGTAATCAAATCGAATCGCAAGCATGCAAATAGAAATCAAATTGTGTCAATACCCAGCCCTAGTCAAAATGCCTGTTGTGTGTTGTATTCACGTAAACATAGTCGGTTATGTCTTAAATTAACGTAAACGGTTGAAAAACAATGAACTGGATGTATGTCAGTAAATTGGATCTGTGCATTCGGTCTTAAAGAGACAGCAGCCTAATAAACTGCTGTCTGTCTCATTAATGTTAATCAAACAAAAAAAGACAAAGAGAAAATCACTCACTGCTCTTGACTGAATCACTTTTGTATCTTCAATAAGAATCAGTTCATATTTGATTCATACAATGAAGACTATGCAGTGTTTTAGCTGATTTCTGTAGTATTTCTTACTACGTTAAATAAACCTACTGTAGCTGTAAAGTTTATTTAATTGTATTTGTCCTACTGTTTGTAACTTGCTTTTTGTTCTTACTTTTAATAAGAAAATAGCTATATCGAGATATATATTATTATCGTGAAATCATATTTCTCACAACGTAAGATTTTGGTTATATCGCCCACCCCTAGTTCCTGGTCTTATTGTTAAAGGAACCCACAAATTCTGTCATAATTTTCTCTTGCTTATGTTGTTCAAAACTCTTCTCTCTTGTGCAGAACACAAAACTTTCAAGCACAAAAAAAGAGTTGTGTAAACGTAATCCATACAACTTCATTCAGGTATGGAATTGCTACTTTTCACAATAAAAATCACTCCTTACATTCCTGTTATGTTACATTATGCAATTATGCAAATGAGTTGTGAATGCAGTTTCTTGTTTACTTTAAACACAGGAACACAACAAGCCAATGGTCGCTCGTCAGGCAGTTTTTGTTCGTCGGCTGACTCAGTTTTCTCAGTGTGTTCCGATTCGACGTTGAATCGGTGTCGGAGCTCGTCGATCAGTCGGGCCATCTGATCATTCTGATTGGCCGTTCAGCTACTGCCACCTGCTGGTACGGAAAGGCATTTCTTCTTACACAGGCGCATAACGGACGTGCTACTTGGCCGTCAGGTGTCGATCGTCGGTTTGGTGTGTCAGGGCAACTTCGGACCCAGACGGTGCCAACGTGAGCCAACCCCGTAGCCTGCTTTCGTCACCACTAGTTCATCGGCTTGGTGTGTTCCGGGCTTAAGGCTTTAAAGAGGAAATACTCAAAGATATGAAATCTAAGAGTTGTCTCACATGCACATTAAGACAAAGAGAGTCTGACACTGGTCTAAACTGAGAGTTTGTAGCATGTCACAGCTGCTTTTGTTGGTACAGGTCCTTTTATATTGGACTGATTTTGTTCACTCTTAATTAAAACCAAGGACAAACACTCAATCCCCAAGAAATTGTTTGATTTCTGATCCCAAGCTGCTTCGTAGCAGGACCTGGTGCATGGGTTCATTCTCTTTCACCAAATTTCCCACAATGCTTATGATTTAGCATTTATCATTAGGTTAAACTAAGCCATGCAACCCCCAGCAACTCTTCAGATCTCTTGTCCAAAATATATACATTATTATCCCTCATAAAACAATCCCAAGTTTCACTCTCCAGGCTTTTAATGTAGCTTTGATGGACTGACAGAATAAAAGACTAACATATTTATTTATAATGAACAGAAATGGAGCGTAGCACAATTTGCCCTGTAAAAACAGAGCAGAAAGAGGCGCCATGGATGACTAATTGTTGGCGGGAGGTTGTTGTCAGTGTGCAAGGATACATGATCCTGCTGGATATGGTGTTTTCGAGTTGATTTAGTCTTGAATGTAGTCAGCGTTCAAGCAGTGCAATGTGCAGGAAGGGGTTAAGACTCTGAATCTGCCTCTTCACGACAAGAACAGCAACAGTTAGTCACTGCGATGATGTAAGAGGATTTAAAAAACGAATCATCGACACCCTTCTCAAATAGTTTCAGCTGGCATATAAACTCTTATAGCAGCTCGGAAGAGGTTCGGTTTCAGCTTCTAAAAGCAGTAAGGCAAGTACAAGCCTCTCTCTCATGGAAATAGGAACAGCGTCAGGTGCATCGTTCAGAGTTTCCTCATATCCGCTCAGCTCCTTTGATTAGAGTTCCTGTAGGGTCGTGCCTGGATCTGCCCATTTCCCTGAGTGCGGGAGTGCAGCTGTTATTTTTCTCCCAGGTAGCGTCTCAGCCCGTCTCCTGGAGCTTTATGACTGCTATTTGCACCTTGTAGCTCTCAGTGTGTAATTTCATGAGAGGTATTTAAGGAGGCAGCGCAGACATTTGTTTTTAGTTAAGCTTGTCATGGACCAGGGAGACTGAGGTGCAGATTTGTGGCAGATGATTCTTACGTGTTACTTATGCAGGAATGTGGTAAGCCGCACCACTCCCGCTTGACGACATGGATTTCCACTGTTTACTTGTGCTAAACTGTGTGCTTGAGGATGCTAAGTGCCATGTGCGTAAACTGATT
The DNA here is from genome assembly GCF_019924925.1 of Ctenopharyngodon idella. Classification (NCBI taxonomy): domain Eukaryota; kingdom Metazoa; phylum Chordata; class Actinopteri; order Cypriniformes; family Xenocyprididae; genus Ctenopharyngodon; species Ctenopharyngodon idella. The sequence continues at coordinate 5,857,383 of NC_067235.1, read as the reverse complement.
TAAATTTCCAAGTCTCCTCCTGGCAGAAATGAAAAAGTACAGATTTCCCTGGATAGATCAACAAATTTATGATTTCCTTCATGATTCCCCTATTTCCTCTTTGGCTGTTGCTTTAGACTAAATTTGATATTTATATTGTGCCTGATATAAATTTGACTGAAATTTGATTTGTTTATCCATTACATCACCCGGCATTTCTAGAACAGCATAATTCAGGCTCTTAGGACAACAGCGATTTTCATTTCTGCACTACAAATCTTTGTTGACACATCTTCCAGTTCCATCTTCCAGAAGTTGACAACTTCCTTCCACCAGGGATTCAAATCTCAAGTTGACAGTTTGACCAAGCCTCCGTTACTAATTCTAAAACATCACTTTAGAACTAACGAAGGAGGAGTCCCTCCATTGAAACTCATTGTACTTTGTACAGTATTATTGAGAGAGAGAGAGAGAGAGAGAGAGGTCGCCTGAGCGGGCATCACCTGTGTCTGATATAACATTCATTCTTCAGGTCGATAATATTATATCATAATATTATATCCATTGTAAAAATCTGTTTGAATGTCCTTTTTACAGTTAAGGGAATTTAATACAGTGCTAAAACAACGTCCTTTGTTTACAAAAGTCCCTTTCAATTTAAAAGTCTCTTGCGACTGTTTCATTCACTCGTAAAGTTCGCCGCCATCTAAGGGGCTGTTCACACAGAAGGCGTTTTTCTATTCCAATGCGCTACTTTCCCATTGTTTTTCTATGTAAACACGCTTGACAGACGTGCATGACCTTTACGCTCACGTCTCGCGTCTTTTGCAGCGCCTCGCACATGAGCGCCGCGTTTTTAAGACGCCGTGTCAAGTTAAATTTCAACTTTTACACGCAGCGCCGCTCATCAATGTCAGTTCCAAAACAGTGGACCAATCAGAAGAACTCAAAGGCGGGGCAAGCATTTGCAAGCTTCTGTTTACAGTAGCAAGTTGGCATGACAACTGTTTTATTTGACGGCAACATGGCGGAGGAGGCACTCATTATTATCTTATTTTCTTTTTTCCATGTCAAAACTCGTATCTATCAATTCTGCTGTTTGCCTATTTCTAATATTTAAATTATTGTCGTTATTGCATCACGTCTCAAAAGTGCGTCTCGAGACCCTCGCGTTCTACGCTGCCCTGTTTTTAAAACCATTCCTGAGCGCTGCGTCTCGTTTTAGACGCAAAGACGCATTCTGTGTCAACGGCCCCTAATGCAGTATTAATGTAACTTTCACTCAATCCATATTACGCACTAATGGACCCTTTCTCAATACCAAATACAACATATTATTTTTATAAAATGATTTTTATTGAACAATAATATTTAAATTTAACAACAATAGCCATTATAAATGACAATAGGAAATAAAGACAATTGTACAATTTAGTCAAACATACAAAAGCAGTGCTCTACAGCAGGGGTTTCCAACATGTGGGGCGCGCCCCCCTAGCACCTGTTAGTTCAAAAGTGAAACAGCTGTAAAAGTTAGATTTTACTAGCAAATCTTTAGTTATCCACTAGAGGGAGCAGTTTCTTTATTCTCCCAGCTAATCGTTGGCTATAGTTACAGCAGGTTTGGCGCAACCGAATTTGAACAAAAACAACTAAAAACAAAATGGACTGGTGGCTTGTAAAATCAAGAATACCAGAGATGATCAAAACTAAGGTTAAATTGAACGAAAAACAAGCTCAGTCGTCACTCTAAAGTCGGTAAGCTGTTTATATTTTTAATGTTTCAGTTTTTAACTAGCCCTGTCTACATCGGACGCAACACAAAATCCCCGACAGTAAACTGATGCCTCGTTCTACCGTTTCTGACATACTCCAAAGCGCCTGCGTTTCTTTTGACACAATTGATTTGCAATGGTCACTTTGTTGCATCCAGTGCAGACATCCTCAAGCTGTTGCAGCAAGGCAGGGTGTGGAAATGGGTTTTGCACACTGTATTCAGGCATAATAATTAATAATTTTAGATAAATGTAGGGGGGCGCGTGTCCAAAAAGGTTGAAAACCCCTGCTCTACAGGATGTAAGTTAAATATAGCCTTAATATTAAATTATTACATTTAACATAGCCCAATTCGAAGGAGCAAGTAATAGATTAATAAGACCAAAGATTGCCGTTTTATGTACCCAAAATGAATTATATCTCATGTTTAACCACTATAAGAGACAGCGGTAAATCCCTGAAGCACTGGCCGAGATGAAGCTGTTTTTGGCGGGTACACGAGCACTGAACAGCCACTAATGGTCTGGAGCTCGCATCTCTGAAAACATCTAAACAAATTGTAAAATAGGTTCACATATTTCAGGTCTTATATACTACTTTATATATATATGTGTATATATATATATATATATATAATATATTCTCTCCTGTGGATTAACATTTAATTTCAACGAAATGTCAGTTGCCAGACATGTTTTCTTTGTCAGATGGCAGACCTCTCTATGTGATGGTGAAGAACATGTAAATATATCTTGCCTTTATTTAATTTGATCACATGAACTAAATCTCTGAATACAGGTCAGCAGTTTCTCTGGTTTCTCAGTCGTAGTGTCTCTGGAAACAATTTCCAGTGAGTCCTTAAAGCGAAGGTCATCAGCAAATTAAAGTTCTTCGACAGTCTGGGGTAAATAGGGCTCGGTAACTGGAAGTGATGTCACAGAGGATGAACGCTAAGTGTAGTACATAATATTTGAAAGACACCATGTGCATTTAATCAAATGAAAACACGACACAGGTCACTGCAAGATCGCTCACTGTCTGTCTGAATTATATCACTGAGATCCCATACTGTCTTCCTCAACTAACCAGAAGCCATAATTGCAATCCTGCGGGATTCTATTGACTAAACTTTGGATGGATAGGAATGACTGACTGGAAGACGTGCAGCAAGCGTGTAAACAGCATGAAAGCGCAATCGCCGTAAATTGACTCGACTTTGGGAATTAGTCTTGACAACGGCTAAAACTCTCAACATGATAACAGCAGGCTCGAGTCATGTGGAATGACCAGTCATGCCTGAACTTCATCCTACATCTAGCCTGAAAGACTCGCACTGGCAGAGGTCACTTCTGTTGACTAAACCCTGTGATCTGGTGACAGAAGACGAGCGTATCTCATGAGGATTGCTGCCTTGACACCAAAACAACTGGGTAATTTTGGTCTTTGAAGTCCTTAGCGTCCAATAAAGGATCAAATGCTTGACTGTAGGACCTTTGGTCTTGGGGTGAGATTAAGTCTCAGGTGTTGTTCTTCTGATAGAGTCTTGAATCACTGCTCTAGAAGCGCCTGGATTAATCTGCTTACAGCTGCTAATGATATCAGCTAGCCTACTGAACTAAAATCTGATCCACAGCCAGTGGTTATTGACATGTGATTCTCTTCATGCTCTAAAACGCTTCTTCTTATTGGTTATTTTTAGGCGTCAACATCAATTTTTTTGCTGGCACTTTCAGTGCTATAAAATATGGAGTGACATCGATTCTCATCCAAGGTCATAAATTAGAGGATATTTTTATAATCACCACACTGTAAAAAGTGGTAACCTGTAACTGTTCCCTTAAAGAGCCAGTTGTGTGTTTTATTTCAATACTTCACTGTAATGTGCAGTATGTGTGATGTGGTAATTAAAATGTCTAATTATCATTGCACGTCATGGGCAGTTCCAGAATCACTCAAGTGTTGTTTGAAAAGTCGCGTGTTGAAATCTGTCAGCAGTTACCTCCCATACAGGCGTTAATTACGTGATGAGATGTGTATCCTCTCCACACACTGTGATCTTGGATCGGGGTTGTTTAGTCTGGAGAGACCTGTATGGCTTTCCTCGTTGATTACTTAACCGTGGAGTGAGGCAGCGTTCCTTGAGCCAGCAAGACCAGATCTTTGCTCAACTGTGCAGGCAACAAAAGAGCTTTAAAATAGCTTTAAAACAGCAGTTACCAACATAAATTAGTTCAGCAGGGTTGATCAACATTAAAGGGTTAGTTCACCCAAAAATGAAAATTGTGTCATTAATTACTCACCCTCATGTCATTCCACACCCATAAGACCTTTGTTCATCTTCGGAACACAAATTAAGATATTTTTGATAAAATCCGATGGCTCAGTGAGGCCTCCATTGCCAGCAAGATAATTAATGCTTTCAGATTCCCAGAAAGCTACTAAAGACATATTTAAAACAGTTCATGTGACTAGAGTGGTTCAACCTTAATGTTATGAAGCAACGAGAATACTTTTTGTGCACCAAAAAAACAAAATAACAACTTTATTTGACAATATCTAGTGATGGGGGATTTCAAAACACTGCTTCATGAAGCTTCGAAGCTTTACGAATCTTTTGTTTCGAATCAGTGGTTCGGAGCGCGTATCAAACTGCCAAAGTAACGTGTACTATTGAAGTTTCGAAACACTTATGACATAACAAAGCCTTGTTTACTGAAATCACATGACTTTCATGTTCCGAACCACTGATTCGAAGCAAAATATTCGTAAAGCTTCGAAGCTTCATGAAGCAGTGTTTTGAAATCGGCCATCACTAGATATTGTTGTTGATTTTTTTGTTTTTTTTTGGTGCACAAAAAGTATTCTTGTCGCTTCATAACATTAAGGTTGAACCACTGTACTCACATGAACTGTTTTAAATATGTCTTTAGTAGCTTTCTGGGTATCTGAAAGTGTTAAATATCTTGCTGTCAATGGAGGCCTCACTGAGCCATCGGATTTTATCAAAAATATCTTAATTTGTGTTCCGAAGATGAACGAAGGTCTTACGGGTGTGAAACGACATGAGGGTGAGTAATTTAAAAAAAGGGTTAGTTCACCCAAAAATGAAAATTATCCCATAATTTACTCATCCTCAAGCCATCCTAGGTGTATTTGACTTTCTTCTGTCAGCTAAACACAATCGTAGTTATTTTAAAAAATATTCTGGCTCTTCCAAGCTTTATAATCAGAGTGAATAGCAATTTAGATTTTGAAGCCCAAAAAAGTGCATCCATCCATCATAAAAGTAATCCATACGGCTCCAGGGGGTTAATAAAGGCCTTCTAAAGTGGAGTGATGCATTTTTGTAAGAAAAAATATCCATATTTACAACTTTATAAACTTTAATCACAGGCTTCCGTTATAACATTATGCAACGTCTAGTTCCGGCGGAAGAGTGAACTCTGACTCGACACATGACATATTGATGAATGTGGAGGCGCAGAGGATAGAGCAAAAGAAAACACTGGTCTAAAATGAGAATTTTTAAAGAGAAATGTGGGAGGGGCTTGAGTTTGATGCCAAGCTGTATTTGCTTGAACCGCGAGAGGCGTCTACTCTCACCTAAGATTACACTACTCCAACATCCTACGTCGTACGCCGGAACTCGACTCTCTTGTGAATGCACGGATGGCCGTTACTGGAAGCTAGTGATTACATTTTATGAAGTTATAAATATAGATATTTTTCTTACAAAAACCTTTATTAACCCCCGTATGGATTACTTATGATGGATGCTTGTGCTTTTTTGAGCTTTGAAATCTATATTACTATTCACTCCAATTATGAAGCTTGGAAGAGCCAGGATATTTTTTAATATATCTCCGATTGTGTTTGACTGAAAGAAAAAAGTCATATACACCTAGGATGGCTTGAGGATGAGTAAATAATAATTTTCATTTTTGGGTGAACTAACCCTTTAACCTCTGTAGACAGGACATGCACTCTTCAAAGTTACATTCCCACATTGATGATGATTGTGAAAAGGTGTGATAAACATCTGCTTATGATTGCAAACAATTCACGATTCAAAAATCCATGTTTGAAGATCAGTGCATATGCAGGATTTGTTATCAATGCATCGAGAAAAACGAGTGAGTCATTACACCCCTACTTCTGCTCAATTCACATAAAAGGCACTCTCAGTTATGGGCCATCATAAACAACCTCACACACACAGAGACCTCAGCCATTTACTGTACTTGTGTCCTCCAGACAGCTCTGAATGTGTCTCTTATGCGCCTTCATGCACAAATCCTGAACTTAAATGCAACCTGCTTTGTCTTCTCTTCCCAGAGTTCAACATATGTTTTACAGCCTATTGTCTGTATGATTGCCTTGCAATGAGCCTAAGTGTTGTTGGCAATGACGAATGATAATAAGATGCACATTGGGTTCAAACAGGTTCTCAGAAGGGCTTTTCTGTTTGTTTGGAGAGGAGCTTATCCTCTGAGCCCAATTGAGAGTAATTATCAGACCGCGCTGAAGCGACCACACAAATGAGTTCTCGCTCTGACCTGATGTGACATTTGGATGAGGGTTTGAAGAGTCCTTGGGATCTCCAGATTGCGAGGGACGTGAAGCTTGTTAGTGTTAATGACAGCACACTTTCCAAATAAGTGTAATTTGGGCGTTTGTGTCATAATCTGAGTCGGCTTGACATGCAAGTATTGCACCTCAAATGTGATCGGTGATTCTTGAACAGTTTGGAACTCAGACTCAAAATACGTCTTCAATCCAGATGGGTTTTGCCTTTTAGAATCTAAAGGCTTCCTGAGAACGTTAACAAAGTGTCTGTTTTGTTTCAAAGCACATTAACATTATGACAGTACTTGCAAAACACTGTACTGGTGTTTCTCAAACATTCTGCTCATGGTTAGAGGGATAGTTCACCCAGAAATGAAAATGTGATGTTTATCTGCTTACCCCCAGGGCATCCAAGATGTAGGTGACTTTGTTTCTTCAGTAGAACACAAATGATGATTTTTAACTCTAACCGTTGCAGTCTGTCAGTCATATAATGCATTGAAACGGTAACACCATCTACGAGAATAAAAAAAAACATGCACAAACAAATCCAAATTAAACCCTGCGGCTCGTGATGACACATTGATGTCCTAAGACACGAAACGATCCGTTTGTGTGAGAAACCGAACAGTATTTATATATATTTTTTACCTCTAATACACCACTATGTCCAACTGCCTTGCGCATCCGGTTGGTGAGGTCTGAACGCGCTCTGACAACGGAAGTGATGTCTCGCATTGAAGTATAGGCGCGAGACATCACTTCCGTTGTTTGATTTTTTTTTTTAATCATGATTAATCGCACACTTATCGTGAAATTGAGCACTGGTTATCTTGTTTAACACGTTAATTTTGTCATCATTTTCTGCAAAATAAAGCATCAGATTGAAGGGTGATTCTCACAACAATGTATTTTCTGCAAGCTTTTTTCAAGTTAAATTTAGGTGTCTTTCCAAAAAAGGACTCTTGGAGACTCCAATGATGGACAACAAATGATGTAAGATGTCCATATAATTCATACATTTATGCACACCAAAGCACCCATGAAAAAAAAAAACAACATTACAGAAAAAACTGTTCAGGATTCACAGTGTATAGAATGTGTACAGTGCAACAGCATAGAGCTTGTTTACATTTTAGACACATCAAGTTGGGATACCGAACAGGACCACATTTTTGCACATCAATATAAAGGACTCACGCATGCTTACTGTGCAAAACCTTGATTGCATTCCTCATCCATCAAAACTTCACTAGCGAGACGCTGGTTTGCTTTATCCAGCCGAGAAACGCAGTTTGCGTATCATCTGGTCATTCAGCATTGGGATGTTTTGGCGTTTGGTTGAGTCTCTTTCTGTGTCCGAAAACTTAAAAATGCTGCCTTCGGAGGACGCATTCCAAGGTAGGAAGGCATCAAGGCACGTCTGAATCCAGTGTTAGCTTCACTTCCTGTCTCCAGAGATACCTTCATCTCATCGATTTTTGAAGGCAGCATAGATATATACTTCGCTGCCTTTGATATCCCACAATCCTGTGCTTTCCATTCTGTGATGGTTGAGCTAAAAAATAAAGATGGCGTCTGAAAGTTGCGGTTGCTGGTCAGTTTGTGTGTAATGTACTTTTTTCAACATTTTCTTCTACTGATGTCATTTCTAGTGAGAAATTACTATTGTAGTAATTAAATATTCGCTTTGTTTTCACCAAAGCTTGCTCTATTTTGCTGTAGATTATTCAACTGTTACGCTGCGTCACAAGTCTGTCTGAAATCAGTTTCATGAGGTGCCTATTGATCAGCCTACATTAGCATAGTTTTGGACTGTTTGTTTGAATGAATTCACTTACTGGATCATTGGACTGAAGACTTTCCTGGAGTTTATCGGCTTTTTATATTTCTTTCTCGACTATCTGAAATAGGTATTTCTGGTGCTGCTTTTCAGTGGTTAACTTCATATCTATGGGATAGACAGCAATTTATTAGGATAGGTAAGAATAGATCTCGTACCATCACTATTTCCCATGGTGTACCCCAGGGTTCTGTACTTGGTCCCCTTTTGTTTCTCATTTATGTGCTGCCACTGGGTCAGATCATCAGACGTTATGGTCTCAATTTTCATAGTTACGCTGATGATATTCAAATTTATTTTACAGTTAAACCCAACTCAGTCTGTCCACCCCTTTCTGTTATTTCTTGTCTTCAGGAACTTAAAACCTGGATGTCTGATAACTTTTTACAACTTAATGCTGATAAAACTGAAATTCTGCTGGTTGGCCCTAAATCAGAGCTTTTCCCAGCACAACATTTTTATTGATATCAATGGTGTCCAGATTAGGCCATCAACAACTGTGCAGAATTTGGGAGTATTGTTCAACTCTACGCTATGTTTTGATTCACATATTGGTCAGATTGTTAAATCATGCTTTTACCAATTGCGAAACATTGTTCATATATGTCCCTCACTTAATTCTAGAGATGTGGAAACTGTTATTCATGCTTTTATAACCTCCAGATTGGACTATTGTAACTCCTTATATAGCGTCCTACCTGCCAAAGCAATTAAACGCCTTTAAATGGTACAAAACTCTGCTGCTCGAGCCCTTACATATAACAAAAAATCTGCACATATCACTCCCATCCTTTACCAACTTCACTGGTTTTCTGTGGTCAGTCGTATCCAGTTTAAACTCTTAGGCCACGTACACACTGTAAGTTTCAGGAGTGACAACCGCATTTAAATGCGGGAGTGAATCCCCTAAATTATCATTACATGTGTGTACGGAACATGACTCACTCTCGAAAACGTGATGATTAACAGCTTGGAAACCATAGCGACGTTCTGGCGTCTCTCGTGTTTGGTATCCATTATTGTGACTAAAGTAATATTACAGTGATAAAACGCTTGTTATTTTCAGCAATTTAACTAAACACACGGAGGCGTCTTGTGTTGTTTATGCTTGTAAAGTCTGTTTTACACAGAGCACGCTCTTTCTGTGTTGCCATATAAGCATTTTCAGGCTTGTTGTTTAAGCTCGTCTCATAAAGCTAACGGGTTTATGGAGTTATTAAAGTGAGCAGACATGAATCGCGATATTTTGGTGTTTTATTTTCAGCATAAAGCATTTGGATTTATTTAGGTTTATTATGGGCTTATTCTTGTTCACTGGTTTTTCTAGCAAGATCTGGCAACTCAAATGAGTCAGGGCTCGTGCTTTCCCTGTGATTCATGCGCATAGAGACACACATCTCTGATGAACGTTAAACGTCATTAATAACTAGTTGTTCAGTTCGGTTCCGTACACACTGCGTGGAATTTCTGTAAATGCGGTTGTCACTACCTGTATTTTTCGGGAGTTAATTTGGTTGTAGAATGCGGTTGTCACTCCCGTATTTTACTGAACTGTGTGTGTGCAGAATGTGATTAAGCACTAAAAGGTGAACTGACAACCGAATTTAGCTGCAGTATGTACTTGGCCTTAGTCTTAGATTATAAGGCCTGTCATGGCCTTGCACCTCAATACCTTGCCGAGTTAGTGCAACCTTATGTTCCTGCCCGGACCCTCAGATCTAGCAATGATAACTTGCTTGTTGTGCCCAAGTATAAACTCTCTACTGTGGGTGGTAGGGCTTTTAGTATTATAGGCCCTAAGCTATGGAATAATCTGCCCCATAATCGTCATGCTACCTCCTCTCTTCAGACTTTTAAGTCTCAACTTAAAACTCACCTATTCACTTTGCTCAGTAAATAATTCTCTTTCCTTCCTGTTTCTCTGTCTCCCTTTTTTCTGTTTGTATGTTACACAACCACTCTCTTGATATAGGCTAAGTGATGTTTATCATCTGATTGCTTGACCTCTCATGTTAATTATCTGTACTGTAGTTATGAGTTTTTTTTAACATTAAATGATGTAAACGTATTCTAGTATACTCCATAAACAAAATTATGAACTTGTAAATGGGCATACAGTAATAGAACCCCTTTAATGTCGTGCATATGAAGCATGAAGAGAGTGAAGCATTGACCAGTGTGTTTTCCCTCTAGTCAGGTTTGATTAGAACTCAGGATGCGGATTACTTCCTGAAGCCACTTCATCCACATCAGGCACTTCTAGAGAAATTCTCAGCACCATCTGACCACCTTCCCCACATCCTCTACAAGAGATCCATGCCACTACAGACAAACAGAGGCAGAACCAGGAGGTCTTCTGAGCTAAAGACGATCGGCAGAAGAGATTCAGCAGTCCCACATCTGTGGAGAACCAGCAGACAAGATGAGAGAACCACGCGCACACAGACGGATCTGGAGGAGAACCAGCATACTCCACACAGTCATGACAACTTCAACTACGACACAGGGCAGAGACAGCACTTCTGTGGACGACGGAAGAAATGTATGTAAGGACATTCTCTCTCCAACCGCACCTTCAAACACAGAGTTGCTTTCTATTACATGGTTCAAGTCTGGTGGCTGGACTGTCAAAGACATTCATTAGGAGGGGAGGAGGTGTATTTTAGACAAAAGTCGTATGTAAAGAGGTCACGGCTGTTCAAGGGTCAGCTTGAACATGTTTTCATGACATCATCACACCTGTATTGTGTTTGGTCAGGGATAAATTATCTTCACCTACTCTAAACAAACACCACATCCTCACACTGCATTTGAACCCTGAGTAATATTTTACAAACCGAGTAACCAAATCTTATGTGGGACGTGAGGTAACAGCTAATACATTTTGACACACATGGCGTGCATTAATGTCTCGTATGGGCCTGAATTTTCCAGACACAGATTCAGCTTTTTGCTGAACTAGTCATTCATTTTCCTTCGGGAACCAGCATTGAATGTGTGACCTAGTGTTGATATTGTCTTGGTCCTGTGTTTCAGATATGCCTAAACCTCCTGAGGAAGATATCTATATTTTTCCGGATGAATATAAGTTCATGCCCCGAGGGAAGCGAGCCGCTACATTTAAACCTCATCCACACCGGAAACTGAATGTGGAGACGCTGGTGGTGGTCGACCGCAACATGATGGACAATCATGGCCATGAGAATATAACCACATATGTCCTTACTGTTCTTAACATGGTAAGATGCATGTAACGCATCCATCTGTCCATACATCCATTTATCCATCCATGCATGCATCCATCTATCCATCTGTCTATCCATGCATCCATTAATCCATTATATGCATCTATCCATCCAACCATTTATTACATCCATGCACCTACCCATCCATCCATCCACTCATCCATGCATCCATTCATTTATCCATCCATCCATTACATGCATCCATCCCTCCATGCACCAGTCCATCTATCCCTTGCATGCATGCATTCATCCATCTTCCATGTATCCATCCATCTGTCCCTCCATGGATCCATCCATCCATGCATGCTTCCATGTATCCATTCATCCATCCATGCATCCATCGCTCCATGCACCCATTCATCCATCCATTCCTTGCATCCATCCATCCATCCATCCATCCATCCACTCATCCATGTATCCATGCATTTATCCATCCATCCATTACATGCATCCATCCCTCCATGCACCAATCCATCTATTCCTTGCATGCATGCATCCATCCATCTTCCATGTATCCATCCATCTGTCCCTCCATGCATCCATCCATCCATCCATGCATCCATCGCTCCATGCACATATTCATCCATCCATTCCTTGCATGCATCCGTCCATCCATGCATCCATTTATTTATCCATCCTTCCATTACATGCATCCATTCCTCCATGCACCAATCCATCTATTCCTTGCATGCATGCATCCATCCATCATCCATGTATCCATCCATCTGTCCCTCCATGCATCCATGCATGCATCCATCCATCTGTCCCTCCATCCATCCATCCATCGCTCCATGCACATATTCATCCATCCATTCCTTGCATGCATCCATCCATCCATCCATCCATCCATCCCTCCCTCCATTGCATCCATCCATTCAGTTCCCAGTTCTCTATGTTTAAGTATGTTTTGATTACATGGAAAATAATGTCAAGTTGAGGTCTAAGCATGTGTTTTCACTTCATTGTGGCATATCTGGTTGACCAAATGGACTAGTTAATGATTGCTAAAAGTCAAAGCGGGTCTCTTTGGTGTGAGTGAAGTGAAAAATGTAAGCACACATGAAAAAAATCTTGTAGGGTACTCAAAATAGGATCATGTTACATGCTGTGAACATATCTATTAAACTCAGACTTTGTGAAGGTGTTTTAAAAGTGGTTTACAAAAGATCAGTAAAATACTGATACATGAAACCAAACTGGACACCTCTTTTGTTGGTGTCAACGAAAACAAAGACAAAATAGCAGAAATGAAAGGCCTTGTATTGGGAAGTGTTTGTATATATGATACCTGAGCACTTTAAACCATCTCAGGGACCTTGTCTTCAGCTCTGTTTCAAAGGCCAGTGAAATGTGGGATTAGGGATTCCCTTAAGTACATGTGGTATGCCTCCAGAGAGGTGATGCTTTGAAGAATTTTGGAGAAACATCCCAGCCACACGCTTCTCATTTTTCCAAAGAGAAGCTTCTTATTGCTCTATTCAAGGAAGTCAAACTGAGTTTAGATGCTTCCATATTGATGCACCATCCTGTAGACTAATGCTGATTTTTCTGCATTGTTGCTTATCTCCAAAAAGGTCTCAACACTTTTCAAAGATGGCACAATTGGAGGTGACATCAATGTTGTAATTGTTGGACTAATACTGCTGGATGAAGACCAGGTGAGTTTAATTAAGGTCCTATGAATTGTATTGCAGTGGAGATTTTTGAAAACAGAGTAAAAGGTCTTGGCTATATTGCATTGATGATGTGTGTTCAAATGAATATAATACACCAAAACCAAGTGTATATGTGTACAATGAATGAGAGTTAAAGCCCTCTGGAGGCGATTGACGTCATGGACCATGAGAGGTTTAGATAACACAGAGCTTTGAAGCCGAATGAAACATTGCTTCAGAAGGTGGATTTTATTGTCCTTGAGAGGCTTGTCTCCTTCACTCTCTTTGAGACGCTCCATCTGAACAGGTCTCGTTTTTATGATGACAGTTTAATTGGATACACAGCATTCCGTTGGACTCCAGCCAGACGAGGGACATGTCTGTGGGAAAGCGGGCCAGCAAACGGCTGAAGGGCTCTGTTACTGATACACCTGTGCTAATGTTAATGAAGTTCACATTAGCCACCAGTCGAGGAATGCAGAAAATTACCCTCATCCCCCTTTTGATTGGAGTAATTAGCAACAGTCACTCAGGATCAGTGATGGGGGGCTATTTACCTATACCTTTACTGAGGTGGGGTCAGCAGAGGCAGCGGGTAATTGTTCTGCCCAGAGCTTGCTAAGCAGTTTGAGTTAGGCTACATCTACTCTAATCTGGGTACATTTGAAAACGCATCTTTTTCTCTACATTTTGGCCTTCTGTCCACATTGAAACATTGTTTTTGTCCTTTGAAAACTGAAATTTTGAAGATGTTTTTTTTTAAATGGATAAATTTAAAAATGCTGTTTTCGCATTGTAGCATGGATTGTGAAAACTGAGGTATTCGAAAACAATGACACGTTTAGGCCCTTTTTACACCTGGTATTAATATGTGTTTTGGTCGATCGGATCACAAGTGGATGGCGCTAAATACAGTTGTGAACGGGGTGTTAAACGTTTTGAGCTTGTCCACTTTCGACCACTTCCAGAGGTAGTTGAAAATGCATTCCACCGGATTGCTTTCGTAGTGGAAATGCTCATGTGGTCGATTGCGTTTGAAAAGCCACAAAAGTCTGCCTACTGACCTAATGCAAACATTATTGGAAGCACGCTGGCCACACAGGATTTAAACATTGTTGGCTGGAGACCCAAGTTTGGTTTGAAGATGAAAAACATACTAAGCACAATGTTCTCTCACCATTCCTGATTTCTAACATGCACTCACAGCGTTCAGCATGGTCTTGCGGTTTCAGTGTGGACAAGAAATTTTTGGAAAATACTAGTGTGGACATTTTGAAATCTCCCTAACACTAATTACTTGCAGCCAGTTTTTGGTGAATTACTAATTACATCTTCAACAGTGTAATTAGATAACTGTACTAATTACTCTCTCTAAAAAGTACTGCATTACTTATTTCTAATTTCTAAATCCCATATCAGCCTCGAACTGTTTAACAATACAAGGATAGGCATGAAACTGCCCTTTGAATTCTTTCAAATAATATAAATTTGCATAAATTATTCTTCCTATTTAATGGAAGAAGGTTACATTAAAAACATACATTTTATCATTAGACATTACATTTTTGTTAAACCCACTATTGTTATATATGGAATTGTTCTATAGTCTATGCAGTGTTTAATGTAATTACATCAGAAGTAACTGTAATTAAATTCAAGAAAAATTAAAAGGTTAGTTCACCCCAAAATTAAAATTATGTAATTAATTACTCACCCTCATGCCGTTCCACACCCAGAAGACCTTCGTTCATCTTTAGAACACAAATTAAGATATTTTTGATAAAATCCGATGGCTCAGTGAGGCCTGCATTGCCAGCAAGATCATTTCCTTTTTCAACGCCCAGAAAGCTACAAAAAAAAATATATATAAAACAGTTCATGTGAGTACAGTGGTTCAACCTTAATGTTATAAAGTGACGAGAATACTTTTTGTCCGCCAAAAAAAAAAAACTAAATAGTGACTTTATTCAACAATATCTAGTGATGGGCGATTTCAAAACACTGCTTCATGAAGCTTCGAAGCTTTACGGATCTTTTGTTTCGAATCAGTGGTTCGAAGCGCGTATCAAACTGGCAAAGTCACGTGAACTATTGAAAATTTCAAAACACTTATGACGTAACAAAGCCTCGTTTACTGAAATCACATGATTTTGGCGCTCTGGACCACGGATTCGAAACAAAAGATTCATAAAAGGAAATGATCTTGCTTGCAATGCAGGCCTCACTGAGCCATCGGATTTTATCAAAAATATCTTAATTTGTGTTCTGAAGATGAACGAAGGTCTTATTGGTGTGGAACGACATGAGAGTGAGTAATTAATGACAGAATTTTTGGGTGAACTATCCCTTTAAGAGTAATCCCTTACTTTACTTTTCAAGTGAGAAATAATTACAGTAATTAATTACATAGTAATGCATTACACCAAACACTGCTTGTGGCGTATGATTGTCTCATCCCCTACTCTATTTTACTGTACTTCATTCTACTCTTTACTTCCTCAGGATGGACTAGTGATTAACCATCATGCTGACCACACTCTGAACAGTTTCTGCCAGTGGCAGTCAGGTTTGGCCGGGCGAGAAGGTCGCCGTCATGATCATGCCATCCTGCTAACCGGTCTGGATATCTGCTCCTGGAAGAATGAACCGTGTGACACTCTAGGTAAGGATGACATCTGCTGAGCTAACATGTGCTAGAAGGACATCTTTGACAGCCATGTCTTTTGCAGCATCTCACGTATGAGTGCATGTTTTTACGATGCCATGTTAAGAGAAGTTCAACTTTTAAATGCGTGTCTTGAGATACATGCTCGAGGTGTTCACCTTTGCGAAATTTGTCCTCTTCGTTCAGAGGTCATACTTGGCTCATTCATGGTCAAAAGTGACCGAAGCCTTGAAATGTTACTTTTTTGCTTTTCAGGAAAACCAGTGTAACATATTTTTGTTAAATAATATTTTTTGATGATTATTTAAAATTTTGAGTGTATTTTATGCTACTATACAATATTTATACAATTTTATTATAGCTACTTTTCCCCATTGAAAATAATACACAATTTTTTTTAAATATATTTTAAAATTATTTTTCAATTAAAACAGTATTCCATGTTAAAATAGAGACAAGGGGTCCTATCATACACCCGGCGTAATGCGACGCCAGGCACAACGCAAGTGTTTTGTGCTAGTTTCAGCCCGACGCAGTTATCATTTTCACATCCAGTGACCATGTTGTTTAAATAGCATATGCACTCGCACCCATCTGGAAACTGAAAACGACTGCACCATTGACCAACAAAAACCTGATCTAAAGTCAATGGCTCAGTATTTATTTTATTTAAAGAGCGAAGTTAGTAATATGCGGCTATAGGCGGGTGCAAAACGCACATACACTCTCCTTGTTACACACACACAGGGATGTGCAGCAGCACACAGACATTTTTAAATATTAAAAATATAAGATTCCTCTCTGGAGAAGTGTTCAGTCTTTCCACTTCTTTCCACTTTCCACACTTTCCACGAATCCGCCATGGCGCGAACGCAACTGGTTTTTAAAGGGAACTCTGATTAGCTTATTGCACGTTACGCCCAAAACACACCCTTGACTCATTAAGAGACTAGGTACAACCCTTTTGTACAATGCGCCTAGCGCTCCGACCATTTTTTCCATCGTTAAACTAGCAAAAGTGGATTCGACACGCCCTAAGTGCACCTGCGCTGTGTGCTTCAGACCATGCGCTTAGATCGTTAAAATAGTGCCCAAGGCATGTAAAATCCAATTTTTTGAAGGTAGATTAGTGCCATCTGCTGGGAGTAAAAAAAGAAAAACATATGTAATGCCATGGTGTAACCACTAGATTCCTATATAGTTCTATATAAAGTGACTTATAAATTATCTAGTGGTTTTTAGACATACTTTTATTAAGTTGTGAATTTGGATTTATACTTAGACATTCTCAAAGACTACTTTTTGTCAAGGTTTAGATTTTTTTTTTTTTTTTTTAATGTTGATTTTAAGTGTCAGTTTTTGCATTAATTTTACTACAGTCAAACCTGAACACAGAGGATGACATATTGTTACACATTACATCAAAAATCAACAAAAATGAATAGGTATGTTTTATTACAGTTTAATAAATCTGGGTCTGATCTGATTTCAGCCTCTTATTTGAGTCTTTTGGCTCAATTTTACCATATTGACATTTTAGAGTGTCCCCCCTTCATTGCTGTGCACTTTTTTTTTTTTTCTGCAGAGTGGCTGATTTGTAGTCTGTACCACCAAAAGATTCTCTGAGTTTACGTATTTTTTCGCATTTCCCATTCATGTCTGTAATTTTTGACTGCGAAGAAGTCAAGTGTGACTTTTTTTTTTTGACCCTTTATCTGAATCATATCCATGATTTGTTTGTGTGTTCACATAGCTAATGTGACAAAAGTCAACAATTGTCATCCCATTTCGATGAAGCAAAAAAAACAAAACAATTACATTTCAAAACGTAAAATTTTTTGTCATTTTTAACCGAAGAGGACCAGAGGTGATTGTAAAGCAAAAGATTGTAAACAGATTGGATAAAACATATGATAAACACAGTGTTTCTTTAGTTTAAATGGTAGTGCATGGTACTAGCAATGCCAGGGTCATGGGTTCGATTCCCAGACAATGTAGGATGAAATGTATCCATGGGTTTCATGTGACGTCACTGTGCTTTATCGCCGCCATATTTGTGCCCGGTCACAGCTTCGCAACCTGTTTCAATCTATGGTCACAGCAGCTACAACTACCAGAGGAAGGCCAATGAAACACTCTCAGAAGGTTCACAACAAGGTTACAATATGTCTGGGGTATGTGGTGCTGTTGGCTGTTATAACAGTCGTCAGAGCAACCCAGAACTGCAATTTTATTCGATTCCTAAGGAGTTAGATCGGCGGAAGAAATGGTTGGCTTCAATCAGAAGGGACCACACCACTGGCAGTCAAACAGCAATGCACAACATTAATAACTGGGCCTGTCATTTACATAACATTATAATGAGAACACTATTGTAATAAAACGTTGGGAATTCTGTTTTGTTGTTTCAGCGTCTTGTGGGAATTGCGCATCTGGAGTTAAACATTCTGATTAGCACATAACTTAGTTCAAGCTTCACTTGTGCATTCACGTCATTTTGTGCAGATAAAAGTCGTAATATTAAATTTATTTAGTATAAATATCTGATTAATCTGATGATCATCTATAGCTTCAGCGCGAGTGCTCAAACAGCAAATCAAAACATTAATAACTATGATTGGGACTGTCTTCTCATACATAACATTATAATTGTATACTATTGTAATAAAACGTTGTGAATTCTTTGGGCTGTGTTTCAGAGTTACGGGAAGAACGCATGCATCCACTACAGCTATATTCTGACTACGTTACTTAGTTCAAGTTCATCTGTGCGTGACTTTGTGCAAATAGTTGTAATATTGTTTTTATTTTGTATAAATATCTAAATTATCTTATATAGGATGTGTTCCGTTGAGTTAATTAACCTTCAGTTTGCGGGTTTTGATTCTCTTCAGCTTCAGCGTGTACAGTCATTAAAAATGTTTACTACTACTGTAATATTAAAAATGTTTCAATTTTTTTTTCAAAAATATTAATGCATTATTTTTAATAACTAGCACTTATATTGTTCTCGTATTATTTTCATCAACATATGGTTTGATTAAAATCATTTCCTTACTGTCCGTTCGTAGGCTATTTAATTGTATGTATCCATGGCACACGCATTTTGTTTCTTTATAGTCTAAATAATGTTTTCAAATGACTTGTTTGCATTTAGGTATTTTGTTATTTTATTTTATTTTTTTGTTAATAACATCATATTAACATTTTTTTTGGTAACACTTTCTCCGGTGAATGGCGATGGACTATGTTTCTCGTGGCATACTGCAGAAATGTCTTTAAAGGGATAGTTCACCCAAAAATGAAAATTTGATGTTTATCTGCTTACCCCCAGGGCATCCAAGATGTAGGTGACTTTGTTTCTTCAGTAGAAAACAAATGATGATTTTTAACTCTAACCGTTGCAGTCTGTCAGTCGTATAATGCATAGCAATGGGAACTCCATCTATAAGAGTAAAAAAAACATGCACAGACAAATCCAAATTAACGTGACGACACACTGATGTCCAAAGACACGAAAAGATCAGTTTGTGCGTCAAAACCGAACCGTATTTATATAATTTTTTACCTCTAATACACCACTATGTCCAACTGCCTTGAGCATCCGGTGTGTGAGGTCTGAATGCACTCTGACGCCAGACGCACTCATTGACGGATACGCACGAGACATCACTTCCGTCATCAGAGCATGTTTTCAGACCTCACACACCGGATGCTCAAGGCAGTTGGACATAGTGGTGTATTAGAAGTTAAAAAAAAAAATACTGTTCGGTTTCTCGCACAAACCAATCGTTTCG